>NC_143191.1:52671250-52979687 GCF_051530095.1 Phoenix dactylifera | reverse complement strand
AAATTTTCTCTTCCCTCCTTGATATAGGTTTATGCTTTTTCAAAAAGTAATGATTCTATATTTATGATAATTCAACAAGGGCTTCAACAACATTTGTGGCACAGATAATTAGGAAAAGACAAGTTACCAGATAGCACGTTCCTTAGCCACCATAACAGGTGGTATCGAGACCTCAATAGAAAAACCATCTATGTGATGATTCTCTCTCTTCACTAATTCAGCAATAGTTGCCGTGAAGTCATCTATGGTATCCCTCCTTCCATGATTATATGCTGTTTCTTAAGACATGCTCTGGGGATTTACCAAACACTAAATAAAATAAACAATTTACTTCACAAGGTCTTTCATGGAAGAAAATAATCAATAAAAATTTATATAAAAATTTACACATGCATTGTACATGAAATATCTAAAATTGTAAAATGAGGAAATAATATGTTGTGCAGTAGAAAGGAAAAAAATTGTGTATCTCTCGTTAATGTAATTAATCAAGAAATAAGGTCCCTTTTCTAGTTCTATCTTTCTTCTTTGATGAAGAAAGGTTGTTCCTTAATGTTAACCCAGTTCAATGGAGTTACCATGAAGAAATTAGGGCTGTTTTCGAGAAATCATAGGAATGTTTCCACCGGGTGGTAATGTAATCCAACCTGGATTTTCCTTTAAATAAAAATCAGATAAAAAGAACAGTACCTTGTTGATTTAGGCCGGTCGGTCGACGCCGGTCTCCAGACAGGAGGGATACTGCTCGATCGAGGCTTGAGGGCTGCTCGGACGGCGCCGGAGAGGAGGGAGGAGGAGGAGATCCTCGGGTGGAGGCCAAGCAAGAGAATCAGTAAAATTTGGAAGAAACACTAACGAACACACGAACAAGAGGAGGCAGAGAAGGAGGAGAACAAGCGAGAAGGAGGGAGTGGAGGAAGGAGGAGAAAAATACCTCGGACGGAGGGGTTGGGGTCGGTCGGTCGGCGCTGGAGAGGAGGGAGGAGGAGAAGGGGTTGGCGTCGGACGGCCGACACCGGAGAGGAGCAAGACGGAACTGACGATAGCACCGGAGAGGAGCAAGATGGAACCTAGGGCAGCGCCGGAGAGGAGCAACATGGAAGCTCGAGCAGCGCCGGAGAGGAGAAATAAGGGCTCGATCGGGGTCGGTCGCTGGGTTAGGGTGGTGTGCTCGCCTTCGACGACGCTTATACGCGTCGTCTAATATCGACGCTTATAAGCGTCGTATTATTCCGACGCATTTAACCGTCATTGTAGGTCTGGAAGAACAATGACGCGTAACAGCGTTGCCCTATAAGCAGTTCCCACGCTTCCGAGCGTCATTTGGAATTGAGGACTATGACGACGCTTTTGAGCGTCGTGGATTCCTTTAATTTGCCGACGCTTCTAATAAGGGTCGGCAAAAGTTCTAAAGCCAGCCAAGTTTGCCGACGCTTTTCCATAGCGTCGGCATTCAAGAGTCGGCTTTGCTTCTTTTTTTTGCAGTGATGGTAAGAGAAATAATTAATGATAGAAATGTTTATGGCATATAGATGTATGCTCAATAAGCATGTTGTTAAAATATTTGTAGAAGAAGAGAAAAATAAGAGAAAAAGAGAGAGAAAATTGATTTTATTTCTTTGTTCCGTCACATTCAGTACGTCTTAGGGGTTACATATACTCATGTATAGGCTCCATATAAAAAAAATAATATAGGATAATATATTATTATGCTAATAAAGAAAAATATTATTAGTTATACAGGTTATCATGTGATACCTAAAATCACTCTAACAAGATCATGTTAACAAAAAAAATAATATAGGTTTATAAAGGCTCACGCTAATTAAAAAAATATTATTAGTGGTGCAGGTTGTTATCTGATCTCTAAAATTATTTTAACATCCTCTCTTAAACTCAAGATAGTATTGTATATGCCAACTTGAGTTTGAAAACTAGATCACGAATGCACCGGAAACTGATGTAATAGATCAGAAGCTGAAGTATCAGCTCAGAAACTGACATGGTGGTAAATTAAGAATTGATGTGGCAGCATAGAGTTTGATATAGCAGGACACGAGCTGTTATAACAGCTCAGAAGCTGATGTAGGAGATTAGGTGTTGACATAACAACTCAAAAGCCGATATGGTAGACTGATGTGTCCGACTGACGTCATAGACTGATATGTCTGTCGATATAGCTGATTGACTTGTCTAATGATATGATAGTGATAAAACACATAAAAGATGGCAGTTGCAGCAAGGATAGAGCTTAGAGAAAAGATAATCGAAAGTCGACGATCCTCATAGATAGAGGCACCATGGAAGAGGAGCATTGGTTGATTGATTTGTCTGATGATATGGCAGCGAGAAGACACATAAAAGGACAGAGCTCGGAGAGAAGACAACCGAAAGTCGATGGTTCTCATAAACGGAGGCACCATGGAAGTAGAGCAAGAGACGTCGAACTGGATGGTAAAGGAGCTGGAGGCAGCAAATAAAATCAAAGATGGAGAGAAAAGGACCGAGCCACGGTGAGGAAAGACAGCCAAAGATCTGGCCCTGAGAAAAAAAGAGGTGGAGAGGAGCAAAAACTAGAGGATCTTCACCTAGGGATAGAGATCGATAGATCGACAGTGTAGCTGTGTAGGCCTTCAAATCTTCTAGACATGGCAACGTTGGCCACAATAAAGACAGAGATGCTGGCGACAAATTAGGTGATCGGTGGCTTTGATACCATGTTAAAATATTTGCAGAAGAAGAGAAAAATAAGAGAAAAAAAAGTAATGTTATTTTTTTATTCCGTCACATTCGGTACATCTTAGGGGTTATATATATATATATATATATATATATATATATATATATATATATATATATATATATATATACAGACTCCATATAAGAAAAAATGATATAAGTTGATATATAATTACGCTAATAAAGAAAAATATTATAGGTGATACAAGTTATCATATGATCCCTAAAATCATTCTAACAAGATCATGCTAACAAAGAAAAATAATATAGGTTGATACAGTATCACACCAATAAAAAAAATATTATGGTTGATGTAGGTTGTTATGCCCTAAAATTATGCTAACACATGTCACTGGTGGGAGGGAGGGACATGCAAATGATTGATGTAGTCGATGAAAACATGAAATCTAGCAACAAGGGAATGTGTTAGCTATCAGAATGTAGCATATGTTATACACATTCTCTTGGTTAACAATAAAATTCATATAAATTAATAATAAATATCAAAAAAAGGATTCAAAAACACCAAGCATAAAAACTCCATGGGAGTTTTTTGATCCATGTGGTGAGAGAGCTCTCTCTGCTGGTTTTCCAATCTATCAAGATCTTCAGTCAATTGGGATGTTACCGGATATTCTGGGCTTCCAAATATAAATGTTTGTTCAGGTCATGCAAGATGGCAATGGTGTGGAAGATCATTTGTGAGGAAATGAGTAACGTCAGTTATCAGACATAGTTTGACGCGAAGTACCCCTTTCATCAGCAATTAACGTCTTAAGCCCACCTTTCAGGTCAGCCCGATCGAGAGACCCGGCTCATTTGCATATATTAACCATGTAAGACTAATGTTAGATGGCATCATGGATATGTATTTCTCTACGTGCCGCTAGGAACATGAATTGGAGATCTTTCTTTCACTGAGACCTTGTCTAAGGCAAAACCTTGGCCATAAAGTTTACAGTCTACAGCTAACCAAAATTTACTACATACGGTTGGGTTCATAATCTATTAGCTCATGTTCTGGATTACGTTGGGATCTTGCATATACTTCAAGATCTCCTATGTTTGGTATCAGTAAGGTGGAATTGCTAAAATCAACTCTAGATTAAGAAAGTATTTTGCATGCAGCCATGATAGCACCATCATACAACCAGAATTTTGTGTAGTGCGGTTGAGCCAATGTCCAATGTAGACACATACTCAGCATCATGAGTGAGATTGTGTGATGAAAAATAAATATTATCAAAAATATAATTATATGTGGCTAGGTTCACACCTAATTGTTCCTATTTTGAATCAAGTTGGGCTTCAGCATGACTTTTTCTCCACCAAATAATTGGTGTAGGATGCATGAGTACGTGTCTTTTGCGATTGTTGATGGCTGCTATTAGAAGATGAATGAATATCAAATAAAATAGTTTATAAATACATGCCATATCATATATGATATTAGTTATTTGATCACCCACCTCTTGCGGACGATCATCAAATATTGCACAGTACTTTGCTGCGCGGCCCGCGCACCATAGTGGTCTTTGGTTGGTTGCTTCATTGTTTAGTTTCTCTTTTGTGTCTCTCTTCTCCCTCCCACCCCCTCTCCCGTTCCCACTGTCGGATGTCTGGGTCAAAGTTTGATGAAGAAGATTCTACAGATCGAACTTATTGGGCTCGAGTTACAGCAAGGAAACCGTGTCACGCGCTTGAGGTCAAAGACAAAATTGACACCAATGCGAGCTACTTGCAGCCACAGTGCGAGCGTTCTCCGAACGAGCCAAAGCACAGTGACCTCAAAGCAACCATCATGCATGGCCTTGCCCTGGCACGTAGCAGGAACCGCCACCTGCGTCACAGCTGGCCAGCAGCCAGCTCTACTTGAAACCCCCCCGGAAAACAAGCGATAAAGTGAAGTCGGGCTATTCTACCCAAAAAAAGGGGTCACACTGTAGACTCGACCAGTCAAATGTTCCATCCGTCCCCAGTCCCTCTGCCCACGTCCTCGCTCATCTCACCAGCTCCTTTCTCACTCTTCCTCTCTCGTCCGTTTCCCAAACTTTCAGCAACAACCTTTTTCTCCGCCCCAGGTTACACCTCCCCTTCCTTGCGCTTTCTAATGCACCATTGCATCGCGCTCTGCCAAAACCCCGCCACCTTTCTCGCTCATGAAATCAACCAACAACATCCTTCATGGAATGCATCACCGCTTCTCCCCGCCTTCTTAATTGCTGCTCTCTTATCCCTTCCTATATATAGATATATCCGATACCCACTCTCCCTTCGTAGCTTAATTCCCAGCACTCCCTTTACCTCCTCCAAATGGCCTTCTCCCCTTCCTTCCTTCTCCTTATCGTCTCGGTTTCCATCCTTTTCCTTTCTTCTCCCGGCGGCGATGCTGCCGATACTAGTGCTCGAAAATCTTATATCATTCGCGTCCGGGGTGACCTTAAACCCTCTGTGTTTGCCGACGTCGAGCAGTGGTACTCCTCCACTCTCCATACCCTCCGCTCTTCCACCGACTCTCTCGAGAGATCCTCCCGGGCGACACGTGGCAACCGGAAGCTCCTACACGTGTACCGCGCAGTCTTCCATGGCTTCTCCGCCGTGCTGACCCCGGCGGAGGCCGAGCTTCTCCAGTCCGACCCGGTCGTCCTCGCCGTCCTCCCCGACCGGCCCCGCCAACTCCACACAACACGCACCCCCCTCTTCTTAGGCCTCGTCTCCGCGGACTCCAAGCCCAACTCCCTCCTCGCTGCCGCCGACTCCGGCTCCTCCGTGGTCATCGCCGTCGTTGACACCGGCATCCGCCCAGACCATCGGAGCTTCGCCGACGATGGCCGCCTGCCCCCACCCCCTTCCCGCTGGAACGGCTCCTGCGACGTCGGCCTCTCCTTCTCGTCCACGGCCTGCAACCGAAAGCTCGTCGGAGCCCGCTTCTTCTCAAATGGCTATCTGGCGGCCACCCACGGCGGTGCCAGTAACGGTCCCGACATCTTCTCCCCCATCGACTCCGAAGGCCATGGCACCCACACCGCCTCCACTGCTGCTGGCGTCGTCACCGCCAACGCCTCCTTCCTCGGCTACGCCGCCGGCGTCGCCTCCGGCGTCTCTCCCGGCGCCCGCGTCGCCGTCTACAAGGCCTGCTGGTCCACTGGCTGCTACGACTCGGACATCCTCGCAGCCGTCGACGCCGCCGTCACCGACGGTGCAGACATCGTCACCCTTTCCCTGGGAGCCGGCAGCGTCCCCACGCATCTCGATCCCGTCGCCATCAGCGCCTTCGGCGCGATCGAGCATGGGGTCTTCGTCGCCGCCTCTGCGGGAAACGGCGGCCCTGGCGAGTCAACCGTCGCCAACAGTGCCCCCTGGATAACCACCGTCGGCGCCGGGTCTATCGACCGCCGATTCCCCGCCGACGTCGTGCTCGGCGACGGCACCGTCGTGATCGGCGTCGCCATCCACGACGGGATACGCGTTTCCCGGAGGCGGTCCTTCCCGCTTGTGTACGCGGGAAACGTGTCCACATCCGCCCCGGGGTTCCGGTCCTCCGCCCCCTACTGCCTCAACGGGTCGCTGGACCCGGCGGCGGTACGCGGAAAGGTGGTGCTCTGCGAGCGCGGCGCGGTTCCGCGCGCCGAGAAGGGATTGGCCGTGAAGAACGCCGGCGGGACCGCGATGATCCTGGCCAACGCTCTCACCGACGGGGAAGGCGTGACCCCGGACGCCAACGTCCTCCCCGCCGTGTCCATCGGCTATAAGGCCGGGAGAGCCATAAAGGCGTACATCGGCGCCAACAGCGATCCACGTGTCCGTTTGCACTTCCGCGGGACCCAGGTCGACGTCAAGCCCGCACCGACGGTGGCCGGGTTCTCCGGGCGCGGGCCCAGCTTGCATTCCACGAACGTCATCAAGCCGGACGTGATCGCGCCAGGTGTCGGCATCCTGGCTGCCTGGCCGGACGGGGTGAGTCCGACGGAGTTAAAGGCCGACCCTCGCCGAACGGAGTTCAATATCATCTCCGGCACGTCGATGTCGTGTCCTCATGTCGCCGGGGTGGCGGCGCTGCTCAAGGCCGCGCACCCGGACTGGTCGCCGGCGGCTATCAAGTCGGCACTGATGACGACGGCCTATGTCGCCGATAACACGGGCGAAGATTTGGTGGACGAGGGCACGGGAAACAGGTCCACCGAATGGGCCTACGGGTCCGGGCATGTGGACCCGGAGAAGGCCGTCGATCCTGGTCTGGTCTATGATCTGACGGTTGACGATTACTTGGACTTCATGTGCAGCTCCAATTACAGCAGCGCCGCCATCGGGATCATAACCAAGAGACAAGCGAATTGTTCGGACAAGACTCGGAAGCCTTGGGATCTCAATTACCCATCAGTTTTGGTGGTTCTGGAGCAATCCGGGACTAGCAAGCTCGAAGCTCTGGTTCATCGGACGGTGATGAATGTGGGAGAGGAGAAGTCAAAGTACAGCGCCAGTATCAGAGAACCAGAAGGAGTGCGACTGGTGGTGGAGCCTCAGAAGTTGGTGTTCGAAGGCAAAGGGCAGAAGCAGGAGTTCGTCGTTAAGGTTTCGGCGGAGGCTGTTAACTTGCTCGCGGGGAATTCACGGACGGAGTTCGGTTCAGTGACATGGAGCGACGGGAAGCACACAGTGAGGAGTCCGGTTGCAGTGACATGGCAGCAGCCGTATTAGGGTAGGCCAGGAGTACTAGAAATGTTGAGAAGCTCTTAAAAGGTGGCGGAAGCGCCCGGTTGCGGGATAAGGAGAGGGATGATGCTGTTTCCCAGGTTACTTGCTTTGTGGGCAGTTGGCAGAAATGTTTGTGCTATAGAAATATTTAATAAGCATGTCCCTCGTGGTAGGGTTATATGTTGATGTGCTTAATAGAAATATGAATAATAATGCAATGACATGGCGATGCTTTAACTGGATACTCTCTCTCTGTATTTCTGCTAATGAAATGAAGCATCACGTATGCTGTAGGAGCTCAGTTGTAGAAGCGTCTTATAGCTTGGAATAAGACATTTAAGCAACTCATGATCCTACGTACATGCTCCATTGTGGCAATTTCATTTCCAAGTGGTCGCGTTTCTAGTAACGTTTCTAAGAAGAATAACGAAATTAAATCGATTATACCAAGCTAGGGGAGCTGCCTTCCATTGGCATCGCAGAGGGGACCTCCCTGCCACGTAACCCACCCGGCTTCCAGGAACTCTTGAGCCCTCCTGCCCGACTTCACCAACCTTCTCTTGTTAAGCCAAACACGGGACACCCATCCTCCCCAGACTGACCACTACTCATCGCTTCCATCCTTCTCTGTCCGACCCTCGACAAGCCCATTCCATGCTTACCTCACCATCAGGGCATCACCACGACCTTCTCCTTGCTGATCTAATCATCGGCGGATCTTTTTCTCTCAACACAATCCGCAAATCCTAAACCACCAAACCCTACTTATCACTGGTCCCATCCCTGTTGTTGAATCTTCACCACCAGTGATGCAAAGGTCCAAGGTTCCAGCCGCCTTGAAGAAGATGAGGAGGGGAAAGAAAAGAAGCGAGGAGGAGAGAGAAAGGGACAGAGCAAGGGTGGGGTTCCATGGCGACCAAAGGCTGGGGATCTCAGACTTCAGAGCTTCTCTCTACGAGGGGTTTACATGAGAAACACAACAGAGAATTTTTGAACCATAGGAACGCGCAGCTCGGTCAAAATTTGAGCGAGCGTAGGACTGAATCGAGGTTCGCAATTAATTTAGCAATTCAATCAATGGCAGCCTCGAATAATATCATGTTTATTGAGAAAAAATCGCATTCATGCCATATATTGTCATAATAATTTACTTGTGATTTGCTCAAGTTGCCTTTTTCTTTCCTAACCACTAAAAATATTATGATTACAGAGTGTTGAACGATCGCACAACCTTTTTCTGGTGAGCCATGGCACAAAAAGAATAGCAAGTGGATGCTACATCAGTGCAATATCATTTTGATGTGAATGACGGCAAGCAACGTAAGAAAGTTCTTTCTTGCTTTATATATATATCGGGTAAATTAAAGGGAAAATTAGTGGCCGGTCTATCCTCGGACCTTGCTTTAACTGTTGGTCCTTGTGGACTGGTTTTATAACAACCGGTCCACAAGTAACTCTATATTTAACCATAGATCCTTGAGGACGAAAATGCTCTTCACTTTCTGTCATCCCCAAATACTCCTTCCTAAATTTCTGACTCCTATTATGTCGAAGTCACTTCCTGATTTTTCGACTGCTATTCTGTTGAACCCTTTTTCTCGATTTTTCGACTCCCTCTCACTCAGCCTCCTCGCTCCTCCGACCTGCGATTTGCTCATCCGACTTTTCCGATTTCGACTCATTTTCCTAAGGTCGGTTGGTACTAATCTTTCTTTTGAAACCCTTCCAACTTCGGCCGACACCTATTCGGTCAAAGCCTCATTTTCAATTTTCAGACTCTATCTCATTCCGCCTTCTTGCTCGTCCGACCTGTGACTCGCTTATCCGATTTTTTCGATTTTGACTCATTTTTCTATGGCCACTCGGAACCCTTCTTTTCCAAGCCCTCCGGACTGCCCCACTCCTCCGTCCGACCGAAATCCGTGAAAACTCTATCTCTGTGGCATCCACATACTAATTTTTGGCTTTCCGACTTCCACACTGTTCCACATTTTCCTCTTCGCTCACCAAGTCACCCTCTGTTTCGCATGCGTGGGTGTCTGGCATTGTATCTCCGGAAAGGGATCTGCTCTGTAAGGTATATAGATGACTGCACGGTTGCTTTGGTGATAAGCATCTTTATGTTTCTTTATGATTTCATTGTTGATATATATATATTGAGTTGAAATATGATGGTTACATTCGTTTTTGGCAGGCATAGGATGTTGAGCATGCGAACAGCCTTCTGGAAGCCATCAGCCACCATTCATGTATCCACGCCTCCTGTGTTGGAGTAACACCCCATTCCCTTGTAAGGTGGATGCGATCGCTGAAGTTATGAAGAACTTAAGAAGATTTAAGGTTTGAATGTTCATTTCTAGCATCACAATTATTTTAAGTTGATGCATAACTTAAGTTTTTGTCTGTATTAGGTGATCGAAAAGCTAGAACCTAGAATGAAGGAGTTGTACCTTCTCTCGCGAGGAAGGCCACAAGTGCAGGCTATGGTAGAGAAGCGAGGAGACGAGAGATTGTAAGAGGGTGTGCATGAGAGAGGAGAGGTCTATGCATACTCTTATTTCTTTGTAGCACACACTTAGAATTCTTTGGAACACATTTATTACTATTTGGCACACACCTTTTACTTGCCGACATATAATTAACTCCACCCAGCATACACCTATCATGTCTCTGCATATTATTAGTTCTTGGTAGCACACTTATAATCCTCTAGCACGTTATTTCTATTTGGCACATACTTTTTACTTGCCGACATATAGTTAACTCCACCTAGCACACACCTATCATGTCTCTGCGCATTATTAGTTCTTGGTAGCACACATTTAGAAACTCTTGGTATACATTTATTTTCATTTGGCACACACTTTTTACTTGTTGGCACACAGTTAACTTCGCCCACCACGCACCTATCATGTCTCTGCATATTATTAGTTCTTGGTAGCACACATTTATAATCCTTTGGCACGCAAGTATCTTTATTTGGTATACACCACTCGCTTGTCGACACAGTTTAATGCATACACTTATTAGGATAATTTATGTTTTTTTAGTTACCGTTATCTAGTTAAAGCGAATGACGTCCGATGGATCTTTTAGAGATATGTATGACAATGGTTGAGAGGTCCTTTATCGCACATGGCTTTAAATTAGAGGACCCTCAAACATTTGGGGATGTCAAAGGGGAGGACACACGGATGGTTCTCTTCGATAAGAGGCTATCGTGTATTGAGAAGATCCTCCAAGAGAAGGGTCTCATGGCAAATGACGAATTTGGTGAGACTGCTGCAGGTCCTGCTGAGGTAAGCAAAGTTGGACGAACTATTACCCCGGTTCTTTGCAAATTGTGTCATGAAGAGTTTCCATATTTTTGAGCTCCTTACCAACACCCTTTATATAGCTTTTGCAAGCATTCAAATAATTTCTTTAACTAAGTTCCTCTTCAATAATGACTCTAGTTTCTTCAACAAATCAATAGAAATTACTTAAGCTACCAAAAGAGGTAAAACACGATAAGGCACTCTTTGAATCATTTTTGCAACTTTATCTACACTCAACATTTTGGGATGGGCCACTAACTCTGCAATATTTTAGAAATTTTTTTTATATATTTACAATAAATTTTGCGCCTAAAATAAATTGCACATACGCATATCGTAATTTGTACGTACATACATGAAGCCATTGTATATACACTACAACACTAATTAAAACAAAAACTAGCAAACGAAAAAGGAATGCAAAGATTAGTGCATTACCTCATATCGATTACCACACTAAAAACTTCAGTCAAGCATGGTGAATGACTAATAACCATCTCGATTACCGCAATATTTAAGTTGATGTGTATTTGATGTATATTTTGAACATCCTTATTGCCCATGAGCGTAACTAGCATTCTAGACTTTTTTGGAATATAAAATTTTACTTTTATCATTGTAAGAGATAGTTGTCTCTACCTTTTTCACTATTTTGTTGTAAATTTGATCAACATTTGTGTCCTCAGAGATGAAAATCATATGAGCTTTGTTACTATAACAAAAATAACCATGAAAACAGGTTACCTATGTTCTTTAAAGCCATGATAGTTGAAAGAGCATGAAGGGATGAAGAAATGATGCAAAATGCGATTTCAACATTTGCTGTGAAGAGAAAGATAAAATAAAGTAGAGAGAATTCTTCTTTGCGAACCCCTTTTATGCACTAATAGACAAGAATTGGGACTGTTTTCAGTTCACCATCTATAGAGAAAAAGAAACAAATGGGGAAGAAGAGATTTGGCAAAGGAGGGAAGAAAATATTTGGGGCAATTGAATAAAGAAGCGGTTTCAATATTTGCTGCAAAGAGAATGATGAGATTTGGGCCAGTTGATTAAAGAACAGATTTGCATAAATAACAGATTTGGGGTATGCATGTAAGATCATCATTGATGTGTGCTATGATGAATTACCTTAACGGAATGCGATTAATTGGGATCACTTAGGATATCGAGAATAATCAACGTGCTGTAACCATCTCTATTGGGGGTCGTGGAGGAAATCTTTAGGATTTTAGAATACTGAAATGGCTATTAAGAACCGAGAATTATGAAGATCGTTAAGTGGGGATTAGATATAGAAGTTCCACACTAAATTAAATCATTCGAATATAGATAACTTCGTAAGAATTAGAAAACAAAATATTTAACAATCAAACATAAAGATTTGTTGAAGAATCCCGTCACATAGTCCTAATGCAATTTGTTACATTTCATGCATATTTTTAATTTTCTAAATCTTGATAAACATGCGATTATATCCACGTCACTTGATCTACCTGTCAAAACTTTTCATAGATTGATGAGTTGGTACCTTCGAACCATAAAATTATTTGTCAGCTGACGAAAACTAATAGGTGGCTAGAAATCACCCATGACTGGAATCGATATAATAAGTTAATAACCTTCTATCAATTAAAGAAACGCCGTCCAAAACGTATTATTGGACAATATTAAAGAGTATTTAAATAAAATGGTAAGCCAATCAATTGCCAATTTTCCGCATGCCTTGTTACGCCGGAGCGCCATGGGATATCCGCCATCGTTGTATTTACTTGGATGGTTTTGAGCGAGCTCAAAACAATGTCTTTGGCTTTTAGGTCGTGGGCGTAGATTTCTTCTAGATATTGGACATTTCAGTAGTCGGACCGGCCCGTGGCGGGTGGGCCCACACGAAATCTTTTCCAAGCGAACAAAATGAAGGCGAAGCGTATTTTTTTCCGTCATCAACAACTTCTGGATGCGAAGCGACCGGCGGGGTTGCCGACTCCATGCAAAAAGACGGAACATATGCTACATATAGGGAAGAAGGAAGGCAGAGTCCTCAGAGAGAGAGAGAGATGGAGGGGGCTTCGGGGATCTCGCATCGGACGGTGGAGGTGAACGGGATAAGGATGCACGTGGTGGAGAAGGGGGAGGGGCCGGCGGTGCTCCTCCTCCACGGCTTCCCTGAGCTCTGGTACTCGTGGCGCCACCAGATAGCCGGCCTCGCCGCCCGCGGCTATCGTGCCATCGCCCCCGACCTCCGTGGCTACGGCGACACCGACGCGCCGCCTGACGTCGCCTCCTACTCCGCCCTGCACATCGTCGGCGACCTCGTTGCACTCCTCGACGCCCTCGCCCTCCCACATGTGAGACCCCTCGAGTCTCCCCTCTCTCTCGTCTTTTTCTTTGTTTCTTTTTATTATAAAAGATATATATATTTTTTTTAAATGTTCGTTGATTTTATTTGTTCATTTTCAGTAATTTATTCTCTCATACTCCCTTTTATATTTGTTCTCTTAGAGATTGACACTTGGATAAAGTTGCTGGTTAAGTTTTTGATTAGGTTGTGTTTGATTACAGAATAAGTTAATCCGGCATAAATAAATTAACCTACTGCTATCTTCATTATTCTGAAATAAATGATTCAATTTATACGGTGGAATGATGGAAAAGGTGGCTTTACAAATTTTTAAGATATATGGTTTATTATCAGAATAAATTAGTTGTGTTTTTGCTGCTTGGTGTACTAATGTGGAAGGAATAGATTAAGGAAATCTACTTTTTTTCCCCACTGAACCTCTTTTTAAGTTTTAAATGGATTAAATGGATTGCTTTTTTTTTTGTGTGTGTTTGGAACCCTTTTTTTTTTCATGATAGTGTGTACAAGTATTTGAGGAAGAGGGAATATGTAGGTATTTATTTATTTTTATATTAAAAACTCACTTAGTTATTTTAAACTAATTTTTATGGTGTTTCTGATTTCTTTTTTTATTTTTTTATAATTGTAATGCAGGTGTTTGTGGTGGGGCACGACTGGGGGGCGCTGATTGCCTGGTATCTGTGCATGTTTAGGCCGGACAAGGTGAAGGCTTTGGTGAATTTGAGCGTCGCATTTATGCCTCGTAACCCGGCCATGAAAACTGTTGACTACTTTCGGAAGCTCTATGGAGATGACTACTATATCTGTAGATTCCAGGTTCGGATCCCTACATTTTATTCTTTATATTTATTACTTCTCTTCCAATATTTTCTTTTTATCTTTTTCGGTTTCTAACCTGGTTGATATCAGAATGCCGAATATTTACTAGATAGATGAAATCCATGAGCACATCCGAAAAGTTTCATTGGAGAACAGATAATTTCTGAAATATTATTTAAAATCTGAAGAAAGACATGGTGGAAGTGTCTATCATCAATTTTTACTGCTTGCTTCAACCTTTAGCAAAAGTGAACCATGGCATTCGAGCTCAATGATAACAAATAACCAACTAAATTATCCTTCAACAGAAATGACATAATGTTAGACTAATTTTTGATTAATAAAGTTCAGAAGAATATAGATGAACCTGTTCTCATATTTCAGACTTTGTACTTCTTAACCAGTCAGTAAGACAATAAAGAATGGATGGAGAAGATTTTCCGCTCTTCTTGTAGTTAAACATATTGGTTGCAGATTTGTCCACGGAGGTGTATGGTTCTGATTGATTAAAAAGTTTTCATGCTTTATTTGTTTCTTTTCTAACCTTGTTATCCATTTCATAATTAATGTTGGTGTAGGAACCAGGAGCTATAGAGGCAAGATTTGCTCAGATAGGAACTGCATCAATCTTCAAAACACTTCTACAAAGTCGAGATCCAGGACCTTTTCTTATACCAAAGGAAGGCTGGGATCTGCCTGAGAAGAGTCCATTGTGTTCTTGGCTCTCGGAAGAGGACATCAACTATTATGCGAGCAAATTTGACAAGTCTGGTTTTACCGGGCCGGTCAACTACTATCGATGCATGAACTTGTAAGTTTTAGACAGCTTTCAACTACTATCCTGAGGGTATTAAATTAAGCTCCTCAATTCTTCTGCCAGTCCACTAGTTCTTTTTGTTCTTAAATTTTCTCAAAAATTGTGAGTTTAGAGTGTATTATCTGGAGTGGTGCTTTCTATATCCCGGGGCTTTTTTTTTTGGCAGAAACTGGGAGCTGACAGCGCCATGGACAGGAGTGCAAATAAAAGTGCCAGCTAAATTTATTGTGGGAGACCTGGATATTACTTACCACTACCCAGGTATCCAGGAATACATACACAAGGGTGGCTTTAAACAGAATGTTCCATTGCTTCAGGAGGTAGTTGTTATGGAGGGAGTTGGTCACTTTATCAACCAGGAAAAGGGACATGAGATCACTGATCACATCTATGACTTCATTCAAAAGTTCTGACCTCTGAGCTAGTATGTGGTTTATCCAAAATTTGCGACAGTGAAATCATCTCCGATGTACCATCGAAATGATGTAATAAAGGGGAATTTTAAAAAAGAATGAATAGAAAGGTGTTTGTTATGTTTTAATGATTGCATTTTGTTTCCTGCTTTTGTGTAAAAATTCTGTTGTTTGTTAATTCTAGCAGAATTTTTAGTGAGTATGCATCCAAAAGAGCTCCAGAAAGATGAACAGTTGGGCTACTGTTGAGTATTTTCCCTGAGCCCTTCTAAATTTCTCTCCATCCGAATGCACTAGTCTGCTATTTTGCTTCTTGTACTCAAAAGAAGATGCAATGAATCTGACTTTTAGATATCCATTGGAACAACTACGTCGAGAACAAATTGCTAGATTATGGACATGCTTCATATGCTCTACCGGTACCGATAGACGTATCCGTCATCTATCCAAGATATGATGTATCAGTACCGGCCTACTCAAGATATGCTGTAATAGTACGTCGCCTACCGAATTGATATAGTATCAATTCGGGCAAGTCGAAGCCACAAAGTGGTAAATGCCACTCTATGGCATTTAATGCCATTAATGACACTCTATGGCATTAAATGCCACTATGTAGCATTAAATGACACTATTTGGCATTGTGGCAAATGCCACAAAGTGGCATTAAATGCCACATAGCGGCAATGCCACTCTTCGGCGAATTGGACACCATAGTATGGTATCCGGTTCTTAGGCTAAATTGGATGGAACCAGTCATGTTCTGTCCGGTATGCTCTTGTACCGGTCAGTTCAGGCCGGTACGGACTTTGTACTGCTCGGTTTCGATCTTATTGGGGCTGGAACCGTTTTTTATTGCAGAACCGGACAGGTCAGAGACCGGACCGGTCCGGTACAAGCTGAACCGGTCGGTACGGGCCGGTTCAGCATACCATGCTTCAAGATTCTTTCTGCTGGGATTGGACTAGTGCTAATTTCCTCACTGTAAACAATGCCTACAAGTTGCTAAACAATAGTGGTGTTTAATAGAACGTTCATCAAATTGTAGAAATGTCCTCACCCTCCAAAATTCAGGGTTCAATTGTCCGCTTGGACTCAACAAAATCTTTCTTGCAGAGAACTTGACAAAGGGAATTTGGAATTTGTCTGGTTACTGGTGTTCTCTGCCAGAACACTGTAGTGGAAATGACAGACCATCCATTCCTTTTGTGCGGTTTCTCTACCTGTATCTGTATGTGTGAGGACCTGTGCGGGCGTGTATTTAGTCTCACATCAATTATTCGCTGGATAGATCTTGGATACTTATACAGGATCAAGGAACCTAAATAATAACTTCCGACTAGCCATTTTGGGTGAGCTCCTAGGTTGTTACAAATGGTATCAGAGCCAACCCGGCTCATAACCTATGTGAACTAGAGGACACTGTAGCACAGATCCATTGGGGCTGACCACGGGCCAATCGTGGTGTTTGTGATTAGATTTGAATAGATATGAACCCTTAGCCTGACGAGGACGTCAGGGCTTGAACGGGGGGAGTATGTGAGGACTCGTGCGGGCGTGTGTTTAGTCCCACATCTGTTATTCGCTGGGTAGATCTTGGATACTTATACAGGATCAAGGAACCCAAATAATACCTTCCGGCTAGCCATTTTGGGTAAGATCCTGGGTTGTTACAAATGGTATTAGAGCGGACCCGGCCCATAACCTATGTGGACTAGGGAACACTGCAGCACGGATCCATTGAGGCTGACCACGAGTCAATCGTGGTGTTTGTGATTTGATTTGAATGGATTTGAACCCTAGCCTGACGAGGATGTTAGGGCTTGAACGGGGAGAGACTGTGAGGACCCGTGCGGGCATGTGTTTAGTCCCACATCGGTTATTCGCTGGATAGATCTTTGGTACTTATACAGGATCAAGAAACCTAAATAATAACTTTCGGCTAGCCATTTTGGGTGAAATCATGGGTTGTTACAAATGGTATCAGAGCATGAATAGAAGAAAAAAAATTCTAAGATAAGAAAATCTGACATGATATGAGTGTAGGTAGGTAGACACTAGGGACATTAGGACGTTAGTTTATGATAATTGTAACAAGCCATCCTATATACTATTAATTAATTGGTAAGCTTATTATTGGCGTGCTGCTATTTGATAGATATAAGTCAGGATGCCTCCACGTCGGATGAGAAAGACTACTCGCAGAGCTACTGATAAGGCACCAAACCTGCAAAATAGCAGCGCACCCCAACAAGTTGGTAACACCCCTCAGTAGGAGAGAGTCGTCAATCTTGCTAGTGATACTCAGACAAGACAACAAGAACCGGGCTTAAGCCAGGTTATGCAGACCATAGTGGGTCTTATGCAGATGCAATAGCAGGTGCAACAGCAGTTGCTCCAACAAGCGCAGTTGCCCCAGACACAACCATAGCAAGGATGAGGGGAACAGTGTGAACAGCGTAGTAATATAGCTATATTTAAGAGGCTGGCTCCTCCAGCTTTCAAGGGGACTACAGAACCGTTGGAAGCAGATAATTGGCTTACAAAGATGGAAAAAACATTTGCTGTCTTGAGATGCCAGGATGATAAAAAGATTTTGTTTGCATCATACATGATGCAAGGTGAGGCATTCAACTGGTGGCGGATGTTGGAACATAAATATGAGCAGGATAGGGAGCCACTCACTTGGGAAAGATTTCGAGGAGCATTTTATGATAAGTATTTTCTTCGGAGTGTAAGGACACAGAAAGAGCAGGAGTTTATTCATCTAAAGCAAAGAAATATGACTGTTGCAGAATATGAAGCTAAGTTTACTAAGCTAGCCAAATTTGTTCCAAAGTTAGTCGAGGATGAGCTAGATTGAGCGCATAAATTTGAGATGGGACTAAAGACAAAAATTAGAAAACAAGTGGTACCTTATGAATTGACTACTTATGTAGCTGTGGTAAATAAGGCTTTAATAATTGAAAGGGAAGTTAATGATGAACGGTTGGAAAGGGAAAGGAATCAAAAGAAGAGGAACAGGTCAAATGAATTTCAGGGGCAGAGCAATGAAAACGCCGAGAGTTCAAACAAGAAATCAGCGAGTGACAACCCTAAGCAGATGAATATCAATAAATGTTCCAGATGTGGTAAGGTTCATGCCGACAAGGATTGCCATTGGAACACTGGTGCCTGCTTTAGATGCGGTAAGATAGGTTATAAAATTGCAGACTGCCTACAGAGAAACGAGAATAGTTCTACTCAGGCAATAGAAAGAAGTCAGGGGCCAAAAACTGAAGAAAGAGTATTTGCACTTATACAGCAAGATGCACAGGCTTCTGAGGTGTTGACAACAGGTATTAATCTAGTTCCAATATTTATTTCTAATTATTGTCTAGCCATGTCCACTGCTCTTTGTTAGACAACTCATTATACTGCTACAAAAGATTAAATAGTTACACAACAATTTTTTTGATTAATTGTTAAAAGAAGAATATGAACTTTTAAATTTTGAAAGTGTTCACGCGGATTAACACATAATAATGAATGTACCAATAAGCAATTAATTCTAGAAAAAAAAATCTGGACTTGACACGGGTATGTTGAGGTTTAAATCAGAGTGTGCAGAGGAAGTGCGGTGAATAGAATTATTTGGCATTGGTCAGATAAGACGATTTTGATTTGAAGAGCATTATGACTTGATTTGTAAGAAGTATTCTCTACTCTTGAACTATATGTATGAAAATTTCGTGGACGAAATTTCTATTAAGGGGGGAAGGATGTGAGAACCTGAAACTGGGCCCGATCCACTCGACCGGCCCAGCCCCAAGTTTTCGGCCTCACGTGCGTTGCACGTGAGGGCACGGGATGAAGGGAGCCATCCTGTGGAAACCGGATCCCTGGTTTTTTTAGGGCTTCTTCCTCCCATTGAAGCCATTCGAGGAGGAGCCGCAAACCCCGAGTCCCATCTTCCTCCTCGTGCAGCTGCCCAAGAGGGAGAGAGAGAGAGAGAGTCGAGAAGCCACGGCACGGGTGGTCTTCCTCTTCCTCCATTGCCGCCGGACCTTCATCGGGGCCAAGGTAAGGGCTCCTAACTTTCTTCTCCTCCTGTTTGATGTTTATCCATGATTTACAAAGGTTTTGAGCCGGCCAAATGCCGGGATTGGATTCAAAAAGAAGAAGAAGAAGAAGAAGAAAAAGAAGAAGAAAGAAAGAAAGAAAGAAAGAAAGAAGAAGAGAGGGAAGAGGGGACTTACCCGTGTGCGGCCGCGAGCATCTTCGACGCCACTGATCCCCACCACGGGCACTTCCCCTCTTGAGCTCTCCCTCTCCTCTAGGGGAAGAACAGAGGGTCGGTTGCCGTCCTCCCGAGCCCTCTCTTCTCCACGGGATGGAGAGAGAGCCGGCCATCGCGAGTTGCGGGCATCGCCGACTGGCCGCAAGCGCAGCTAGCGCCACCGGCCTCAGGCCGCCGCCTCTTCCGAGCCTCGGCATGGGGTCGCGCCTCCCCCTCCATGGACACAGGAGAAGAGGGGAAGAGAAGAAAACGAAAAAAAAGGAAGGAGAGGAAGCTTCGGGAGAAGAAGGAAAAAGGAAAAGGAAAGAAAAGAAAAGAAAAGAAAGAAAAGAAAAGAAAAGAAAGAAAAAGAAAGAAAGAAAGAAAGAAAATAATAATAATAAAATAAAATAAAAGAAGGAGGGTGTTTTACGGGTATGAACCTAAATCCGAATCCGAACCCGGGGTGCTAGACACTTCTGCAAGTGTCGGCCCTGGGAGAATGTTAAAAATTAAGTTTTATATATATTGTGATGAATTTTAAAAGAAAAATATGATTTTTGGATATTAGGTTCTGCGAGAGATTTGTAAGATTAATTAGATTTATTGTAGATCGTGTTCAAGGTAAGTAATGAACTGCCTTCTCTAGACTCTTCATTTATATAATATTATTTTTGCATCGAATAACTTGTTAATGAATTTATATGTGATTTATGAAACCGGAGTTCGCGGTGGTGGAGGAACCGGATCGGAAAAAAGAGGGATTCTAGTTGTAAGATATCTAATGAAACCGTAGCTGGAATTGAGATCTCATTCAAAGAGAAAGATATTCTTTTGTTTGTCTCATCTCGAATCTATTTTTATTCCTCATTCTGATTCAAAAGACACTATACTGGATCCGCGCGGACCTCCTGCTAATATCCATAAATGACTTGTTTTTGGTAATAGATGAACATTACCATGTATATATTCAGATGCATGGTGGACATCGGTACTCCAGTGCATTTCTCCCTCTGATTCAGAATAAATATGTTTTCGTACCTTCTCTTTAAAACGAAAAGTAGACGTTCCGGCACGAATCTCAGCAATTACTTGTTCTGATTCTACATATTGATCATTTTGAACTCGGTGGAGCGGTGAAATGCGTAGAGATCGGAAAGAACACCAACGGCGAAAGCACTCTGCTGGGCCGACACTGACACTGAGAGACGAAAGCTAGGGGAGCAAATGGGATTAGATACCCCAGTAATCGAGTTCCGGTAGACTCGTACAAGCCAGCATCTTGACAGGATTGGGGAGCAGCTAGGGCGGGGCAGCAGGCAGGCGTAGGAAGAGGAAACAGCACACTAATGGAACCGTCAAATCAATTCCCTATGCCGAATACCACAACCCAGAGAGACGGCGTTGCACGAAAGCAAACCGCCCCCCCGCCCGATTAAGTACCAGTTGCTTCGCTGGTGGGCCCACTTAGGTTAGGGGGGCATTGTCCCTCAGTTCTTACCAACCTCAGGTGTGTTTCCCTAATCCGAGAAACGAAATCCGAAAAAAGAGACCTCTGTGTCTGTCTTGGGCCATTTTGACCTTGTTGCTCTGTTTTTTGTGTTGTCTGTGTCTGATTTTCGGATTGGATTTTCATGTCATCCTTGTCAAGATCGTTTACGAGATGATGATTTGAATGAAAAATAGATATGTTAATTGGAATACTATTTTTCGGACTATTATTATATTTACTGCTCTTGCATCGTATATGCATATTTAGATCGGATTATGATATATCTATTATGTTACTAAAAGAATTTTGATGTGCATCAGATTTGGAACTCTCAGCCTGACTATGTTTTGGATCCTGCCAATTGGGGGTTATGCATTGGCAAATCTGGCCCCACCACAGGGTATCAGTGTGGTATTCTGGCCCACTCCGCAGGGTATAAGTACGGTATTCTGGCCCACTCCGCAGGGTATAAGTACGGTATTCTGGCCCACTCCGCAGGGTATAAGTATGGTTCTGTTTCTAGCTTAGCCACAGGGTATAAGTGTGGTCGTAGTTAAAGAATATTGAGATGAATGTGATTTGTTTCGAATCAGATTTACGATTATGCATATGGATATTTAAAAGATACAGATTTCAATGAATTTGTATTTGAAAATGAATTGATTATGTTATTATGTTGATTCATCGTAATTTGTAATTTATATTTTATGTTATTATATGATTTGACTAGTTAAGGTGTTTATTACTTACTGGGCTGTCTAGCTCATTATACAATTTTTTGTTGTTTTACAGATTCCGAGAACTAACCTATCGGGGTTTCCAAAATGGGAAAGCGACTAGAAAAACTGTGGCATAAGTTATCTTAGATTAGGGTTTATTTAAATTGATGTTTTATCTTTATTGTTCCACTGCGTATTTAGAACTGTGAGACTTTATGACTCAAGTTAGTCAATGGAATAAGATTGTATGTATTTCATCTGAATTATTTTAGTTACATTTTTGAGATTTGGTTAAGATGCCTTGCATGCTCGTGGGGAGAGTTTCCTACGGGTGTGCAGCGGTTGGCGCGGACCCCCGGCTCGCGATCTCGGGCCGGGGGCGTGACAGTATGCATCTACCATCCGGGATTGTGGTTTGGCGTCGGTTTCGTTTCATTTCTAATCTTCTTGTTTAATAATTATTTCATAATGTTAGGGTAGGAAGCTGGAGCTATAGAGCCATAGTTTGCTCACAAAGAGATTGCATCAATTTTCAGAAGATTTCTACCATCTCAGAAATCCAGGATATCATCTCATACTCAAGGAAGGTTAGTATGTGTAGGAGCAAATTGCATAGACTTCTTGGCTCTTAGAAGGGACATCAACTATATATTGTGCAAGCAAATTTGACGAGTCCTTTTTTATGGGACCGATCAGCTAGCAATGTAAGTTTCCAACAATTTTAGATCAAATTAAAATTATAGCATCAGAGAAGTGCCTCACATATAATGAGGCAACCCTACCAAGTTAATAGTTAATCTAGTTAGTATTCTAGATTTGGAGGGGATTAAGCTCCTTAATTTTCTGCAACCAATCCACCTCTCTTTTATTCTGTCCCTTAAAAATTGCAGGTTTAGAGTGTTTTAAATGGACTGGTTCTTTGTATTGTTGAGGCTTTTGTGCAGAAAATGGGAGGTGGTAGCACCATGAACAGTGGTCACTATAGGAAAAACACTAATTTCTAACATCCAACTGCCGACGCTAGGGAGAAGCATTGGCAATTTGGCTGGCGTGCCAAAATTTGTCGAGGCTTCTAAATAGAGTTGGGAGATACCGATGCTTTCTCTAAAACGTCGGCGAGAGCTTGACTTAGACGACACTAAAAAGCATCGTTGGAAACCAAAATGGAAATGACACTTATCTCAAATACCTACCAACCCTTTCCATCCATCAATTTTAGCCCTAGATCCGAAAGAGCCTCCGCCTCCATGCCTAGCCTCACCGGTCCCCTTCTCCTTCTCCCCCTCGGTGGCCTCCTTCTTGTCGTCCTCCTCTTTCTCCTCCCTCTGGCTGACCTCCCCACGCCGGAGAGCCTTCTCCTCCTCCCGAGGGTGTTCGTGGACAGGGAAGGGTCTCGGAAGCACATCTAGGCCGGGGCGAAGAAGGTGTTGATCATTAGTGCATGTTTATATTTCATTTTTTTAAGCTTAAATTTGTTATTTTTGTTATTATTTTTTTTTAATGTGCGCAGAGGAAATATGCCTGCTATCAGGCATCCATCCTTTCCTTTTGTTTTGCATGTTTATTGGGAAGTATAACAACATTTCTTTAACCCCTAACATCTATATAAATTGTAATGAATTCTTTCTTTGTTTCTTTTTTTTTTTCTGGTTCTCCCTCAACATCAAGTTTTAGTTCTGTTGCTGGAAATTGGACCCGGGGGCGATCGTCGGTCGAGGAGGGGGAGCGGCGGTGGACACAGGAGAGCGGCGGTCCATCGGCGGGCGGCGTCCTCCATCGGGGTGCCTGCAGAAAAGCCGGTGGCCGGGTCTTCCGGCGCCGGCCCTCCGATGCTTAAGTCAGAGGGGGGGTGCTCAATCGGTTCGTACGGAACCGACGTGAAGAAAGGAGGCCAGCAGAAAACACCACGCCCCCTGAGAATCCAAATGACAACATACCCATCGCCGGCACCATCAATGTCATTAGGGGAGGGACTTCCGCTGGAGGTCCAGCCCAGGAAGTTTCCCCGAAGCGCCCACGCGCTTCCGAAGCCATCTCGTTCTCGGACGAGGATTTGGAAGGGGTTGAGACCCCTCATGATGATGCTGTGGTCATCTCCATGATTGTAAATAAGTTTGATGTAAAGCGTGTCTTAGTTGATAATGGGAGCTCGGCCAATATTTTGTATTACCATGCCTACCAAAAAATGGGATTACCAGAAGGACATCTCCGAAAAATTAATACCCCACTAGTCGGGTTCACCGGAGATTCGGTCCCAGTTGAGGGTAAGGTCAGCTTCCTTATTACGGTCGGCCTCGCTCCCTAGGAAAGCACCGTGAGGACGGACTTTCTTGTAGTCCGTCTATGCTCAGCCTACAACGCCATCCTTGGACGGCCAGGGCTAAATGCCCTCCGAGCCGTGGTCTCGACCCACCATCTACTCGTGCGATTCCCCACCGGCCAAGGAGTAGGCGAGGCCCGCGGGGACCAGCTGGTCGCCAAGCAGTGTTACATGGCGGCTCACAGAGTGAAACAACCAACTAAGGCGCCGCCTCAGACAACGGGCCCCTCGCTACCCATGGAAACCCTGGACGCAAGGGACGACCTCTGGAAGAAGCAAGTAGAGCCTGGTGAGCTCCTCGTTCAAGTTCCTCTACGAGAAAATTTTTCCGAGCTAACCGTGCAGGTCGGCCCCGGCCTTGGCGTCCGCGAAAGGGATCACCTCATCGGCTTCCTGCGGGACAATGCTGATGTCTTCGCCTGGTCACCCGCCGACGTACCAGGAATTGACCCTGAGGTCATGACCCATCGACTCCAGGTAAAGCCGACCAGCAGGCCTGTGAAGCAGAAAAAGAGAGGCTCCGCCCCGGAACGACAACGAGCTGCAGCCGAGGAAGTGGACAAACTCCTTGAAGCTGGCTTTATCCGGGAGGTCTCCTACCCAGACTGGCTCGCCAACATAGTCTTCGTGAAGAAGGCCAATGGGAAATGGCGCATGTGCGTGGACTACACCGACCTGAATAAGGCTTGCCCGAAAGACAGTTTCCCCCTTCCAAGCATCGACCAGCTCGTCGATTCCACCTCAGGACATCAATTGCTGACTTTCATGGATGCTTTCTCGGGATATATCAAATCCGAATGGCGCCAGAAGACGAGGAGAAAACGGCCTTCATCACCGACAAGGGCACCTATTGTTACAGGGTGATGCCTTTCGGTCTGAAGAACGCTGGAGCCACATATCAGAGGCTGGTCAGCCAAATTTTTGAGGACCAGATCGGTCGAAATATGGAAGTTTATGTGGATGACATGTTGGTGAAGAGCCGAGCGGCGGAACGCCATGTAGCTGATCTCAACGAGACGTTCGCCAAGCTCAGGAGATACCGAATGAAGCTCAATCCAGCAAAGTGCGCGTTCGGAGTCACCTCGGGCAAATTCCTGGGCTTCATAGTGACCCAGCGTGGGATTGAAGCCAACCCCGAGAAAATCCGAGCGCTGCAACAGATGGCGTGCCAGGAAGGGGCGCCTCCTCCCTCCATTGACTACCCTTTAGGACTGTGGGGGCCCCCGGCGTTAAAAACCGGCAAGGAACCTTTCCGCTGGGGGGCTATGTTGTGGGGAGGGGAGGGGGCCTTGAATTTAGTCCCACATCGGCTAGTAGCGGAAAGGTTCCATGCCTTAAATGGGGGGTGGAAATCCTTTCCTCTCGAGGCGCCTTTTGAAGGGCAAACCCTTGAGGGCACCAATCTCCCCCCGTCAGCGCTGGACGCGCGGGCCGGAGCACCCAAAGCGGACAATACCTCGGGAGGAATGTGGTCCTCTTTCTCTGTTAGCTTAATGTGGGCTATGCTGTTGCGCGAGGCTCCGGCCAAAGCGCCGTCCCCGCAACAAGTTCAGTGATGTTTTTTGGGTTGGTTTTGAAGAGCTTCTTGGGTCTGCTTCTTTTCTTTCTCAATATGCCAATACCAAGAAGCTAGATCGATCATTCCAACTTCTGTTGGACCGTGTGAGGGAGGTGGAGAAACGGATTTGGGACTCCTATGAATGTTTTAGCCCAGAGAGGGCTAAAGCATCATTAAGGAGTGGATCTTTACGTGGGAAAAGTAGAGAGGGGATGTCGCTGATATAGCCCAGTTGGTAATCTACCAGTCTTGGAGTCTAGAGAAGAATGGACCAATCTGAGATTAGAGAGATTATAGAAGCTGCAATCTTTGAAGAGATCAGAGAAGAGACTCTGTTGGACATGCTAGCTATATATAGACTCTGTTGCATAGGAAGGATTTGCATACAGAGTTTTAAATTTTTTTAAATAAAAAAATTATTTTTAATGACGTTTTAAAGTATAATTAAAATCAGAATTACCGACGCTTGTTAGCATCGGCAATTAGCGACTAATTACCGACGCTTTTGCGATGCTTTAAAAAACATCAGAAAGCAAATTACCGATGCTTATGCATCGGCTATGCTTCTTTTTTTTTTCTTGTAGTGGGTGCAAATAAAAGTACAAGTTGGGTTTATCGAAGCAGAACTGGATCACCCAGGTATGTCCAAGACCACATACCTTGGTGGCTTTAAGCAAAATGTTCCATTCCTTCCGGAGTTAGTTGTTATGGAGGGAGCCTAGCACTTCATCCAGGAATAGGCACATGAGATCACTGAACATATCTATGACTTCTTTCAAAACTTCTGAGTTAATATGTGGTTGATGTGCCATGGAAAGCATGAAATAAGTTGAAAGAACAAAAAGCTCCAACAATCTCTCTGGCTGGAAAGGGTTTAAGTTCTTAGTGCTTGCTTTCTTACCCCTCACTTTTGTTTTTGGGGGGAGAGTGTAAAAGATGTCTGTTCTCTGTTAATTCTAGCGGAATTTACTTTACTTGAGTATGCATGCCGAAAGGCTCTTCAGAAAGTTGGCAAAAAAAGAAGGAATAAAAAATCTCCATCCATTCGACAGTTTTTTATGTCAGAGGCTCAATCCATGCAGTTGGTACCTCTCCTTTGTTCAGGAAAAAGTTTGGATTCTCCCTACTGCAAGGAGTAGAAAATTAGCTACGGAAGCTGTGTTTTTTTAGAAAATCGATATTGGAAGAAGCCCCTACCAAGGTCAAAGAAGCTGTGTTGTATCTAAAACTGGTTGTCAAAGCAACTTTTGATCAACTTGCCACATACATGCATTTCATTTGAAAATTGTTAAAATTTATTGGTTTAAGAATGTTGATTGCCACAGCATTGCTCATAAAGATTGGAAGAAATAAGCCAACTGCATAATTTGCCGATGTGGTGCGATTGCCGCTTAATCATCTCACCCATTTTGTGGATCCTCATAATCCTATTGAGTTATGTATCTTGAATTAAGAAACTAACCGTTAAGGATGCAATCTATCAAGTCAAAAGACATTGTTATGCCGAAAAAAAGTTTAAAAACATATTGATATAGTTTCTTTTTTTTAAAAAAAAAATATTTATGAGAACTATCTAAATTACAAATAGAATTGGATATTTGGATATACACTAAATTTTTAGTTTATTCTCATACTTTCATATTTATTTTTTTTTATGAATACAAATATAAATATGAATATTGTTAGATGCTAGTTTGTAATAATTTGTGCACCCAAAAGGGTCAAGTTGGATATTATCCATTTTATTTTCACCTATCATTTACAATAGTATTCAAGTCCACATTAATTAAATATTAAAAAATTAGAAACTATTCTATTTCCAAATATGTTAATAATATATTAAAATATAGAAACTATTCTATTTTTAATTTAGGTGGAATATCATGTCAAGCCATTCAAATTGACAAGACATCTAGTTTGTCGATATGATGCCAAGTCATGCTTTTTTTTTATCCATGATTTTCATAAAGTTAAAACATAAAACTACCGAGAATAACAACAAAAATATTTAAATAATTCTGATAATGATTGCTTACATAAATATATACAAATATAGATATACATGTATATAGTAAAAATCAAAATCCATATCACCGCGCATAATTTGTATTACATAAAATAATTACAAATAAAAAATAATATATTCTTTATGTAGTTTCCTTATGCATCAAATTTATTTTGTTTGATATACAGTATAAAAACATCCAAATTAGCTTAGATCAAGATCAGATTTGTAGAATTTATAGGTTTTGATAGACTTCTATTTATTAGCTATATTCCTACTGATCATTTTACTGCAATTTTGTATATGGGAAAGAGTTTTTGGAAATGAGATTTCGAGTATCTAGATATTTTATAGAGTATAGAACATGATACGACTTTGAATTTTAAATGATCATACTAATTATTTCGTCGTACATGCGTGCTAGCAACATTACGGACGACGGAGAGGTGAAAGGTGAATGTCATTTTTCCAAAATGGGAGGGGGTTTTATGCACCAAAAAGCACGGCAGACGATGACGTTTAAAGGGCCGCACCCACTCATCCGGAATATCAGGAGGTTGGTTCAGAAGATGTATGATCCTCATATTGTATATGTATTCCGGAAGGCAAATAGGGTTGCAGACTGAGCTGCCTCCTTTATAGTTCGGCATTTTGGAGTGTTTTTTTTGGATGTCTGCAGCAGATATTTCCACTCCCTTTTAATTTTTACTTTCTTATGATCAGGTTGGGTATACTTATGCTAGGGTAATTTAAAATGCCATTTTTTGCCAAAAAAAAAAAAAAAAAAAGAAGAAGGGGCCGCAATATCATCTCGGACCTCTGTTCCCCAGACGAGGAGAGAGAGAGAGACAGAGAGACATCGAGATGGAGGGGGCTTCGGGGATCTCGCATCGGACGGTGGAGGTGAACGGGATAAGGATGCACGTGGCGGAGAAGGGGGAGGGGCCGGCGGTGCTCCTCCTCCACGGCTTCCCGGAGCTCTGGTACTCGTGGCGCCACCAGATCGCCGGCCTCGCCGCCCGCGGCTACCGTGCCATCGCCCCCGACCTCCGCGGCTACGGCGACACCGACGCGCCGCCCGACGTCGCCTCCTACACCATCTGCCACCTCGTCGGCGACCTCGTCGCCCTCCTCGACGCCCTCTCCCTCTCTCAGGTGACCATTCGTTTAACTAATGATAAAATGTTCTAATACCTTTCGCCGGTGACGGTAAGTTTTATATTTTTGGGTGTTTGAACATAAGGTGTTTGTGGTGGGGCATGACTGGGGGGCGTTCGTGGCGTGGCATCTGTGCCTGTTTAGGCCGGACCGGGTGAAAGCGTTGGTAAACTTGAGCGTGGCGTTTATGCCCCGGAAACCTGCTGCGAAGCCCTTGGATGACTTTCGGGCTCTTTATGGAGATGACTCGTATATCTCCAGGTTCCAGGTCCGTTACTTTACGCCCTGTATTCTTTACTCTGCTGTTGTCACGAAATTTGGTTGTTGAGATATGGCAAGTCATATGCATATGCTTTCGTATGGATACATGAGTGTGTATGCTGCTTCTCTTTGTGAATAAGGGTGCTGGGAGCAGCTGCACTCAATAGTTATTTGTGTCATAATTCTCAATTAGAACCTCCACCCACATGCAAACTGGTCACGAGTTTAAGGTGCTGCTCACTTTTCTAATCTTCCTGGCTTCATAACTGATTCTTCATTAGAAAAATTTTAAAAAGACCTATTTCTCTGCATCCGCATCTCCATTTCTTCTTTCACCCACACCTGCTTCTTGTAACTAAGATGTAAAGCCCATGCAGCATTAGGACTACACTCAATATTTTCCCTTCTAGCGAAGGGAGGCTCGTGCCATCCTTTTCAACAAAGAACCCAACCATTAGGAACCTAATCATCAATTCAGTCACCTCACTTGCAGTACAAGTTCCATTCTCTCTTCGGCCTAAGTTCCCATGGCTAGGATCTTTCTTCCAAGGACTTCACAAGTGTAATTTGCCTATACAGAGATACTCCGAATGCCATAAGGGTTTTTGTAGATTGTAGCAGTTGTCACTGCTGGATTAAGTTCCAGGATGGCTGCTGGTTGTGGCAATTCTCAGGTCATTTTATTTTGTTTTATTTTTTTGGATGAACACTCTTTAAAATGGTTGTACGTATCTCATAATATTGCGGTAGGAACCTGGCGCTGCAGAAGCAGAATTTGCTCGGCTTGGAACTGCAACGGTCCTCAGGAAATTTTTCACGTATCGCAATCCAGGGCCTATTTTCATACCCAAGGACGGCTGGGGTTCACCTAACGAGCACATTACATTGCCTTCTTGGCTCTCGGAAGAAGACATCAACTATTTCAAGAGCAAGTTTGAGAAGTCTGGTTTTACTGGGCCGATCAATTACTACCGATGTTTTGACTTGTAAGTTACCTGCAGCCTTCAACTCCATCAAAATGTCTGTATCAGAAAAAATGCCTCATATGTGGTGGAACCAAGCTTCTTCAACTTGCTAAGTGATCAAAATTTGTTATCTTGATTATGAACGCTGTAAGCTTCTTGATCCAATGAAGTTATTTGGAATACTTGCTATGCTCGTATCATATACATATTTATCTGTGTTTCTCCCCTTGATGTTGTTGTTTAGTATCAAGCATCTGGTGTTGATACTTGGTGAGCTTGCTCGCATAAGGACTATATAACTGGACTCCTTTACATTATTGGGATTATTTTTCCTTGCAGAAACTGGGAGCTTGCAGCACCATGGACTGGAGCACAAATAAAAGTACCAGCTAAGTTTATTATTGGAGACCTGGATCTCACTTACCATTTCCCACGTATGCAGGACTATATCCACAAGGGTGGCTTCAAGAAAGATGTTCCTTTCCTTCAGGAAGTAGTTGTCATGGAGGGAGTTGCTCACTTCATCAACCAGGAGAAGGCGCAGGAGATCACTGATCACATCTATGACTTCATCCAGAAGTTCTGATATGGTGTGTGGTGAAATCATCTTTAGCGGATGTTAATAAGGCAACTATGCCAAGCATCGAGTGCCAACTATCCTTGTCAAGGACGTTGTCCTGAGAGTGCTTATTCTCTGTCGTTGTTCTAGCAGATAAAGAAACTATGACTATGTGGTGTGTTATTCTAGCCTTATTTCCATGGAATCCACTTGGAAAAATTATTAGCTATCAGCAGGAGCATATTGTCTGGCATTTGCATGCAGCTGCGAACATCGAGATGGTGGCTTGTGATGGTATGTTTTGATTTAGTTGTGATCTTGTTGCATGAGAATTGGCACCTGATGACAGAGGAACCTGTAATGGTAGAGAGGAGAAGGGGGCTATAATGAAATCAAACAAGAAGGTACAATCACTCCTCAGATCTCATAGAGGCTTGGGTTACTAATGTCTCTGTGACTTATCAAAAGAGAATATAGGTTTGGATTCTCTTCCTTCATAAAAATTGATATATACTATCTTCTCTTTAATGGAAGCATTAATGTATTTATAAATATCGCTCATAATAATAATGCATCCACACATGCAAAACATAGGGAGGGTATTATACTTTTGTTATGCATATCATCAATCAAGTAATGTATATCATCATTTGGTATTCTGTGGCTTGTTCTGCCTGTCCCCTTACTCTGTACAGAGTGTTCTCTGGACAGCAGGGCAGTAGATATTTCTTGGAAAGACATTCAGTACAACCTTTATAAATTTTTCGCTTTGAATTACTCTTTAACGTTTGCAACTGGATTCCAAGAAAAATCATAATTCTCGTAAGCTGAGACTCTGCTCTGCTGACTAATGTGCTGTAGCATAAAATCCAGCTCAAATCAGCGGTGGAACAGGAAATCTATTTCATAATAATACCTCCTTATTATACTACGGCATCAACCGCTGAATGGCTTTGGTCGCCACTGGACATCAAAGTGGATATCCATTAGATCTGTTATGCCGGCTGGAATCTACGGGCACGGTAAGACACCAATAATATTCTGCAAACTGCTAAGATATCAAACAGCCCAATATGGCCATATTAACACTAACTTGGTCATATAAGAGTCTGAAACCTAAAGGATTAGGGTGCTAGGGGATCAGGTTGTTTTTTCTCTCCCTTGCTTTTCTGCAATATTAGGGGTTTTTGGTGGCATTACTGTTCACAATCTCTCATAAATTTGGCCCGATCAAATCAAACTTGATGCCGGATTTTCAATACTCAAAAGTAGTATTGTTTAATTTTTTTAATCTCAGTGAGAGAAATGGTTGCATCAATTATAATGATTTACCTTTTTGAATCACCAAAATAAGAGTTTACATCCTTTGCGTCTTGCATCGTGGTTATTGTTACCGGAAGCTCTTCAAATACGTCGAATTTTGAACACATGAATAATAAACCTCAAAGTCTATAACTCTAATACCGACTAGTAAGTGTAGATCAAATGAGTCCATTCAGGATTCAGAATAAACATCAGAAAAAAATAATAAGAAAGTGATGCTAAAAAAAGAAATTAGGAGAGAGGAGAAATTTTTTTTTATCAAAAAAAAATATAAGCCAAGATTCAAATTCGGTTCCCTTGCATATGCCTCACAAAGATCTCCTTCCTTTTCGCGTTACTCTTTTTTACATATATATTTTACAAAACCACTCTCTATCACCATTCTCAACTAAAAATCAAAGAAAATCTATTAGGATTAGGCTTAGGTTCTCTACTAAAACTAAGCCCGGATTTATTCTAGTTAATGTGGACAAGAACCTATGCTAACCTCACTGACCACTACTCATGGCTTCCATCCTTCTCTGTCCGACCCTGGACAAGTCCATTCCATGCTAACCTCACCATCACGGCATCACCGCGACCTTCTCCTTGCTGATCTAATCATCGTTGGCTCTTTTTCTCTCAACACAATCCGCAAATCCTAAACCACCAACCCCTACTTATCACTGGTCGCATCCCTGTTGTTGAATGTTCACCACCAGTGATGCAAAGGTCCAAGGTTCCAACCGCCTTGAAGAAGATGGGGGGGGGGGGGGGGAAGAAAAGAAAAGAGGAGGAGGAGACATGACATTAAAAATATTATGATTACAGGGTGTTGAACCATCACACAACTTTTTTTGCGTGGGACATGCATGGCACAAGAAGAATAGCAAAGTTCACAAGAGCAAGTGTAATATATAATAGGATCATTTGCATTGTGAAATATCATGGTGCTAATGCCACTCCGGCACAAAGATTATCTATGATATCTATCGAAATGGTAGCAAGCTATTTAGGAGGCGCCCTGTAGGCTGGAGGAGAGAGACTTGTTCGGGGCACTTTGAGGCTCATTATTTGCCGATGTATTTGTACTCATGATATATAAAATACTCGTTTCAACTTGTGTGTCGGAGTGCCATTGGCGAATGTCAATGCGACGGCTTGACCGAAAAAGAAAAAGAAATGTCAAGGTGACGAGCGACCTCCAACCTTGCAAGATCCATCTAAAAAAAACATGGCTTGCGTCGCAACGCGTGTCTACAAAGCCGGCTTTGATCGATCACTCCCAAACAACCGCCTTCTTTGATCGAAAGGTGCTTCTTAGAAAAGAACAGAGTCCTCCATGGAAGGATAGAGATAACTGACGGAGTGCAAGCTTCTACCGTCCTCGGCCCCAGCCGCCTCCAATTTCTGCCGACGATGGAGAGGTCAATGGCGAATATCATTTTCTCAAAATGGGAGCGGGGTTGGTGCACCAAAAGACATGGGAGGTTCGCGAACCATGACGATGACGTTTGAAGGGCCACAAAATCCTCTCGGACCTCTGTTCCGCGTCATCTAATTTACCTGCCCCCAGACGCGGAGAGAGAGAGAAATGGAGGGGGCGTCGGGAATCTCGCATCGGACGGTGGAGGCCAACGGGATAAGAATGCACGTGGCGGAGAAGGGGAAGGGGCTGCCGGTGCTCCTCCTCCACGGCTTCCCGGAGCTCTGGTACACATGGCGCCACCAGATCGCCGGCCTCGCCGCCCGTGGCTACCGTGCCATCGCCCCCGACCTCCGCGGCTACGGCGACACCGACGCGCCGCCCGACGTCGCCTCCTACACCATCTTCCACCTCGTCGGCGACCTCGTCGCCCTCCTCGACGCCCTCGCCCTCTCTCAGGTGACCATTCTTTTATCTAATAATAAAAAGTTCGAATATCTTTTGCCATTGACGGTAAGTTTTATATTTTCGAGTGTTTGAACATAAGGTGTTTGTGGTGGGGCATGACTGGGGGGCGTTCGTGGCGTGGCATCTGTGCCTGTTTAGGCCGGACCGGGTGAAAGCATTGGTGAATTTGAGCGTGCCGTTTATGCCCCGGAACCCTGCTGCGAAGCCCTTGAATCACGTTCGAACTCTTAATGGAGATGAGTACTATATCTCTAGATTCCAGGTCTGTTTCTTTACGTCGATATGGTTAGTCATATGCATATGTTTTTTTTTTCTTTTTAAATTTATTTAAGGGAAGGGAGGCTGTAAGGAGTCATTTTATTTTGTTCTATTTTTTGGATGAACACTCTTTAAAATGGTTGTAAGCATCTCATAATATTGACGTAGGAACACGGAGCCGTAGAAGCAGAATTTGCTCGGCTTGGAACTGCAACAGTCCTCAGGAAATTTTTGACGTATCGCAATCCAGGGCCTCTTTTCATACCCAAGGAAGGCTGGGGTTCACCTAATGAGCACATTACATTGCCTTCTTGGCTCTCGGAAGAAGACATCAACTATTTCACGAGCAAGTTTGAGAAGTCTGGTTTTACTGGGCCGATCAATTACTACCGATGTCTTGATTTGTAAGTTACCTGCAACCTTCAACTCCATCAGCATGGCTGTATCAGAAAAAATGCCTCATATGTGGTGGGAGCAAGCTTTTTCAGCTTCTCAAATGATCAAAAATTGTTATCTTGATTACTTGATCCAGTGAAGTTATTTGGAATACTTGCTACGCTCATGTTATATATGTTTTCCCCCTTGATATTGTTTTTTGTTATCAAGTATGTGGTGTCGATACTTGGTAAGCTCGCTCACATAAGCAGTGTATAACTGGACTCCTTTACATTGTTGGGATTATTTTTCCTTGCAGAAACTGGGAGCTTGCAGCAGCATGGACTGGAGCACAAATAAAAGTACCAGCTAAGTTTATTATCGGAGACCTGGATCTCAATTACCATGACCCACCACGCAGGCAGGACTATATCCACAAGGGTGGCTTCAAGAAAGATGTTCCTCTCCTTCAGGAAGTAGTTGTCATGGAGGGAGTTGCTCACTTCATCAACCAGGAGAAGGCGCAGGAGATCACCGATCACATCTTTGACTTCATCCAGAAGTTCTGATATGGTGTGTGATCTTTAGTAATGGTGAAATCATCTTTAGCCGATGTTAATAAGCCAACTATGCTAAGCATCGAGTGCCAACTATCTTTGTCAAAGAGGTTGTCTTGAGAGTGCTTCTTCTTTGTTGTTGTTCTAGCATATATAGAAATTATGAGCTTGGTGATCCTACGTGATATAGCTAGTTTTCTGTCCCAGTGCCATCAGTAGACTGCGGTTACATCCATGAAATCCACTTGGAAAAATTATTGGCTAGCAGCAGGAGCATAATGTTTGGCATCTGGATGCAGTTGCGACCATTGAGATGGTGGCTTGGGATGATATCTTTTGATTTAGTTGTGGTCTTGTTGCATGAGAAATGGCACCTTGACAGAGGAACCTGTAATCATAGAGGGGAGAAAGGGGCTATAATGAAATTAAACAAGATAAAATCATTCCTCGGATCTAATAGAGGATCCTAGTTATCCTGCTGCCTCAAGGAGCGTTGACGGACGGTCTACTCTGGACGACCATAGGGAGGGCCAAGGTACATTCAGCGGATCTGGAGACGGTGATTGGCGGAGAGGCATCCTAGCAGCTTGACAACGGATGGATCTAGAAGATGCGGGTTCACCCCCGAGTGGCTTTATTTATCTGAAGGTGGCCTAGGATTGTCTGCTGACCATAAGTGTGCTGGCTAGGAGGAGGGTCAGGATCCTTCAGACGTGTGTGGATTGCCTTGATATGATGGAGTCGGTCAGCCATGCTCTACTTGGATGCCCACGGGCCGCACAGATCTGGAGGAGGGCCTCGTTTCCTATGCCGAGGACCACCGAGTAGTAGAGAATCTACTTCGCCACATGAGGGTTGTCATGTGATCACCAAGTACTGCTGAGTGGGGCATCGCCTGTGCCTATCTGGCGTACCACATTTGGCTGGACAGGAACAGTAGAGTCTTCGAGGATATGAAGGCACCCTGAGAACTGTTGTGGAAAGAGCCCTTTGTCAGGTCGTTGAGGTCACTAAGGCTGCCATTGTTGCTTCGTCTGGGATGGCTAGAGACATCTGGGGTCCCCTCTCTGCTATTATAGTGCTTAGGTCTGTCTTGGTTTCTTGGGAGCCCCCACTCTCTGGCCATCTCAAGATGACTTTGATTGCTCGTTGTCTGCTAGTGGAGATAGAGCTGGAGCTGCCTTTGGGGTGGGGGCGACGCACTTTCGCGGCATCAGCTCAGGGTAGCGCAAGAGGGAAGCTTCTACGCAAGATGGGTCTTAGGGGCCAAGAGTATCATCCTTGAGGGAAGATTCAGCTGTGGTGATTGGTTGGATACAAAAAGATGGGCGGAGAAGGGCAAAACACCCGCTACTAGGCGACATCCGGTGGCTGGTGAGGGAGTGTGATGCCTTTCAGGCCGTGTATGTGTACCAAGAAGCGAACAACGCCGCTAACTGTATCGCCTCCTTTGCTGCCCAATACTCTGAAGAGATCCTCTGGATGTGTCATACAATTGTTCCTCCAATGCTGAGTCGTTCTCTCTCTCTCGATTTTGGTGGCTATGTTCATGCCAACTTTATTCTCGTAAGCTGCAACTCTGTTCCGATCACTAATGTGCTCCAGCATAAAATCCAGCTCAAATCAGCTTCATAAATATCTCCTTATTATACTACGGCAGCAACCACTGACTGGTTTTTGGCATCTCTGGACATCAAAGTGGATATCTATCAGACCTGTTGTGCCGGCTGTAATCGGTTGGCGCACACTGACGGGGCCAGCACCCTGAGGGCCTGGGCAGAAGGAATTGATAGGACAGTCAAACAGCTCAATATGCTTATACTAACACTAACTTGGTCATATAATAGTCTGAATTCTAAAGGATTATAGTGCTAAAGGGTCAACCAATGGCATATATCAAACTGTTTACTGCATTGGTGAGGAGTGAATGCGTATGATTGGTATTCTCTGAAAAACCCTCAAAGGATATGAACTTGAAACTAGGAAGACAAAACATGATAACTAGTTTATTGTTGCATGCACTCGAACTTTTTGCGAAATGTATGATTGGTATTCTCTGATAAACCCTCAAAGAAATCAGGCTTCCTTACAAGTGCACCGATTGGAGCGAATGCGTCCTGCCCTTTGGCCACTGTCCCATGGGAGACCTGCTGACTGCAATAACATGGTAATTACTCAGCTATTGAAAACATCAGTTTCTCATACTCGGAATATAAAAATGTGCACGACTATGTCATTGCTGCACAAATCTAAAAGAATGTTGCCATATTATACAACTTAAAATATTTTCTAAGTTCTATAAAATTAACACATTATTATTTCATCACTCTCAGAAAAAAAATGAAAAATATATAATATCATGATTAAAAAACAGAAAAATGTATACCTGCTTTTATTCCCTGGACCCCTTATCTACAAAGCTACTAGAAGGAAGAGAAATACATATATTTGTAATTGTTTACTCTCAGGTATAAGAAAAGAGCAGGGCTGGAAATGGCCTAAGCGACCATGAGGATCACCGCTTATGGTATGGCAATCAAACAGCGGGCTTTAGGATAGAATGGACATAGATTTCTTTACCCAGTAGCAGCAGCTCCACCAAGTAAGCTAACTATATCTCAGTTCGTAACTCTATAACATAGTCATATAACTAAACCTATGCTAAAGGTTATACCTCTTAAAGCCCATAAGATTATACATGGCAGTATTATACAGGAAAAGTTTAATGAACAACGAAGAAGGTGATGCTAATGGAAAGTTCTGATTGGATATGATTTGCCAGCCGACTAGCTGTGGTGGACTGGGGATCCACTTCCTGATCGAGCGGCGGAAGGCCTTCGCTATACTAGGATGGCAGTCAAGTTTATTCTGAAGCAGGCGAGTCTCTGGGGCTCCCTGATGAGGGCCAAGTATGGAAACCTGGCGGACCCGTCCATCTTCCGCATGGGTCGGCGCAGCTCCTTCTTCTAGCAAAAGATATGCTCTCATGCTCCCTCGGTGATTTCGGAGATCAGATGAGAGATTGGTGATGAGCGATCAGTGGATGTCTTGGGGGACTGTTGGCTGGCCAGCGTACTGCTGAGCAGGTGGCGCACCTATTTCGACCTCGAGGGGCTGGAGGGGCACAGGGTTCATGATCTATTTGCCCCAGAAGAGCGAGGATGGGATGTGGACCTCGTGCAGCGGGCCTTTGGCGAGCAACTGGCTGAGCGGGAGTTGGCGGTGCCAATCCTAGCAGGTATGGTGGAGGATAGGAGGGTGTGGGGCCAAATTGGCAGGACAGCTGCGGACTCGAGACCTTCTTGGGCTGGTCAGGAGGACTACGGCACGGCTGATTGAGGGGGATTGGAATTGGCGACTGCGTATCCACCTGTGTGGCCTTATTTGTCTGGAGGTGGCCTGGGGATGTTTGCCAACCAGAAGTGTTGCCCAAGGTGACAACCTAAGGGGGGGGGTGAATTGGGTTTTCTAAAAATTATGTTCCCTAATTTTTACTTTGAATAGAATGCAGCGGAATGATAAGATGTTATTTACTTAAGCTCTAGGCAATTACAAGTAAAGCAGTGGAAAATTAAGCTAGAGCAATTATACTATGGCTTTAGGGTGCAATTAATCTAAAATTAACTTATAGTTGTATGATCAATTTTAATCTATGTGTATGGTAAGAATGGAGTGGAAGCTAAGCAAATTCTAAACAATCACTTATAACTCTATAGAAAACAAAGCTAGAGATATTACATAATCAAGCAAGAATGTAAGGCATGAAATACAAGAGATAAGGCATCACAAACACAAAGATGTATAGTGGTTCGGTGCACCCCAGCACCTACATCCACTCTCCAAGACCTCTTGGGAATTTCACTATAATCCCTCAGATTACAGTCGGTTGTTTTACAAGCTCACAACCCAACTTATTTTGCGAGATCACAACGAACTCGGTCGGTTTTCACAGGCTCACCGACTAGAACCAATCGATTGTTTTCACGGGCTCACAATCCAACCCAGTTGGTTTTCCCAAAGGCTCACCAACCACAACCTTACAACGTTGGTTTTCCCTTTGGCTCACCAACAAACCTTAACCCCTTGATTCAATCCCTTGATTGAATCAAGTTACAAGATATTAGAACAAGAATTTAAAACAAATACAAGCTTCTTAAACAAGCAAATATAGCAATGTAAACAAGTAGAGTAAAGAGAAGAAGCCCTCAAACAAATTTGTAGATGAAGGAACTCGGCTTCTTCTTTACTTGACCCTCTTCTGATTTGGCACGAGGTAGAAGATCACTGAGGCAGCACACAGTTGAAGAGGAAGCTTTGGGATTCACTTGGATGCTCTTCTTCTCTCTATTTTGCTTTGAATGGCCCTTTTGTGCTTTTGGGAGATTTTTCTTTGAGATCTCTTTCCTAAGTGTTCTCTCCCACTTCCATACCTTCTCCCCTTGCTCTCCCCTTGATTTTATAGCTTTAGAGGGATTGGGAATAAAAATCTAGCCGTTAGAGACAAAAATAGAGCCGTTGGAGTTGAGAAAAAACTAGCCGTTATGCCTCCCAGCGTGCTGGAGTCGACTCGGCTAAAGTAGGAGTCGACTCGAGCACTGTAGTACTGAAAATCAACTCTCTATTTTTTGTCTGTTTGCAGTCCTGGAGTCGACCTGCAGTCTCGGAGTCGATCTCGGAGTCGACTCGAGCACTGTAGCACTGAAAATCAACTCTCTGTTTTTTTTGTCTGTTCTCAGTCGGAGTCGACTCGTAAAGTTCCGGAGTCGACTCGAGCACTGTTCCTTGAAACTCCAGAGTGCCAGAGTCGACTCTGAACTTCCAGGAGTCGACTCGAGGACTATTCTTTTGAATCTTTCTTTGAATTTGCTTCTCCAACTTAAATCCTTTGAACTTGAAACTTGGGCCAATAAATTGTAGCTTTCTTCCAACTTTTCTTGAGAGCTTTTGAGGCCTTCTTGTATTTTTCCAACTTGCTATGTTCCTTGCAAAACAAATTATCTTTCTTCTTGCAACACAAACATTAGTATTTATACTTCAAGGTTTTGTGATCATCAAAATCAATCTTTAAATCAATCTTTGGGTCATCAAGAAGAGTGCTGGCTCGGCGAGGGGTGAGCATCACCCTAGGTTGTTGGGCATGTCAGGAGGCGGAGAAGTCTATCTTTCATATCCTTTTTAGATGCCAATAGTCTGTTCGGATTTGGAAGTGCACCTCGGCCTCCTCTAAGCTACGACAGGGGTGGTCATCGACTGAGGATTTTCTGCTCTTTCTGGCTGAGTCCTCTCGGAGGCCCGACCTTCTAGAGCAGGGGATTAAGGTGGCTTATCTGGCTTATCACTGCTGGCTAGATAGGAACGTCCGAGTCTTTGAGGATAGAGGTGCGCACCCGAGAGTGGTGAATAGGGCCCTACTTCATGCGGTGGAGGTCTTTGACATCAATGCGTCGTTGTCCTTGGGTTGGCTAGGAAAATCTGGGACTCTCATTTTGCTCTTGCAGCGTCCAGAATTGTGCTCGTCTTTTGAGAGCCCCCGCCCTTGGTTTTCTTAAGGTGAACTTTAACGGTAGTGTCAAGGAGGGTGGATGTAGCAGCAGATCAACAAGCCAGATTAGTGGCGGCCGAGGGTCGGCAGATTTTCGATCAGTCTGTCGCCGAGGTCAGAGCCGCTTGGGAGGGCCTCCTACGCGAGGCAGATGCTGGGTGCGGATCGCATTATTCTTGAGGGGGACTCCGTCACGATGATCGAAGGGATTCAGGGTCTCGGGCGTGCTGCCAGGGGGTTGCGGTTGCTCCACAATATTCACCGTCTTTTAGGTGAATACGTCGGCTCTCGGGCTACTCATATTTACAGAGAGACCAACAATGCTGCAGATTGGATGGTATCCTATGTGGCTCATCATTTCGGAGATGTTATCTGAGAGAACTACAACTCTATTCCGTCTTCCTTGCAATTTCTTATGCTTTCTGATTCTAAGGGCTAACTCACACCCGTTGTGTGTGAGTCGATGATGTACCAAAAAAAAAATAAAAAAATAAGAAAGAAAGAAAGCTCTGATTAAGCATGCTTTGCTTGTCAATATCCCTCCATTACTATGTTACGAATATTTATGGAAAGCATATATTGAGCATAAAATGAATGCAATAATGCGATACAATTTTTGAGACCTTCAGAGGCAACCAACCAGGAGACTGTGGATTGCAATTTTGCACTCTTTAGAGTCCTAGAGGATCAGCATGGACTTTGGTGCATTTCGACACTTGATGGCTCCTCCAACAAAACATTGATGTGAAATTACATTTTTCCTATCCTTTGTTATCCAATCAATTGCATTTATTCATATCATGTAGCTACTTATTATACCTCAACGAATCCTTGGCTACCTTTGGATGTTGAACAATTGATGTAGATAGCCATGCGATAAACTATGAAATAATTAAAAAGAAGAAAATGAAGTAGACCGTGCCTTGCAGCATGAGAAAGGTTAGTTGACACGTTGAGGCATATGAAAAGATATGTCCATACTGACTACATAGAAGGTACCAATACCTAAATTATTTTTTAAGAAAAGCAGAAGATTGGATCTCTCTTGCAGTCATATGACTCATATCCAAAGCAAATGCGTACCCTGCTTCATTCGCAAGTAATACTGTTGGTTATCTAGAATCAAATCTCTAATTCACTTCATTTATAGCATTGAATCTAGAGCAAGGGAAGAGAAGAAGCATGATTCCATGTATTCTGGGGATGGTGTGCGGGACCTCGATGATCCCCCCATTCTGGAGGTAGGACGAGGTAGGTTTCAAGAACAGCACCGGCTCCTAAATGGAAATCAAACACAAAAACGATCAATCGAATGACGAAAAGGATATATTTTATAAAAAAAAAAGAAAAAGAAAAACGTTATGAAAGAATCCAGGATCTTGGTCCGCCGTGAACATTAGGAACCCCAAAATAGCTTGATTGATTTTAGCTTCAGCAGGTGCAATCAGTATGACGATTGACACTAGTAATCAACACTGAATTGGAACCAGAAATCTGCTTCATTGAAAAAAGAAATTCATCAGCTCTGCTTCAACTGATGATCCATCAGCATATAAATAGTTGACAAAAATTATTAATTTTTCATTGTTAAGAACGCAGGTGTGATTCCTATTGCCGATCTCTAGCAGTTTTTGAAACCCAAGTCACAGAACACATCCCATCAGCAACTTGACTACAAAACAAGCCATCAAAAATTTCTCATAAAACAACAATGTAAATGGTTCGAGCTTTGAATCAAATGAACAGAAAAGCTGCACGTCTGCTTCATTTCCCCATGTCCTGAAAACTGAAACATGCCAAGATATTCCAAACATAGAAGATCCTTGCTACTCAAACAGTAACATTTAAGTTTGCCCTTGGAATAACTAGGATGAGACCTAAACCCTAAATCCCCTGCTGTTCCTTCTTCCTCTGGCCTTCTCAAATTTCCTCCCCTTGGAACGGACATAAGGCTTTGTGTGGCTGTGAGGCACACCAGGAGCCGGACCAAAGTGTTTCACAGCTTCCCGGGCATTCTTCGGACCCCTCAAGAGAACCTGCAAGAACAAGAAGTTTATTTCGAATTAGAAAATACACCCATTTTTCGAAATCATAACAGATGGCCATAACAAACTCATGGTAAACGTTCAACTTCCATAGAACGCTACGCATATATCAATTTGATAGGACAACTGCTGAGAAGATATATGCTTCCATCAGAATTTCACGCCCTGTATTTTTCAGTAGTAGTGCCGATACATAAAATTAAAGAAGCATAACCTCTGTACCAAAAAAAAACATAACCTGCCAAGTATAACCCATTGGAGTACTACCTATCACTCCATATATAGAATTTTCTTCTTATCTTCATTGAAAATTACATAAAATATAATCAAATGTAAAATAAACCATGAAGACACTGCAAGAAGGGGAAACTGTGATATTCCTCTAAGAATATGAACAAAGACATTGTCAACCAACACTTCAACAAAGAAGAATTGGCAGACAAATTTAAATGGTACGTGAGAAGACTCATCAATTAAGATTGTTACAAATACAAATCTATGAAGACAACACACATGGTTTCCTCACATATAAATACACTAAGAGAAAAGGAAAACAATGATCTAAACATCAGCATACTGAGGCACTAGAGGATGTCAAAAGAAATCAAAATATGACTGCACAAGATGATCTAAATACAAAAAATCAAATTATATATTTTTGCTCAGATACTGCCATGGTATTTATTCCTTGATTTCCATATTCTGGAAGGTTTCTTAATGACCTGGGATCAAGGAAGGCCGAACCAAACCAAACCGAACCGCCCGGTTCGACTCGAACCAAAACGACTCAGTGGGAAACCGGATCGGTTCGTCTATTGGAGTTGGTTTCAATCCTGAACCGGCCAAAACCAGTTTCGAACCGAACGGAACTAGTCAAAAAAGCCCGAACTAGACCGAACTGACCAGAACCAGCCGAAACCAATAGGAACCAACTGGATCCATTCGCACAGAGTCGACCCGGTTCTGAACTGAGCCCCCTCCCCTTTCATTTGTTTGCTGATTAAAAGATATCATTTCTAAGCCCTCCGACTTTCTCCTTCCCCCCACGGCGAAAATCATACCGATTCGACATGATTAAAAGATCCAAGTCTAAATAAAGTGTGCTTCCTCTCCTCTATATCATTCTCTCAATTTTTTTTGCTAAAAAAAATAGCTCAAAATTTGCAAACTAAGAAAAGATTATGCCAAAATTTTCGATTTGGATGATCTATGATGACATAAAAATTTTTATTTTCTAAATTATTTATAATTTTTAAAAATTAAAAATATATTTTTGAATAAAAAAATAAATATATATATATAATAAAATTTAAAAAATTGTAAAATTAGAAGCATATTTAAGGGCATGCAAGCTACTCTCTACCAAAATTTGGTGTCCATTTATTCAAATTTTGATGTGATCATGCATACAGTAGCCTAAACCTAAATTGAAAAAATTTAAAAAATAAGTAGCCTTTGATTATGCCAATGGGCCTAAAAAATATATGTAGCATCCATTGTTGAGTTCTACATAGATCCGAGCTGAAAATAATTTTTCAAAATATTAATATTTAAAAATTATTTTTAAATTTGAAAAACAATTAAAAATATATCAATAATACCGAAAATTATAAAAAATAATTTCTAAAGTAGAAAACATATTTTTCTTAATTTATGATATTTAAAGGTAGTTTTAAATTTAAAAATTATTAAAAAATATATAAATAAATAAATATGAAAAATTAGTATTATATATTAGGTAAATCAGATGTATTTTTTGACATAAAAAAATTATCTTCATCGTTACAAAATTTTGCTATTTTTAAATAATTGATACAGCAACGTACTTGATAAATCTGCCGGAATGAAGCCATAAAGAAAAAAGAAGCAGAATGTGACATTAGTTGGAATCATGGACAAATACTCTCGAGTCGACACCATTGAAAATGCAACCGGTGCAATACAGAGTTAAAAAAGAAGGGTAAGCAGGTTGAAGCAGCGCTTAGCTGGTGGTTATCCCGATATATCTATGTACCGAAAATTTCCACAAAAGATTCGGCAGATGATGAAAAAGCACTTCGCTGATTTTAGAACAGCGAAGAAGAGAATTTTCACGAAGAATACAGAGGTGGACCATCGAACGGAGAGCCACCTTCCTATCACTTTAGGAAGTTAGAAGAGGCGTCCGCTCCAGATGACAAGACAGATTCAGATTACTATGCAAGCGAGCTTGAATGATCAGTGGCAGCAAGATGAGATGGCCAGTCATAAAGCTCGATGTGGGCCCTCAGACTAGGAGTCGGGCTCTGATTCTGCGAGCAGCAAGACAGATCCAGAATTCAGAAGAACCTCCTCAGTAAGAGAGGCCGTCAGCAGAAACGATGGCCGTATAGCAGTTTACATCTATGCTGAGGGCTTTTTGCATCTATGCTGAAAAAGGATAAGCAAAATAATAAGAAGGATATATGATGAGCTATTGGATCCTAGTTCTACTTCAACCACATCCTAACGCATGTGGCAGATAATACTACTACGGGTCTACCATTTTCGCCATCCAGATTGTCGGTCCCAGTGTAGATCCTCCAGCCCCGAAGAACATCTACTGTAAGCTTCTTAACAATAATAAAAAATTAGAATAATGAATTGCCTCATACAAGAACAAGTGGCCCACATATGGACTGACGGTGATTGTGATGATTGGATTGATTCTACCAGACGAAGCATTATCAACTTTCTGACATATTATGATACGAAAACTTTCTTCCACAAGTCGATTGATGCTTCTGATCACGTGTACAATGAGATTTTAGATATTGGTATGTATGTTGTACTTTAAATATATATAATTAATTATATTATTTTATATTTTTTTATCTCACACTTGATTTGAGGATATTTTGTTGTTTTTTTGTAACATGCAATATCTCACTAATCATTTTATAATTTGTATAATTTTAAAACAATAAGATGCATCATTTAGGTTAAACCGAGATCATAGAAACATAAAAAAATATCAAATTAGACTTAAAATCATTAAAAAAGTTCAAAATAATTGATTACCGATTAAATCAACTTGAAAAACTCGACAAAAAAAATTGAGCATGCCGGCATAGAACTGGCATGCCAAGCATACCGTGTTCGATACCGTACAGACCTATCTACTGACCGGTACGAATTCTGGTACTGGTTTGTACTGGCACACCCAAGCGTACCGTGTGTTGGTACGGATTCCAATACCGATTCGGCAAACCTTGCCTAGGATTAAGACAATATCATCATGGCTTAAAGCATCATGATAAAATAAAATCATGAACAAATGGCAAGAGTACAAGCCTGAAACTTGAGGTGGCAAATATTGAATATAAAGAACTATTAACATATTATAAGTAGTTTAAGAAATGAGGCAAGCAAATGCTATGTCTACATAACAGTGCAAGACCTTATTCACATCTAAACAAACATTCCAAAATTCAACCTCTGAACAATAGTGATAATTCCAGCTTATAATGCAAGCATCAAATCTCCAATCTGGATAAATTTAGAAGGTATTATATCATCAAACCTAAGGAAATAAAATTTCAATGAGTGAAAAAGTTGCCTCAGAAAAGAACATAGTCAGATAATCATCAAATAATAACAGCATTAGCATGGTTTATATGAGCATCACTGGGACCAAAAATTGGATCAATCTTTGTATACGAAAAGAAAAAAGAACAAGAAGAAGTTAACATATAAGTTTTGTTGAAACTTGACTAAACAGGACAGAGTTGCTAATCACTCCAAGATCTTAAGATTAATGGAAACTCTTATAATAAAGATATTATATTGTGTGTGTATGTGTCAAAAATAGAGAGTTAAACTAGAACCCTTCTAGTAAAATAGAAGACTCAATCTTATCAGTGCAACATGAATGTTGGAACATAGACACTAAATATCTACATCGAAGCTTGAACCTCAATGTCCAAAACACCTAGAAACCAAAAATAATATATTTTAATGATTTCCTACTTAGTGCAGTGAACAATACCAATAGCACGACATACTAATTATCAAATCAGTTTGAACTGTTCCAAAAAATTTGAAGCGTGATCAATGATATGGATTATGAACTATATTCCAAAACACTTTTTTTGTTGCAATACATTTTAAATCTACTTGATGTATCAGCAAGAGTTAAATACTTGATGTATCAGCAGGAGACATTCGCAGTTTTTTTAATTTCCCAAGTACTAAAAATAGTCGAGAGCATGATAGACAACATGAACCATCACTTGACAAGGCTTACTATTTATTCTTCAGAACTATAGATCCTTTAATTGGACTTATCAGATAAAAGCTCATCTTTCTCTCTCACCCTCTCTCCCTCCCTCGCTCTCTCCACCTCCTCTCCCAAAAAATAGAAAAAATTCTTCTCATTTAACACTTTGGTTGCATACAAATTATATTAAAAGCAACGATGGGGTTTTGCATAAGTTAAATTTGCCCTTACATGGAACATCACTCAATTCTCATACAAACTTTACAAAATAGCAATGCAAGCATGAGGAACATTGAGATAGGATATTGAGATAATGCAAGTGTGAGGAACATGGAGAGGGATATGGGGATTGTATGGCACAAGGGAGGTGGGAAAAAGTCACTTTATCTTTTCCTTACAGAATAACCTTAATGATAATTATCAAAAACTGAAATTTGACACAGGGTAACATTGATAAACCCAATTTCCCCCTAACTCGTTCCTTCCAATACAGTATAGGTCCAACAAAATGAACAAATAATTAGGACAAAGACTTACCGAGTGGTTGACAGGTCCTGGTTTAATTTCTAAAACTTTCAGACATGCATGCATGCTCATTTGCCTTCTAAAACCGAGATAGTTAAATCATCAATATACCATAACGTTTACACCCAAAATTAAATAGTCATCGGCCAACTATAATAAGCAGATGATAACACTGCATCAACAAAGATCTAATTGCTTGTTTACGTATGACACTCAGAGCGGCAATGTTTAGCCACTTGTTACTCGTACAAGAGACCATATATGGGTAATTTATTTTTGTTATCTGGCCAAGGAGTTTATCAAGGGGGGGAACTACCGGAAACCAACACCCAAAGGAAGTACTGCTGGAAATAACTTCCTCTTTATTGAGAAATGATAGAGGCAGCAAGAAGACTTTATCTATTGACTCTCAACTTCGACCACAATGATTTTTGAACCAGTTTCTGTATTGAATGGGCCCTTTTACCCTTCATCTTAGGTTTAGGTTCAATTTCTACACCAGTTTCTACCCTGAATGAGCTCTCTTAATCCCCTTTATCTTAAGTTTAGGTTCTTCTCTAGAGTAGAGGTCCGACCTACTCTAAAGGATATCTCAGGGGCTTCCCTTTTGTTCTCTTTATTTTGATCTCTTAGCAAAATTTTAAGTCCTCGCATCAGAGGCAAACTAAGAAATGTCCTTTCTTCATTGATCTCTATATCAATCCACGGTTGACCATAAGAGAATGAGATGTACAGACTTATGAATCATCACTAACAGCTTATGTTCTGAATGATGCAGTAATTGTAAAATTACCCATATACATTGTGATGATTGCTGACAGTTCCAAACTATCCTAGGATCTACAGAACCCCATATGACAAAACATAAAGCGAATGTTGTGATTGCCAACATTATCAAACTAAGAATAAGAACACCGAGTCTATAACATTCGCCACTACCATTTTCATACGCACCATATGACAAAGAAGGCCAAATGAAATCAGCTTAGGGTGATGCTTAGATCGACACATACCGTGTTCTGTCCAAGGGGTGCACGGAGAGCGAGCTGGTCAAATGTCAAGCACTCTCCACCAGCCTTAAGAATCCTAGCCCTCGCCGTCTCCGTGAACCTAAGAGCCGTCACCGTCATTGCTGGGACCTCATACACCCTCTTATCATCTGTCACAGTCCCCACTATGACCGCAATCTTATCCTCCTGATCCAAAAACCAAGAAAATCGATACACAAACACAAAACAAAAAGAATTACAGAAACAAATGCTGGAAAAAATCTAACCTTTCCTTCCATGAACGTTATGAGCTTCTTGAGGGAGATTGGGGGCCTGTTGATCTTACTCATAAACAGCCGTTTAAGGATCACGGCGTTGAACTTGCTCCCGGTCCTCCGCACCAAAAACCGGTAGAGCTGATCACCAACACCGTCCAATAGAATCCATCAGATAAAGAAATAGATCGAAATCCTCACCCCATGCATCGATTACAAGGAGGAGTAACATAGGAAAGATCAAATCAGCTTGGATCCAAATTGGATCCCACCTTGACGAGGAGCTTGAGGTAGACATCGTCGGATTTGGGCGCGGTGCGCTTGGCCTTCTTGCTCCGGCCGCCGGCGACGAGATCAATACCCTGCCAAGAAAGAGAGATTAGGGCTCGGCTAGCGTTCGAGAGAGAAGAGGAAGAGAGGCGGAGGAAAGGAGAGATTAAGGTTACCATTCTCGCAAGGGTTTTGCTCCTACCGCTTCGTTCTGCGGCTGGCTGCGGTCATGTAAAGGGGGAAGGGGATTCTAGGGTTTTAAGTCGCCTTCCTTTTTACCGGGTGTTTAGATATCGTGGTAGGGTACTCAGAAGATATAATCTGAACCGTCCAATAAATGGACCCAGTTCATCCGTGGATTCGTAGACTTATTGGACCTCACTATTTAGGATGGGAGATGTCTAGTCCAATTTTTAATACAAGTGCAAAAATAAATAAAGAAAAGATGTGAAACAGATAATTTGATTTAATTTTCATAGAGGATGATTGCTTACAATTTATGGAAAGAAAATTCTTTCAAGGGATTACATATAATTTTTTAAAATTTGTTAGAAAAATTAGAATTTTCAAAGAAGCTTTTCTAGCAATTTCCATGAAGCCAAACATATCCTGAGTTTGGAAAGGTAAATCATATAATACGAGGTACAAGAGAAGTAGCCAAAAAAAAATCGAATGAAATTTTTTTATATTCATGCTTACGCTTTATCAAAATATTTTCCTAATAAATTTTATTTTTTCATAAATATGCTTTAAGTCCACCAACCCGAGATTCTCTGTGGTGTGTTGTTTATATCATAGAGTCTGGTACAGCGCTCAATGGCTACATAAAAAAAAGGACGGCCATCAAACAATATGCACTATGTATGACATGTAATAATATTTTATTTGATGAATATCCATCTTTTGATGGCAGCCATTGAATATTGTACCACACTCTGATACAAACTATACACTATAAAGGATTCGTGCTCATGTCAACTTGTGTCCAATTATATATATATATATATATGCTCACATAAACCCAAGCCTGGCCCAACTTGTGATCCTCATATTTAAGCTATGACCCCAAACATGACCAAGAGTATCGGTGTTTGAAGCTTGAAATTGACATTATAGGTGTAGCTCATGATGTAAATGCTCATGTTCTCAATGATGCAAGCTAGGTTATACTTATCTGGAGGTCTAAGTTGGGTGTATGACTGTACATGATATATGTAATTACTTGGACAAGAAAAAAAATGCACCATCAACAAATGAAATAATAAAAGAGAGACAATAAGCACCATGTACATGTATTACACCAAAAAACCAATTAAAGTCCCAAATTAGTCAAAAAAAACCATCTCTAAGAAACGATGACAAGGGAATTATTAATATTCAGTAATCGTGGAATTCATGTCTTAACATTAGCCATTATAAAAGTCATTTACTTTTTGCAAATAAAAGAGAAGCTATTATCTGTCTAGGTTTGACTCACCAAGACATATCAGATTTCTGAGTATCAGAAGCATATCGGTCTTGGTTTTGGTTGGCATGGGCATGGTGGCCTTCCCTGGTTTTGCAATTGTAGATTTTGGTCGTATTAGATCGTAGAAAAAAATAAAAAAGATTATTTAATTAAAAAATTCAGTAAATTATAAAAAAATTGAGATTAGGAGTAAATTATACTTACATCCAATAGTCTGAAAAACTTATGCTTACCTCTTGAGGTTTAGTTTATTCAACACTTTAATCCATAATTTAACAGCAGTCAAAACATTAACCTTAAATAGGACATAAATACTACATCAGAAAAAAATTCAAAAATGACCAAAATAATCTTTAAGTGTGACATAACAGCCGTCCAAGAATATAAGAAAGCGCGTGCATCCTCTCCACCCAAAGGCAATTTTAACTTTTTACATAAGAGAAACGGTTTCACCAACGCCGTTAATTTAACTGGATATAGGTGTAGGTTTTACAAACTATTAGATGTAGGTATAATAAATATAAATCTCAAGGAGGTTTTTGTAGTTTACTCTAAAAAAATTAAGAACAACTGCAGCAAATACCTGGGCTGCAAGCCTAAGTTGACTTGCTACATTCTAATCCACTATCCTTCTGTGGGCTCAATATTGGGGTCACTAAAAGACTTTATGGGAATAGCATTTATGTCTTTTATGGCCCATGATATGGATTCGCAGGCCAGGCCTTTAAATGTTTTTAAAAAGTCGGTTTTAAACCGTCCAAGCCCCATACCGGCCCAACCCTACCCAACATTATGTTAACACCCATTCAAGGACTACATATCTGAGCCTGGTATTACCCTGACCTAATCAACCCAGGGTGCAACTCCCCTTTAGATTAAGATCAAGGCATGAAGCTTATATTAATCATCCCTTATCTCTTTCACTAGCTCTGGTTCGATGCTTGGCAAAATTTTGTCTGTCATAGTCTTAGACTTAATCGTCGCTTCAATTCTAATAATTTTAAATCTAGTCAGGAATGTGATTAGATATATATAACTTTCCTCCAAATATGCATAAAAACTTATGCACGGTGTCGGACTTATCATTTGCTTTGGTACTTGGAGACCATGGAACCCAGGGCATAAAGCTTTGGAGGAAAAAATGTGATGGTAGGTATAACACCATACATGAGAAAGTATTAAAGATTCTAATAATTTTTTAATGCACGGAAAGAATTCATGCAAATTCTAAAAACTCAAGGAGAAAATAATGGCAATAAGAAAGAATCATATGTATGGCGGGCATACCAGGAAGCAATAAATGTTATTTCATCATTCATTCAAGATTTGTTTCAGAGATGTGCATAGTATGTGCATCCCTGAAAATATTAAATACATACCAAATAACAAAACTTGATGAAAATATTAGAAATGAACTATGTCTTTGATGATGCAAATCATCATATTTTTCAATAACTTGGAGTTATTGCAGGTTTGCTAAATATCTGTATGTTATGAAACAAGTTCCTCAATGCCTAACACTTCGAACTGCATCACATGAACACCAACATTCCAAACCAGATAAAATCATGAAAACCCACAACCCTTTGCACCCAACACTTGTTCAACTGATGTCCACTGCATCTCAAAGACTAAAACTACACCAAGCCACGAAAAATCATAGCAATATTGGTCGCTTAATCAATGGATCTCCCTAATGAACAGCTCGATGCTAGGATGGCCGACCACGATGCGTCCACATAAGGGACGACAAATGGTGGGCCGATGCAAAGTTACACTATTAATTAAAGCTAACAATCGACATCTTTTCCTCATTTCGATCGCTATCGATCTATGGTACATCATAGTTCCTTCATGCACAACATCAAGCCTTTGTCCTTTCAAGAGTCAATAGCTTCCTTCTCAATGTTTAAAAAGCTACAAAATGATATTCCACAAGGAAAGAGTTCTTCCTCACAACCCTATTTAATTTCCTTCCTTTAGGATCAAAAATATCTTATACACTTAGCCAAAAGCAAGCGGATGGATGGATAACTCTATAATTGGTGGACATAACTTGTGGCCTTTTGATGTCTCAAGATGCCTACCCTCACATGGTAGCATTGATGCCCCCTCCATTCACCATTCCAATTCTCACCACAAAGTATATATGGAAATATAAGCTCAGCTCTCACCCTCCATTCCATTTCTCTTCTCTACCCCATCCTCATGTGTTAGTTACTAGTCCACTCTCTGGAAAGATGAGTCTCCACTCTGTCATCAATTGATCACACATGCCATGCTGGTGTCCTTTCACATAGTTGGCATCTTACACTCAAAGAAGCCCAAGCACTAAAGTTTCCTAAAGAGAGCTCATTCGATCGAGCTACGGAGTACTTCATTGGTTCTCACTATCCATTGCAAGTTACTCCTTTCCAAAAAAAATTTGGGTCATGGATTGATCTTCCTTTTCTTTCTCATATGCCTATATGGTGACGAGTTTCTGAAGCAACTTACTTCATCCTGTAAAAATAAATCAAGAGACCGGCCAGTCTCATTCAAGTTTATGAAGGATTACATGTTCAGTTTACTCTAACTTGAAATTGTTCTTGAAAGTTTGTGTTTAAAAAGGAGAGGCATCACATTCTCTAATGCAATTTGCTTGCTTCTGTACAAAAGAATTGACAAGGTGCAGCTTTAAATAACTCTTTCTTTCTGGATGAGTTTTCTGAAAAAAAAAAACTGAAAGTCATGAGGGATTTTGGCATGTCAAATTTGCAACAGCAATTGCTAACTTCACCAAATTGTATGGCGCAAGACTCCTGTATTCCTAGAAGTGAAATCATTGCCAATTTTGTTGATAGTTTGATCAAAAAGAGTTCATGTCACCCATGTCAATAGGCTGGACTTAGGACACAAACCTTATATAAATTCATGATCAAATAGAAAATAAACTTGGGCTGCTCTAACCCTCAATTACCACTGCATCAGTCCTACGAACTTCTCCAGATAAGTTTTTCCAGGCAGGAGAACATTGCCTACATGCACCCATTTTGCATCTACCATTCCCAGCCACATGTGCCATAAATCACACAAAAAAAGAGGAAAAATTCTCAGTTTATGTGATCAGAATAGGAGTTAAGGTTATTAGATTGCAAATTTAACTAGCCTACTGTAACTCTTGAGTACCAACTTGTCCTTTCTTTGTTCATCGTAAATTTACCTTTATTTTTTTTTTAAGAAGAAGATAGCTAAAATTATTCATGAAGACTTGGAGAATAGAGATATTCTTTTAGGGGGTAGAAAATAGAGCTATGTTATGACAATGAACAGCTTCAATGAACACCAGTTTCAACAGGATACTGCTCAAGTTTATATGGACCAAATAGACAAATCTTATAGACGCGCCTAATTTCATGGCTATCGATATTTGGTCCTCAAACAGATCACTTTAGACCTTGTACAAGCTTTCACTCTTCTAATTATGTTAAGATATAGATGTCGAACACATCAATATCGCATGTGCGAAGTTCTATTCAGGACATCCAATGCCAAGTCAAATCCCAAGCATGTAAAGTTTCAGCTCATACATGAACAATTGTGAGGATGCAAGTCTGGCTAGTGAAGTTCTACTTTATCATGGGAAAATAAAGAAGCCACGAGAGAGAGAGAGAGAGAGAGAGAGAAGGAAGAGGTTCTTCTAGGCCCCCAAAGATGTCATTCTTCATGAAATTGATGCTCCTTTTGATTGTTAACTATTTCCATTGACCAGATTCTCCTAAAAATTCTACACCTAGGGAATCAACTTTACAATGAATTCTCTGTGTTCGAATCCAAATCCATATCCAAACACTTTTTCCTCGAGGAATTCATACCTAAACACTTGCATGATTGCGTGTGAAATCCTTTCTTTCTGGGTGGGCATGGTTGGATCCCACCATTTTCATATCTAGACTCCAATTCCTTCACAATTTAAGGAATATATAACAAGCTCAACCGAACCAGATCCATATATTATATGCTAAGTAGCCAGAAAGCAAACATGTCTCCTGTGATGAAATGCTTTGTTAAGAAAGGGTAATGGAAGACAAGATGGAATAGGATTGGATTGAGATCAGTCAAAAGGTTTGAAAACTCTGGTGTGGCTCCCTCTCATGCCCATGCGTGTTGACTCAAAGGGGGTCAGAGGGAGAGTCCCGCCTTAGGCTTTGCCAACTTTTGACGAGGAGAGAGCGCACCAAACGAATTGGAGTTTGCGTTGGAAGATGATTTCCTCCACTAGCACTCTCCACTAAAGGAGGAAAATAGTATCTGAGGCCACTAGGATCTTGCTGATTGCACGCTTATCTTGTGTGAATTAGGTCACTTGTGCATGCAAATGTTTGCCTCTAAATTGACACCATCTATTATTGCAGGCTTAGCCATTTCTGAGAGGGTGGTAGTGGCAAATATATGGTGCCATTTTGGTTTGACAATATAAGCTCCCAGGGCAAACTAATAAGCATTTTGACAACAAGTGGCATTCATTACTCTCTAGATGGATAACCTTATTCATTTGTGAGACGGTGTGGGGTATCCAATTTCCTAGCATTGCTCGGAAGTGTTTTGTCCTGTGTGAGATGAATCAGGCATGATTATGAGATATCCATCTCTCCTTATGTAAATGCTGTTAAAGCAGATTAATAAATTCGGGTGGATCCAGGGCCAGTACAAGGCGGGCAATGGGCATTTGCAGACTGACGAGAAATTTCTTCTAGATCACTCATGTGTACCGAGCAGCGAACAGGACAATTGACTGAGTCGCTTTTTCTATTACTTAGCATTCTAGTAGCATTTTTTGGGATATCTATGGGATTATTTTCTCTTCCTTACTTCATCTTTTATGTTCTGATTTTCTTAGATATATTCATATTAGAACTGTATAATCTATGCGATCAAGAATTATTTCGTGCTTAGAATTTGGATTACATTTCTCCCCCCTTTTCTAACCAAAATGGAGGACCGAGGTCCAAGGCCCACCAACACTTAGTTGGGATTATCTTTTTCTCGATAAGCTTAGACTGGGCTATCAACCTAAAGAATGATAAAGTTAGCAACTTAACTAGTTCAAATGCTCAACTCCAACCCGAAGCTAAACTTGCTCCACCCAAGACCAAACCGAACCCAATCCAAATCCATGCCAAATTCGGTCTCTCGCCTACGATCACAATTCGAATAGGTCAAGTCCAAGTCATGTTGGATTCGGTGCGACCAGTGACACATCCAATGGTGACAGATTCCAATTAGGATCCTCATCATTTGCAAGATAGAATATAAAATATTCGACATCAGAGGATGCGAAGATTCCGGGATTATGTCTGATCAGAAGATTATCATCTCCAAGATACTGAAATCCCCCTTTATGGTGTTGGTTTGGACCAGATACGCTAAGGCCTGCTGGTTTCTAATGGTGCCGAGCTTTGGTTAGTGACAACCCTTGCTTTTCGGTGCAACAAGACAGTTAATCAAACAATTTAAGTCTTATGTGGGGTATCAGAGAGGCACATCAGATGTCCATCCTTGCCCCAAGTTGTAGTTGTTGGGTGGACTTTAGACAGGCTAATTAGCACCCTAGTGGCATCGGTGGTTGGCCATTTAGATTCTCTTCTCCTGCAACATGAAAGGCTATCGACCGCTATCTAGAATCTCTGGATAACTTAAACAAAACCATTAGCCCTCTTGCTTATTATTAAACTTGGAGATACTGTTGGTTGCTTGGGGTTTCCCCTACAATGCAACCGACCATCTTATTAATCACTAGATGTGACCATGGATGTGCTATCATTCCAATAGGCATGTGAAATGGAGGTAATTGTCGGCCTGGGATTGGCTATTGGGCATATGCTATCCTTGCTTGGCCTTTGGTAATATGATCGAAGCATGATGTCGCAATCCAAGCATCGCCTAAGTGGGATTAGGTTATAATTGGAGTTTCTTTTTCTAGGGATGACATTTGGGTCGGACCGGATAAAAAATTATGTATTAAACATGTCAAGTTAGGTTAAATATATTTTTAATTAATTAAATAGATTTAAACAAATTAAGCGGATCAAATTAAGTAGATCATAAACAGATTAAGCAAGTTTTGCAAACAGATTGAACGGGCCACATTATGATCTGACTCAATTATTAAACAAATCAAAGCGGGTTAAACAGGTCAAATGTCTAAACCTATATCTAATTCATTTAATATATAGATCTGGATTGAACCTATTTATGTCAAATCGAAACCTACTTAAGATGGGCTGTTCGTGGATTTGTTTGATAAATCGGGTCATAAATTGTCATCCCTACTCTTTTTTTTTCGCCTTTAATCATGAGATTCCAACATGCATGGTTCCGTATTAATTTTCAAGCATTGCAGTAGGGCCATGATATGCTAGAGCCACCCAGTTAGGCTGAACCCACGCTGGAATATATCGACTAAGATAAGGTTGTGGGGGACGAAGTCATGGATTCTAGTCTAAGCTAAAATCATAAACATCTAGTGACATGATGAGAAAGGTACAAATTGCCAAGCTAACCACCACCTTTTATGTGTCGATATCCTTGCAGCATTGGGTCAATGCTAGTTGCCAAAGTGGAAGCTTTTTTTATCACTTAATCCAACTGCCCATAGTTGGGATTCTCTCTCTCCATCTCTCTATCTCTATCTCTATCTCTATCTCTATCTCTCTTTGATGAAAAGGAAGGAGGGCGAAACATGCTACCACCATCAAATTTATTAAGACCATAAAATCATGTAAATATAGAGATCTGAAAATATTAAATGAAAGGGAGAACACACGCACACATATTGACTATTGTGTTGAAATCAAAATTGTTTGGACAAAGCTATACTTTAGATTTTATTTGTTCATTTACATTGCAGTTACCTTGATTTTTCTTCTGGCAGGACACCATAAGTAGGTTTATAATGCGGTTTGACGAAAAAATATGTTATTCTAAAATGCAATATATTGTCGAAGACAGGAAAACTTAGCGATAATGCAATATGTAACTCTCATCCTGATTTGCTTTTTAGGTAAATGTTGATGCAAGGGTTGTTTAATACTGTCTAATGTAATGTGGGCTCAGCCCGCCAAACTATCAAACAAAGCGGCTCTGTCGGGTGGCATAATTACTGCCTGGAGACTGGGGTTTGGTGATCTGGATATCTTCAATGTTTGTGAGCAACAAATAATGATAGTGATCTTTGAAGGTAATGAGAGGCTGTGGATCCTAGCCATTGTATATGTTAGCACAAATTTCAGGGAAAGAAGGATCTTATGGGAAGAGGTAGCCAAACTGTCTCAGCTGGGACATCCATTGCTAGTGGCTGGAGACTTTAATTGTATTGATAGCCCATAAGAGAAGCTAGGGGCGGAGGCCTTCTCCAACAAGAGGGAGGTTAGAGAGCTCCAAGAATTCATCACTAGCAATGGGCGATTGATCTTGGCTTTGATGGTCTGAGATTCACTTGGTGCAACAACCGTCTCGGGCAAGCTAGGGTCTGGGAGCGGATTGACAAAGTCTTCAACATGGCTATATGGGTGCAGAGCTATCCGGACTATCGGGTGAGTCTTCTACCTCATATCGCCTCTATGAGGCTTGGAGGGTGCCAGTCCAGGGTAATCTCATGTACAGAGTCTCCCATAAGCTGGAGATAACTAAACGGCGTCTGGTGGAATAGGAAGGAGGTGGGCAACATCTTCAGGATGGTAGAGGAGGCCGAGGAGGCGATCTCCAGACTACAATCCTAGGAGGTATAGGAGGGGTCTATCGGAGGTGGATCTGGAGGAGCTCAAATTTCACTTATCCGCTCATGACTCACTTCTTCGCCAGCATGAGATGTTTTGGAGATAGAAGTCCATGATCCAATGGATCAGAGATGAGGACTGAAACACCAGATTCTTCCATCAGTTGACCATCATCAAAAGTTAGAGAAACAGAATCAGAAGAATTAGGGGTTCAGATAGCCAGTTGACAGAGAATCTGGATGCTATCAGACAGGTGTGGGAGCAGCTTTTCAGGTCCAAGTGAACAGATCAAACGAGCAGAAGGAGTTCGCCTTTCATGACGCCACCTGTAACTAGTGTCACAGAGGAAGAGAATGCAGCTTTGATCAGACCTGTGTCGGCCGAGGAGATTCGGGAGGCTCTATGGTCATTGGGGGAGGATAGGGCCTCGGGGCCAAAAGGGTTTTCCCCGATTTTCTTCAGAAGGTATTGATTGATTGTCAGACAGGATGTGGTGGAGGCGATGCAATAGTTCTTCAGCTCGACAGGCGACAGCCCTACCAACTGACTGGAAGAAAATTTGTTATCCTGATCCCAAAAAAATAGGATGCTACAGAGCCATGTCACTACCAGTCGATCAGTTGGTGCACTACATTGCACAAGGCTATAATGAATGTTTTTGTCGCTAGGCTGCAAGGCATCCTACCTAGACTGATCAATCTGAAGAAGGAGTCCTTTGTGGGAGGGTTGAGCATCATAGATGATGTCCTTATTGCCCATGAGTTCATGTTCGACTTACAGAGAACCCCAAGACGAAGGAGTTTGATAAGCATCAAGCTAGACATGGAGAGGGCTTATGATAGGATGTGCTGGGAGTTCCTACGGAGTTCGCTTGTGAGTATTGGCTTCCATGAGCAGTGTATTGGTTGGGTTCTAGGTTGTGTGAGCGCTCCATCTTTTGCCATTCTTGTGAATGGCTCTCTCACACACTTCTTCGAGTCTGTGGTTGGCCTCCGTTAGGGCTGCTCGCTGTCTCCCCTACTCTTCGTCCTGTGTTCGGACGCCTTATCCAGGGCCTTGCGGCATGTGGCGGAGACTCAGGCCTTAGACGTTTACAGGCCAAGGGCAGAGTCAGTTCAAATCTCACACCTCTTCTTTGTTGACGACTATCTATTACTGGTTCGAGCGACTAGGCGGGCGATAGGGTGATTCGGGACATCTTGACAGGTTACTATTCCGCCTCTGGTCTGCAGGTGAAAAAGGTCAAGTCCGCCATATGCTTCAGCCCAAAGACCAAGCCGCATATAAAGGCCTCTATCAAAGAGATCCTAGGGGTGGGCGAGCAGGAGGGTGCGATGAGGTATCCGGAGGTTCTTATCACTGGTCGGCGTCTTCGCTATAGCGACTGTTCTTATGTCGAGCTGAGTATTAGGCATAGATTGGAGGGATGACAGATGGATGCTCTTTCCATGATAGGCAGAGTCACCCTGGTGTGGATGGTGTTGAGCTCGATTCTAGTGTATATGTTGGCGAACACCCTTGTTCCATTGTCACTACCGAGGTCTCTAGAGCAGATATTCAGAAACTTTATTTGGGGCAGGCAGGATGGTAGGGGAGGCACTGACCTGGTGGCTTGGGAGGTGGTCTGTCAGCCGCTCAGATGGGGTAGTTTGGGGATTCATTCACTGGTGGCGAGGCGGGAAGTACCAGCTGCAAGACACACTGCTGGGTTTGTCTTGGTGTCGGACAACCTGTGGAGTGCTTTATTGAGGGTCAAATATGGTGCGCTCATAGCGAGGGTGGAGTTTCGGGCCAGGCATCACTGCTCTTTCATCTGAAGGAAGATCTGCTCTCATGCCCCATCAGTGCTATTAGAGATCAGGGGGGCAATCGGGGATGGACAGTCCATTGATGTCCTGGGGGATAGGTGGGTGACAGAGCAACCGCTAGGTCGGATGCCGACGATGGTCGACTCGACGAGGGTGGCCGGGCTAAGAGTCAATGAACTTTTCATTTCTGAAGAGGGCTGGTGGGACGAGGTGCTGATTTGAGAGGCTTTCGGGATGCAGCTTGCCGAGATGATCCTAGCTATCCCGCGACCTCAGGGTGCTTCGAAGGACAAGCAGATTTGGGTGGGCATAGGGAGGTCCAGGATGCGCTTTGTTGACCTACATGTAGTGATGGGTGGCGAGGCCTCCAGGCGATTTGATGGTGGATGGATCTGGAGGATGCAGGTCCACCCCCACGTGACCTTGTTCACTTGAAAGGTGGCCTGGGATTGTCTACTGACTAGAAGTATGCTGGCTAAGAGGGGGGGTCAGAGTCTCTCTAATGTGTGTGGACTGCTCGGATTCGATGGAATCTGTCAGTCATGCTCTGATTGAGTGCCCATGTGCGCACGGATCTGGATGAGGGCCTTATTCTCTTTTTTGGGGCCCGCCGTGTAAGCTAGAGATCTTATTCAGCTCGTGAGGTTTGCCACGCGGTCTCCAGGCACCGCGGGGTACGGCATTGTTGCCGTCTACTTGGCTTATCACATTTGACTGGACAAAAACAACAGTCTTCGAGGACAGGAGGGCACTCTTGAGGTCCGTCGTAGAGAAGGCTTTCCATTGGCTGCAGAGGTTACTAAGGCTACCATGGCGGTTTTATTTGGAATGGCTAGGGACATCTAGGACCCTTTCTTCTCTATTATAGCACCCTGGTATGTCCTTGTTTCTTGGGAGCCATCACCTCCTGGTCATCTTAAGGTAAATTTTGACAGCAGCGTGCCTACTAGTGGAGATAGAGCTAGAGTGGCGTTTGTGATCAGGGACTAGATTTCAGGTTGATCACTGTGCGGAGGCATCAATCCTTTGAGGCATCAGTTTTTAGGGTGGGCTCAGAGCAGCATGAGAGGGACTCTCCTACGCGAGGTAAGTTCTAGAGGCGGGGAGCATCATTCTCGAGGGGGACTCAGCCAAGGTAATTGAGCGCATCCTGGAGGCAGGGTAGGGGCTGACACCCGCTACTACGCGACATCTGGCGTCTGTTGAGAAGTGTTGTGCCTTCCAAGCCATGTACGTGTTTCGTGAGGCGAATAGACTTGCTGATTGAGTCGTCTCTTTTACTGACCACCATTCTGGAGAGATCCTCTGGACTGGGCATGCTTCCGTTCCTCCGCCGTTGTATAGTCTTCTTTCATTGATTCAGCTGGCTGTGCTCATGCGAGATTAGTGTAAACAACCGATGTACCAAAAAAAAAAAAAAGAGGTAGTAACTAGTTGCTAACATAACAGCAAACAACTACTTGTGTTGCTTAGAGTAGTGCCCATGGAAAATTCTCTACGAACTCAATTTATTTTACCACAACTGAACAGGAGTGACTTGTACCACCATACCTTTTTTTGATGTAAACTTGTGCCATACCTGCATCCCTCCATTGCTGCTGGCTTCTGTGTCATTTTTCTGCTCTCAAGTCTCCTTTCTTTTCAAGAGACTAGGACATAGCTATTAGATGCTGGCCAGCTCTGAATATTTTCCATGCATTCAAGCCATCGCGTGCATGGGTCTTGCACATTCATCTCGGGAGTAGTCGCATCTCAAGACAACCAATCCGTTTCTTTCATCTCCACAACCATCAAAACATCCCCCAAACCTTTATATATCTCCTTGCAAATTTTGTTCCTCGTGAAGGGGGACGTGACTCATGCCATCATGAGATACATGGATATGTTTGTCCCTTTCTGACATGGGCATACTGCTCACAACATACTGTTACAAGGGCATTTTAGAACCCTAGTAGTGCGACCCACATAGCTAGAAGGTCCCATCCATGTCATGGAACATAACATAGAAATGCTAGGGCCGGACCACAAACTCATGATGCACATAAAAGCATGCCTTCCTAACCATCTCCCTATGATGCACATAAAAGCATGCCCTCCTACCCAAAGTTTATAATAACAAAACATGAAAAGGCAACCACGCATGCAATGCAGCCAGTTTTTCTTTTTCTTTTTCTTTTCTTTTTAAGAAATCCATTTGGATTTGTGTAAGCCCGACAACATGTAGTCTTTGAGACTATTGGATTTTGCTCAACTAGCGATCCTCTAATTTCCACACATGAGAAAGGGTTTTATTCTACATTGGTGATACTTCTACGGCCTTCTTGCGAGATTTACCCCGAATCCGCATATAATCGGACAAAGCACCGCAACGTGATCCCCCCAACCCTGTAGAAGAGGCTGCTCCAACTTTCTTGGACATGGCGCGTGCACTGATAAACCTAACATTGGCACATGGATGTAAGGGCTAGGATTAATTAGGGTTAGATCCTTTGAGGTACTACAAATACCTAATTGGTCCCTATAGTTTGTATTCTATGTTAACATGAGTAGCTCCATAATCCATGCCATATATGTCAATAAATTTGCAGGCAAATGTGAACTATCTATTAGACCAAGTACAATTGTGGACTCTTAAAACATGAGTGCCAAACTAATGGGCATTATTTATCTTAAAACACAAATAAAAGTGCATTAGGAGTAGGGATTTCTCTTCTATTTCTTGTTGTACCATTGTCATGTCCAATCAAATGGATAGTAGTCTTCTCTACCATGTTGCTCAAAGAAGAGGAAGAAGGAGAAGAAGAGGAGAGAGAAGAAAAGAAAGAAAGAAAGAAAGAAAGAAAAGGACTACTAGACTCGCTTCCTCTTCCTTTGCTACTAATTATCTTGAGAATATAAATATCCGGCGACATTATTTTTCTAATCCAAAATATTTGTGGAAAGGAGAATTATAAAATGTTGATGAGCATGTAAGCTGCCATATTGCATTGCATATACTTCAGTCTAAGTCTATATATATCTTAAGGAGAGGATATTTAAAGAAATAAAAAAATATTTGGTGTTGTGCTATAACAATTATACCTATATACATATATATGCGCGCGCGCACCCACACACACACACACACACACACACATATATATATATGTATGTATGTATGTATGTATGTATGTGTTATGTGTTGTTGTTTTTGTTGTTGTTACCGTCAATAAATTAAAATGAGAGATTTGTAGGCAAAAACCTATACACATTGGCATTATCCTCCTCTAATACAAAACCCTCCCAAGCTCGAATAAGGTGGTGCCTACTACACTAGTAAAATCTCTTGGTGGTTACACCAATACACTAGAAATGTTTAAGATATCTTAGAGGATCCATCAATTCTTTCAAGAACTCATAATTTTAAGTACATGTTATTTTTAATATTTTTGCGAGCAGAGAACAATCTACAAGTTATTGAGTTCATGGGAAGTTATATATGTGCCATCATTACAAAAAAAAAGAAGCAAAGCCGACTCTTGAATGCCGATTCTAGGGAGATGCGTCGGTAAATTTGGCTTCCGTGCCAAATTTTACCGACGCGTCTAATGAGCGTCGGCAACTTGAAAGAACAGACGACGCTTAAAAGCGTTGTCGTAGTCCTCAAGCGAAGACGACACTGAGAAGCGTAGGGAGTGGATCTAGGACAACGCTTTTAAGCGTTATTGTTGTCCCCGACCTAAGACAACGCTTATAATTGTCGAGCTAAGACGACGCTTATAAGCATCATCGAAGGCGAGGAGCCCTTTAAACCCAGCGCCCGATCTCGAGCCCTCATTCTGCCCTAGCTACTCCCTTTTTTCTCCTCTCTGGTGTTTCCCTAGCCCCCGTCTTCCTCCTCTCCACTGTTGTCCTAGCCCCCGTCTTCCTTCTCTCCGATGCTGATCTTTCGACTCCAACCTCCTCTCCTCCTTCCTCCTTTCCCATGTCGACCGACTGACCTTAACCCCCTATGCTCGAGGTATTTTTCTTCTCCCTCCTCTCCCTCCTTCTTGCTTGTTCTCCTCCTTCTTCGCCTCCTCTTGTTCGTGTGTTTGTGGGTGTTTTTTTTTTAATTTATTCTCTAGCTTCTCCTCCTCCCTCCTCTCTGGCGCCGACCGAGCAACCCTCAAGCCTCGATCGAGCTTCGCGACTGCCCTCCTCTCCGAAGACTGGCGTCGACCGACTGACCCGAGGTAATGCACTATCTTTCCTTTATTCTTCTGTGCTTAGTCATGTACTCTAGATTTTAATTATCAATTTGATTTTTTTTTTTGGGATATAAGAATTAGAATAGAGCTATGCAATCATTAAATTATCTGATGAAATTCTAAAACTGAGATGCAATCATTAAATTAAGTCAGTTTCCCCCTCCCCAATTTAGCCACAATGAAACCTTTATCTTGATGTCATGACATGAATATTCAAATAATCAAGCAAAGATATTTGTTAATGAATTGCAGAACATTAATGCTTGATCCCACCACTTTTGCAATTGTTGGAGTCCCTTGGAAGAGAAAGAGAAATGGAAACCTCTTAGTTTGAAATATATATGTTTAATTAGAAAAATAATTTTGAAGAAGGTGATGACACTCGGTATGATGTGCGAAGCAGATGGTCCTTGCAGATTTTGTTCTACGCCATCTTTTATTGTTGCTTTAGTTTTGTGTTATTTTTTGCTTGCCTGGTTAAGTACATCAGATTCGAATTAGCCATACTTAAGACCTAGGTTCAACATTTCACAACTCTTAAAGCTTCAAACTAAGAGCAGGCTACTTCAAGAATGACTGAAGAGCGTTTAGAATTTGAAGAATGCACTGAATTGATCTTAATCTTACAAATATAAAAGGTGACGAGGCTCTTTATTTTAGAGACATTATTCTATCTGTTCTAAAAGACTATGTTTCCTGGTCAATATTGTTCAAGCCCTTGACAATATATTTAATGTAAATTTATTTAGCTTAAGGGAGGAGATAGGGATGAAGAGGGACAAGCCTGCCTTTAATTTGATGTTGCCCGCAGTACTGGCCTTTCTTTCATGTCTTCTTTTATTGTTAGAGAAACAAAAGAATTAGAGACCTAATTTTGTTTATGTTTTTTAAATAAATTGCAATTCAATCGGTATTCTAATAGAATGGACAAAAGTTGGATAAATAAGTTGAGATCCAGTGCCGAGATTTGGATGGAGTTCAGAATTTCATTAAATTTGCTTTTGAAAAATCTAATATGAATGAAAAGATTTTATATCCATGTCAAAAATGTATAAACAGTTCTGCTCTTGATCCAAAAATTATTGGAGAACACTTGATATGGAATGATTTTCTAAAGGGTTACATTGAATGCATACTTCATGGAGAGTCCATATTGCCGTCTCCATATAACCAACCCTCCTATCTAGAACACAACTTCAATTTTAGATCTAGTAACACAGAACAAAATTCTGTAGGAGAAGATGATATAAGTGGCTTACTCAGAGATGCTCTTGGATATAGTATTAGAAATTTAACAGATTTTAGTGGAGGATAAAAAGCAGCCATAATAGGTGATGAGCATACAATTATTTATCAATCCATGTATGTGGAAGAATCTATACATTCTGATGACACAGTTTGGTATGATAATTTGGTGAAAGATTGTGATCAGAAACTATTTCCGGATTGTAAAAATTTTATGAAAATTTATTTTCTTCTGCATTTATTATATTTGAAATATTTGAATGGATGGTCCAGCAAGTCTTTTACTATGCTTCTTTAATCACTAAAGGATATATTTTCGGAAGGTGTTACTTTGCCATCATCCTCATATGAAGCCAAAAAACTAGCAAAAGAGTTGGATCTTAATATGAGAAGATACACAGTTGTTCGAATGACTGCATGTTATATCATGGTAGAAATATCAACCAAGAATCGTGCCGAATATGTGGAACTTCACGATGAAGACAACATAAAGAAGACGAGAATAATTCATTGATAGAAGTGGATGCTGCACTGATTAAAAAAAAATCAGCTAAAATTTTGAAGTATTTTTCTCTTATACCTAGATTGAAAATAATGTTTGCATCATCGAAGATGACTTTCTCAATGAGATGGTATGACAAAGGTTGTACAAAGGATGGAATGTTAAGACATCCAGTAGATAGTCTCGCATAAAAAGCATTTGATGATTGGCATCCCGAATTGCTTCTGATGTTTGCAGTGTTAGGCTAGGTTTAACTAATAATGGGTTTAATTCATTCCAAACGATGAGTTCAACATACAATACTTGGCTAGTTGTTTTGATTCCATATAATTTTCCACATTGATGTGTATGAAACAGTCTTCAGTAATTTTGTCAATGGTTATTCTAGGTGACAAGAGCTAAGGTAATGATATTAATATTTTTCTACAGCCTTTAATAGAGAAATTGAAACAATTATGGAAGGGTATTGATACATTTGATGCTTTTGTTGGCCAAAAATTCAAATTGCGTGTAGGGACCATTAATGATTTTTCTGTATATGCTAATTTATCTGGTTGGAGCACTAAGGGGCGTATTGCATGTCCTTCGCGTGGAGATTCAACCCATTCGTATTGGTTAAAACATGAAGGAAAGTTCTATTATTATGGGTCATCGTCGATGGTTAGAAGCAAACCATTTATTTCGATTTTAGAATGACTTGTTTGATAGTACTGTAGAGTTGCGATCTGTCCCTATTCCACCAACTAGAACTGAAGTCTTTAGACAAATGCATGGCACTAATTATATACCAGGTAAGGTCTCTAAATGTGCAAAGAAGAGAGGAAGGGAGCATGTTGGCAGCACAATGAATGAAGGATTAATAGCAGAGGTTGCTGACTTTTTTGAGAATGAAGACAACATAAATGGTCAGAAAAGATGATAACTCAATGGTAGCATCTCCATAGAAACAACTATAAAAAAAAGGAGCATTTTTTTATTTACTTTATTGGGAATATAATCTTCTTCGATATAACCTTGATGTGATGCATATAGAGAAGAATGACTGTGATAACTTGATTGGAACATTGTTAAATCTTGATGGAAAGATAAAAAATAACTTGAAAGCGCGCATTGATTTGAAAGATATGGGCATAAGACAAGAGCTTAATCCGAAAGAACTTGCCAGTGATAAAATTTATATACCTCCTGCATGTTATACAATATCTACTCAAGAGAAATATTTTTTTCTAACAGTTCTAAAAAATATGAAGGTTCCTGATGGGTACTCATCGAATATTTCACGATGCGTAAATCTCAAAGAGCAAAAACTTTCAAATCTTAAAAATCACGATTGTCACATTTTGATGCAAGATATCTTTCCATTGGCTTTAAGATCATCAACACTGAAACATTTTGATGCAAGATATCTTTTCTTCAGAGAGCCATGATTGGGTGCTAAAGTTCCTCAACTGCAAATAGAAAGAATATAAAGTGAAATTGAAGACGGACTTCAAGCATGAGGGTATGACAGAGGAGGAGGTTGCTCGTGTTTGTCCTCCTGATGTATAGCCTCAGCAGTGGAGGGAGCTTGTTTACTACTAGTTTTCTAAAAGAGGACATGTCACGTATATTGTTTCAATATCTCATATTATCTTTATTATTAATATGGATTGCAAATATATACATTGAATATATTATATTGTGTACTTTTATTTTGGCAGATATATTCTAATATTGGTAGAGCTGCATGAGCATCTCAAGCAGTTCCTCACACTTCAAAGTCAAAAAGTTATGCGAGACGTAGAGATGAATTCTTAAGATTTTTTGAAACTATTTGAAACTCTATTAATATATTGCACGTATCATATTGTATTAGTTTGCCAATATACTCTTCGAGTGTAGATAGAAGAGCATGGAAGGGAGCCTAATGAGGTAGAGTTTTATAGGATGACTCACACCCATCGAGATGGCAGCTTTGTTCGAAAGAAATCGAGAGAAATAGTTATATTATTTATCTTTGATTTGTTCAAAAAAAAATTATTAGTTTTACTTTTTTTAAAAATATTAATGTGACTGTTTGTTTTGAGAGATATAGGATAGAACTTCACTTCTTATTGCAGAGCGCGTCGGGGAGTCATCATCATCTGGCGCAGCCAGACATGTCGAAGCTTAGGTCTTTGCCGAATTGATGGGCCCAGAACGTTATGGTTGAGTGAGGGGTTATGGCGTTGGACCCTACTCAGTTGTCTGCAGTGAGCCGATATACCCAAAATGCCAGACAAGATAGTCGCACTGCAGATGTTTATAATTTGAAGATAGAGATAGCACAGATAAAGTAGACATATGAAAAAAGATAAAGGAGATAACACAGAGTCATAAAACCGATATTGCGGAGTTGAAGCAGACCCATGAGTTAAAGATACAATCTTTGCAGAATCAACTTGACCAGATTTTATCTTTATTGCAAAGATTTATCCCTCTAGTAAATAACTAAATCAATTTAAATATTTTACGTAATTATAATATATTTTTGTATGAGCGTAATGACTTTTGTATTCTTACTTTCTAAAGTGTATTTTTTTTCTTATAGGTTGCTGATGCTTCATTTACTCGTAGAGATGATGATGCCATCGACCTTTAATATATCGTAGACTATTTATATTTAGGAATTTGATATGTATGTTTTTAATATTTTTCAAGTACAATGTAATTAAATATGATATTATGAACATTTTGAATGAAAAGTTCTTGTTTTGTAATGTGATTTTTGTTATCTATGTGATTTAGATTGTATATCTATTGTGTTGAAAAAGTAATGTATATTGGTTTAAAAATTACTTTTATAATTTTTTTTAAAAATAATCACTATTGCTGATGCTTTTAAGCATCGGCAATAAGCAAAGTGGCACGCCTTTGCCGACGTATTAAAACATCGGCAATAGAAAATTGGCACGGCACAGCACAGTGGCGTCGACGCTTTAAAGCGTCGACAAAGGACCAACCTGAGCCAATGTGACTAATTAGCGTCGGTCTAGTAGAAAACAAGCCGACCTAAGGAAGCATCGGAAAATTAGAAATAAAATGGCAGTTAAAAGTGTCGGTATATATCACTTTATGCTAACGCTTTCTAAATGCGTCGAAGAAAAAAATCCCACCCCCATCTGCCCCACACTTCACCAACACTTTTGGAAGCGTCGGCATGAAACTTACCGACGCTTAAATGCGTCAGCAAGTATTCTAAAAAGCGCCAAAATATTTAGATTCTTTTGTAGTGCATGCATATTGAGATAAACATTTTTTTACTTGAACTTTAAAAAAATGGTCCTAATGAACGACATACCAAATTTCCTCAAGAAAGAAGATCACCATTCCAAAATCATTACAAGCATATTAAGACCTGTCTTGGCTAACTCAGATAACTCTATTGAATTCTCTTAGGGCTCGTTTGGTTCGCGGAAATCATTTTTTCTCCTAGGAATATGATTCCTAGAAAATAAATTTCTAGAAAGAGGATACCTGAAAAAGTACTTTTGGCATGTTTGGTTGATAATGGAAAAGTGACAGATTTTCAGAGTGCTTATGATTGGTTGACCATCCACTTTTCTGAAAAAGTTATGTGTAATTCCTATTATACCCTTAATAAAAATTAGATATTTAATGCCTCTTTAATGCAGAAGGGCTTTTTTGGAAAAAAATGAAAATGGAGTGATTTCCAGCTCACGAAAAAGTAACATTCTCATGTTTCTCATAGGAAAAACTTTTCCATGAAACGTAGAAATTATATTTCCATGTGAATACAACTTTTTCGTCTCTCTTCTTTGAAAACTCCAACCAAATAAGAGGCATCTCATTACTTTTCCGTTGACCACACTTTTTCCCCTTCTTTTCCTGCGAACCAAACGAGCCCTTAGAGTAGTGCAACCTATATGACTTGTGTGCATCAACAAAGGACGGTCAGGATCTTCTTGGCAATATTATCTGCATGAACAAGGTTTCTCATGATCATTAACAACGAGTAACACCTCTTAGGGATTCAGGAATGTTTGAGCCTGCACTTTGTATGCCAAACTCTTCTATCCATAGGCATGTTTGGTGTTGCAAAACATTGGACCAATCATTTTGCAATGGTGGAGTGCTCAAAGAACGGGGTTCTTCTCTCTACCACCCAAAGCAAGTCACTGATACAGCATGATATTGATCCCTGAATCATCATTTTGTTGTGCAATTAAAGCTAGTTGACTGAACCTTCACATTTCCTCCCATGAATCTCTTGTTACCTCTCTATCCCAAAATGCCTAGTCCTCTAGTCCATGGTGTACTATATAGGATCGGTAAACAAGCGAGCTAGCTCAAGTTCAGCTTAAAATTTGGCTCAATAAGTTAAGAAACAAACTGAAGTAAAAAAATTAAGCTTAGCCCACTCATGCTCGTCTTTAATTAGCATGGATGCTAATATATAAATAATTTATATATTATATATTATATATAATTTTAACTATTATTATTTTTATAAATTTATTATAAATTAATATAAAGTAGAATAGAATGTACATCAATTATAATATTAAAATATAATTGGGTTTATTATTTCAAGCTGCACAGATGAAAGCCTCGGATGATATTAAACTTTTAGTAGATCTTTCAAATAGGCTGTCCATAAATAACTCAAGCTCAACTCGATTACTAAAAATGGTGAGCGAGTGCTAGGTGTGACTAAGCTTGTGTTTGGCTTGTTTATAACTTAGTATGTATATATATATATACATATGTTCCCCTTTTGTCACCATGACTAGATGAGATCAGTTCAAGTAAAACAAAAACATAGTTCCTTAACAACACTCCTAACCTCTAATTGGATATTAGCATGCCATCTTGGGTAGCGAGGATGGATGCCCCCAAAGCAAACATTGACTGTGTGTATTTTTGTGTAGAATTTTTTTAAGCATATAAGCAAAACCTAAAAAAGAGTAGCAAATTTGTACAACCTTCTCAATAGCAAGAACCGAGTTGCTATCATGGAGGCGCACTACAACGATCCATTCTGTATTTTTGATACCTGGAAGGCTTTAACAACAACAGCAGGGCTAGGTTGTGAGTGATGATGGTTACATTTAGTGGTTAGTAGCTATAAGTTCGCTTAGGTTTCATTTGAATATCAAATAGTTTATCTGGAGCTAAATAGATTAAATCATCAGTAACCACTCCCTCATCAAATTAAATGGGTTACAATTACTCACTATTTGGTTGACATCCTAAAAATTAATAAGATAAGTAGTAATAAAAAGTTAAAAAAAAAATGGAGAGAGAGAGATGAGAGAGAGTTCCTGTGGTCAACATTATTTAACCTTCGCCTCTGACATAAAGTTAAGCAGGTTAGGTTGAGATCTTATCTGTTTGATTTAATTGTTAATCCAACATTAACCATCATATAACCTACATCCAAACAAGGCCTTAAAAGATTGAATTGCACTACTTTTTTTTTAAAAAAAAAGAATTACACTGATTGCTATCTGCACTAAAATTTTGACATGAGGATAGCTTAAAGATTCTAATGATTGAGTTTTATAATGAATTTGGTTAGGGGATAAAAAGGCAAACTCATGGACGAGAACACATTTGAAATTTACAAGTTACACAAAGCTAATTACGTGCCATACCAACATTGTCCTATTATGATGGGAAGTGGGTGGCCAGCCCGATCCTTTCCCCTTCCACATACCACACATTTGTACTTCGCAGCCTTGTGGGTCTTCCGGCACATGACCCATCAAATCAAGCTCACACTCTCACGACCAAATCCAGATTGGTCGTTATGTGATCTCGATCAACCCACCCACCTGTTGGGAGCCACATACAACTATCATTAGTCCGAATTTATGACAAGCGCCTCTTTTAGGAGACTTGGTTAGGTGCGATCTCGTTAGCAACACTCGTGCTGCTATCCCTACTGGCTGTGGGGCTGCTGCTTTTTTTTTCTTGATGGATCTCATGCTTATTAGTTAGATGTAGAGCTTATAGTTGAGCAAACAAACAAAAAAGTAATGACCTATGTTTAGTTTTTTTTTTTTTTTTTTTTCTTTTTCGAGGTCGATACATCAAGTTAGCTCAACATACACTGCTTTCGTTTTTCAAGGATAAAATAAACTAAATTTGACCTAGAAAAGCTTAGACTAATTTAATTCTGACTTTGTGAGGTAGCTTTCTCTAAGTTTATTGTGTTAGAAATAAGTTATGCGACGTCCGACAGTATCTTTTTTGCCCAGGGGGAAAAGTGCACCGTAAAAGTTCATCTAATAGAATAGCTTCTATCGGATAGATTCAGTGAGGGAGCACCACTTGTTCCAAGATAACCTGGAACCAAACAGGGCCCTGCAATACTTGCATCCCCACCATTAAGGACCTTCGGGCCGGGCGTTGGAAAGAGAGTAGTGATGAGTGAAGGTGCCATGGAAAAAGGTTTCACCCCATTGACATTTTTGAGAACAAGAGACATGTCTGACCTCCTGAAAACAAGAGACAAGGAGACCATATTTACTTTACTTATTGTGCTGTTAATCTCACTTCTCTCCCCCCTCCTAAACCGGGCTTTTCCTCCAGCTTTAGATTAATCCACTCCACGTTCAAGCTGCTATAAATTCCCTCCCCCCTCCCCTTCTTTTTCACATGCAACCACCCCCACCCTCTCTCTCTTTCTCACTCGCGCGCGCGCGCGCACACACTCGGCCCGAGAACAAAAGGGGCTGCTGCTCCCCTGCCATGAGCAAGGAGAGAAAGAAAAGAATGGTCGCTGAAAACCAAATCCAAGAGTACCTGACAATGGCAGAGGTACAAATAATATCTTTTTCTCATTATATTAAATCATGTTTTCATTCGATGCTTTCGTTTTGAAGGTGTTGGAGGAGCTGAAGAGAATGAAGGCCATAGGCCTCCCCATAATTGCCATCAACCTTGTGGGCTACCTCAAAGGAATGGTCTCGGTGGTGTTCATGGGACGTCTGGGTCGCCTCGAGCTCGCGGGCGGCGCCCTCGCCGTCGGCTTCACCAACATCACTGGCTACTCTGTCCTCGCCGGCCTCGCCATGGGCATGGAGCCCATCTGCAGCCAGGCCTTCGGCTCCCGCAACCTCCCTCTCGCGGCGCGCACCCTCCGCCGCACCATCCTCATGCTCCTCGCCGCTTCCGTCCTGATCGCCATGCTCTGGATCAACCTCCAGGCCGTAATGCTCGCCCTCCACCAGGACCCCGACGTCGCCCGCGTCGCCGCCCGCTACTGCCGCTTCGCCCTGCCGGACCTCGCGGCCAACAGCCTCCTCCACCCGGTCCGCATCTACTTACGCAGCAAGGGCATGCCGCGCCCTCTCATGTGGTGCCTCTCGCTCGCCTTCGCCCTCCACGTACCCCTCACCGCCGTCCTCAGCTCCGCCCTGGGAGTGGCCGGCGTCGCGATCGCCACCTTCATCACCAACTTCGACACCATCATTTTCCTCCTAGCCTACGTCACGTACGCCGGCATCCCCGACGATCCCATTTACGCACCGCTGCCGCCCTTGCCGACGTCGGCCCCGAGCAAGCCGACGGCCGAGTGGGCATCCCTGCTCCGGCTAGCTCTGCCCAGCTGCTTAGGTGTCTGTCTGGAATGGTGGTGGTACGAGCTCATGACCATGGCCTCCGGTTACCTTAGCAAGCCTCACGTCACCCTCGCGACGTCGGCTATCGTCATACAGACGACGTCGTTGATGTACACGCTGCCGGTGACGTTGAGCGCGTCCGTGTCGGCTCGTGTCGGAAATGAGCTCGGTGCAGGCCGGCCGCGGAGGGCGCGGGCGGCGGCGGCGGCCGCCATGGGCCTTGCCGTCTTCGGCTCGTGCCTTGCCTTGCTTTGGACCATCTTGGGGAGGGAGGCTTGGGGGAGGGTGTTCACCGAGGACGTCGAGGTGCTCGAGCTCACGAAGACTGTTCTTCCGGTGATCGGGCTCTGCGAGCTAGCCAACTGCCCGCAGACCACCGGGTGCGGCGTCCTACGCGGCAGCGCCCGGCCGGCCGTCGGCGCGGTCATCAACCTCTACTCCTTCTATCTGGTGGGGGCGCCGGTGGCCATAGTCCTGGCCTTTGGACTCGATTGGGGCTTTGTGGGCTTATGCCTTGGGCTTCTGGCGGCCCAAGTTGTCTGTGCCATCTCTGTGACTTCTGTCGCTTTTCATACGGATTGGGACAGCGAGGCCTCCAAGGCTCTGCATTTGGTGGGTACGGGAGAGGTTCTACTTGAAGGCCCAAAAGACATGGCCCAAGAAGAGAGTGGGATTCTCACACAAGTGTTCTGCTAGACATGGAGCAAAGTGAAATAGCATGCTCAGTTATGGATGGTAGCGATGCATGTACATTTATGTAACCTTATTTTGTCTACTATATACCATGTCCTTACAAGCCTTTGATGTGATAAAGGCCATCATATATATAAGCATTATGGATTACAAATTAATACGAGTACGAGTCTCTACGGTGTCTTTTCATTTCCTTCCTACCAACTTCCACTATAACTGACATGAATCACTAAGGATCCCTCCCTCAAGTTGGTTTTCAAGCACTGCTAGTGTTAAGTCGGATATCTCACTTGAAAAAGCTAGCCACTCACAAACGTAGCAGTATCTCATTCTTGATTCACTGGCATCGATCGTACAAGCAGCTGAGATATAGATGGCCAAGTGAAAACTGGAAACATGTTATTTGATTCCTCTTGTTTACAATAAAAATATTAATGTAACCGAGGATGCAAGGTTATATCTGCTACTCTCGATCGACACTTGCATTGACGTGTTGAGCTAGCATTAGAGGCCAACGCATTCAGATGTGATGCAAGTACTGAATCCGTTTATGGGAAGTGCTTAACTTCCTGTTCTTACCCAACCCATCATGCAGTTTAGATGACGACCATTGCAACGTTACCATGCACTATTGCCCCCGTGGCTATCACTGGCACTTGCTATGAATACATGCAGATTTAGTATATCGTGCTAGCTCGAATAGTAACCCGATATAGTTCACCCTAGTTCCACATTTCATCTTTTTTTTATGGAGATTTAGTATATCGTGCTAGCTCGAATAGTAACCTGATATAGTTCACCCTAGTTCCACATTGCATCCTTTTTTTTTATGGTACATGGTAATGTTGATCTACCTCTTACCATCCATCATGGCCAACTAATTTCGAAGGTTTTGGACAGTTAGGGTAGGCTCCTATGTTACTTGCAATAACATGCAAAATACAAATCGAAGTTGGAATCAGATGGGATCACATTGTTGAAGTTTTTTTAATTTAAAAAAATAATAAATTTTAAATAAAAATAACATCAAACTTGTTCCTTAATTTTTATTTGGTTCGAATACTTTAAAATACTTTCTTTTTTCATTCCACATTGGATATGTGAGAGCAGACTTCAGCCGCCCATGTCATACGCATGGCAAACCCGCCCCATAATCTTCATACTTATTTCTAAGTGTCATTCAGCACCAACAAACATAATTTTTGCATATCCTGCATAGAAATTTTAATGATGCAGGTGAGCATTTATCCTCAATTGTGAAGTTAGTATGGTTACTATATATGAAGAACAAGTGATATCTAGTATGATGCCACTCATGGGTGGATGAGATGCGTATGGGAGTTACAAGTGGATCCCACAAAAAACTTGGAAAGTCATGAGCCTAGAAGAGGATAGCAATGTATGGAAGGATGGTGGATTGGCACGAGGCAGTCCACCCCCCGAATCTTCCACAAATAGGTTTGCTCTCACCTGCTCTAAGATAGATTGTAAAGTAGCTAGGATCTGTGGATCTAAAGGGAACAAGAAGGCAAGCAGATTCTTTTGAGAAAAGGCAGTGGAAAATCTTCCACAAATTTCATTCAGCAAATGAAATAGGCACGAGCTGGAAAAGGGGAAGAGGAAACAAGAAAGGAAACTGAGGCAAACCATATCTCATTTCATATGAGCATGTTGTTGACATGGAAAACGCCATGCATGTCATAACCTCAAGATCCGATATTGCATTCAAGTATTCAACATCAAGCCAACAAGGAATGCCAAACTGTGGCTCTAAGTAGACCAGTCTTTGACGGCATTTCTTGGAGACGCCACTTTTTATTGAAAGCCTGGGAGGTGAGACTTACAGAATCTTGGATTGAAATGATGCGTTTATGCTTATATTTGTTTTATATAGTCTATTGCTGCATGCCTTCGTACGTGATAAACAAGCAACACATGCATTAGAAATTACAAGAGAATCAAGAATCATGTTCCTCTTCGTTTCTACTTTCAGTTTACTCACACAAAAACTGGCAAGTACAATTCATGTAACATATGTAGTAGATATAAAGGATGTAATTAATCTTCTATATGATCATTTTTTTTTCTAAATCAATTCTTGTAATCTTGATAAATCCATTTCCAATGTGAGAAGGGTGCACTTCTCTCACTTCTCACCATCCAAATAAAAGCTGCACTTAACAGGATACATTTATCCAGGATTTTTGTTATGTAAGTGGGTACTTCTTGGCTATTCGGACTATGACTATTGTTGCACCTTTTCTTTTACTTCCATCTATATAACCCTACTAAATTGTCGAATTCGACGACACCACACATGCATGCATCCTTATGCATGCGAGCACTCATTCAATACTCTCTTCACCTGAAAAGAATTTGAGACGTGTGCCCAGAGACTACTGTATGGGGATACGCTGCATTGTTAGTTTGGAAGTAATAAAAGTGGTGCCGGTGCAATTCCATACATAGTGACTAAGACATTTCCAAGAGTCAGGAGTGAACAAATTTGATAGCCACATGGCTGAAAGCCTGGTGAGCTTCCATTTAGAAGGCGACCGATGGAGGCGATCTTTCAGATCTCCCACAGGCCAAGAATCACTTCTATTTCCCTTTAATGTAGACCTCAGATAGGTATAGTCTCGATCTCGATCGGAAACTAGGGATGTTAGCACACAAGATCAGAGTGAAAGCAAACAAAACCATATCTCATTGCATATCAGCATGCTAGTGACCCACAAATATGCTACATGTTATAGGCATGAGATAAATATTCAGATTCAGCAACAGATCAATGAGGAATACCCAACTTTGATGCTTGCAGAATACCATGTGTCTTTTCCTCTTATTCATCTCTTCTATTATACCTTTCTTTGATTTGAAACTATTATACCTTTCAATATGATAGATTGGCCACATAATTTTTCTTTTCCTTCTCATCTGTCATTATACCTCTCAGCATCATATATGGATTGGTCATGTGACTCTTCTTTTCATCCATTGCTATCACTATAAGGCAAATTATCTTGAATCTTCATCTGTGGGTCATGAGTACTCTCTATCACGCGCGTGAAAAATAAAGCGTTCATCGTGTAATCTAACTGATTTTGCTTAAGCAAGAGAATATAGAGGGATGGATTGACTTGAAAAAAAATGGATTTGTTTTTACTATAGGGGTATCACAATCATCAATACCAATACTTTGGAGGAGTCTTGATTTCCGATCTCGAGTTTCTTGATAGAATGGATAGGTTTTATTTGCCAATCACAGCAATCCATGTATGGTGCAATGGCGCAGGCCCCATGCAGCACGAGAAAAGCAAATCTAAGATGGGGCCTGCCCAATCATGGCTATCATGCAATACATGGATGGATGTGATTTGCAAACAGGCCTCTTGATCCAATGATGGGTGGGAGAGGTTCTGAATTCTACTTCAAATATCTCAATTATCCATGTGCTTGACACTAATCCATATAATTAACTCTTCCTTTCATAGTCCAATACAACTACGGTTCGCGTCGTCTTAAATTTCACTTCCCTTACATTTAGATATTACTCTAGATCACTTTGCCACACAGGGAATGATGCTCCTTGATGATCTCCATCATAGCAAAAGATGAATCTCTTTGTGACTTGGAGGCCCACAAGCTTGATTCTGTTGATTGGGCTAATCACAAATGCCACGATGGATGCGAATCAATTGCAGGAGATCATGAAACCATGAGAGGTAACGCACTCCTAGAGTTCAGAAGCAAATTAATCCTCTAATTACAACTCAAGTTGTAGAAAATTTCTAAACTTCGATACATGGCAAATTTCAGTAGAATCAATTGTGCCATGACATCAATATTTATTATAATTACATACCATAATGTCTATTATTAGCGAAATTTACAAAGTCGATGTTTTTTACTTCCTTCTGCAATTAAATCAATCAAATTATGTGTATTTTTATGTCATCTAATCTTAATAGTTTAATATTTTCTTTGGCTAATGACATCAATATTTTGTGGGGATGGAGTTAACTGATTGACCACTAGAAATTTTGAGTCAACTGACCTACCAATACTTTTAGATAGTATTATATTACTTTCATTATCAGATGCTGATACAGCTGTTCTAGTCATAAATTTTATGCAGAAGCTGGATCAGGTGAAAATAGAGAAGAATCAATATGATTGACCGTAAATAGACAAAAATTTCAAGCTTACATTAAAATTGCACATATAACTCTAATCTAGAATCAAAATTAGCACTCTTACCCTGACATTCATGCCATTTTTCGTGCCATTTTTCATGCCGTTTTGTAAATCTTTTATTAATTTTCTAAGCCAAATAATCCTTATGATTTCATAGTCCTATTCGACATTGTACGTAGCTTCTAGGTTAGAGATTGGGAGTAGGTTTCAGTTATTATTTTTAGTAATTTTTTTTAAAAAAAAATCTACTATTTCCAGTAATTTGTAAAGCTTATTTCTATAAAAGGCGGCCTAGGATTTAGTTTGAGGCATATTTCTGATTGATTAATATAACTTTCATGAAGTTTTCTTCCTTTCCCCACCTTCTTGCTTCTTGTACTTCTGTCGATTTAAACTTCTTTTGTATGTATAATGATAGTCATTAAAATTAAAAATATATTAAAAAGTTATAATAGTAATATATTTCATAAATAAATTGACGCAGGTTGTAGCTATGTCAAGTGGCAGAATAAGCTTTTCCTTAGCATCTGCATAATAGCCTCCAAATAAAGCTTTTCTTGAGAGAGAAACTCTGGTCTTCTTGAGAGAGAAACTCTGGCGTAGAGAGAGAGAGCTCCCAACGGCTATCTGGTCGGCGGCGCTCGCGAGCTGATTGACCGGGGAACTTGGTGCTCCGGTGGGCGGTGTGGGTCGGCTGGCCGGCGGGGATCTTGGGGAGTCCTCAGTTGATCGTCGAGAGCCTGGGGTGGCTGTAAGCGGGCGAGCGGCAGGGGTCTGGCAACCGAGGAGGAAACCCGAGGAAGAACGCCGGCGCCGGGCGGACCACACCGGAAGGGGGGTGTATACTGGTACACTCTGTCCCCCTGACCTGTTTGTTGTGTCTTCAGGTGGGCAGTAGCGGCATGGATCGCAAGGGGAAGCAGACGGCGGCGAAGGCGTCGGAGGAAATGGCGAGAGGCAACGGTGAGTCCACTGCTACCAGATCGAAGCCGACCGGTCGTGGGGTGCGCCCTAATGCCTGGTCGAAGCCGGGGCCGTGGATTACCCACTGGCCCACGGCCGAGGAGGTGGACCGCCTGAGCCGCCGCTTCCCAGAGGTGCTGCGGCCGCCGGAAGAGCCGATAGAGGCGGCCCAGCAGGTGTGGGAAGGGCGGGCGGCGATTGTCAGGAGTTTTAGCCGCCGGATTCCGGCGGAATGGGTAGCCAAGGATGTGGCCTCCCACGCGAAGCTTGAAGGAGTGGTGGCTGTCCCGTTAGCGGACGATTACATCGCCCTGCGATTCCGGTCGACGGAGGACCGGGATCGGGCTCTCAGGGGAGGGCCGTGGGTGGTGGCGGGGCAACTGCTCGCCATGAGCCCGTGGGTGTCGGACTTCGAGCCGGGGGATGGCACGGTGAACAGGGCGTTGGTATGGCTCCGGCTGCCGCGACTACCGCCGGAGTACTGGTCGACGTCGACCATCCTCCACATCGCGGCTCGCGCCGGCCAGCCGGTGGCGGTGGATGAAGTTACCGAGCAGCAGGTGGCGATGGGGTTCGCCCGGGTTAAAGTGGCGATTGATCCCACTGAACCGCTGCGGCCGGGGGTGCTAATACAGGGGAAGACGAAGGTGCGGTGGCAGCCCTTCGTCTTCGAGAATGTCCCTGTTCTCTGCCCTAGTTGCGGGCGAATGGGGCATACGGAGGTGACATGCCGTCTCCGGATGGTAGCGGGTGCACACAGGGAGGTGCATCCGGCGGCAATGGAGGCGGGGGACAACCCGGATTTGCCGACCGTCGGTGGTGGGGTGGACGTCCAGGGGCCAGTCTACGGCCCCTGGATGGTGGCAACACGGCGAAAGATCCCTCGGGGGGACCTGCCACCGCGGCCGAAGGATCCTCCCGGGCCCGATCATGAGGCTGGGTCGTCTGCGGGTCGGCCGGGGGGTCCGGTGGTTGCGTCATCATCGCCTGCAACGGTCTCTCCGGCAGACACGGCCGGCTGGCAGAAGCCGGCTAAGGTTGCTCGGCGTCGATCGCCGTCGGTAGCGGAGGGGGAAGGGATCCAGCTAGCCCCTCCTCTCGGCCCGTTTCAGGTGGACCTGGCCGATGACGACTTGCTCGGGGACGACGAGGTCGAGCCAGCCGAGCAGGACCGACGCGGGGGGACCACTCCCATGCGAGCGGACCCAGGGCCGAGTCAGGATGTCCTGATGCAGGCTGAGATCGGGTCTGGTGGGCCAGCTGTGGCCCGGGCCCAAGTTCAGAAGAGGCCCAGGCCACCGGTGGACCCGGGCCCGCACGGTGGCCCAGGTAGGGGGGATCACCTACGTGCGCTTCCTGCGGTGGGTCAGCGGGCTGACGCGTTGTTGGCCCGCGGCCGGGCCCAGAGGAGGGGACGTCGGGGCCGTGGGCTGCCGGGTGCGACTCGGGATGCGTCTGCAGCGCGGGGCACGCTGCGTGCTCGATCAGCCCCGGGCCTGCGGGCCTCCCCAGCGGCGGGAGAGCGGGCCCGGGAGCTGTTGGGCCGGGCCGACTCGCACGGTGGCCATGCCCCCCTGAGTGAGGTACAGCCATGGGATGCGCAGGGTGGTACTGGCCCCGCTGGAGTCTTCCGGTTTGGCCCTCTGCCCCTGGTTGCGGGTGAGCAGGGGGAAGCCTCCTCTAGTGGGAGTAGGGCCAGGGATCACCTCCGGCCTTCTCCGGAGGGGGGGTCAGGCCGCGCCACCGAGACCAGAAGAGGGTACGGACCACATGCTTACTGTGCAGCGTATCAGGGCGGCAGTCATGCAGTCCACTCCTGACGAGCAGGGGATGGGCCCAGGCATCGTACCTGAGGCCGGCCCCGCGTACCAGGGGGAGGATGGGTCTGAGGCCGACTTTGTGGACTGTGATCCATGAGGATCCTAGCTTGGAATTGTAGGGGGGCAGCCAAGCCGTCCTTCATGTCTTCTTTCAAACGGTTAGTGCAAATTCAGTGCCCAGAGATCTGTGTCCTTAGTGAGACCCGGCTATCTGGTGAGGGGCTTGCACGTCTGAGACGACGTCTGGGGAGGGACTGGGAGACATACGCAGTCGAGTCCCAGGGGTTGTCGGGAGGTATCTTGCTCCTGTGGAGGCGTGGGGTGGCGACCTTTGATGTCTTCCATAACTGCTCTCAACAGGTAGTTATGGTTGTATCGGCACCTGATGCTCCTCCGTGGGTTTTGTGTGGGGTGTATGCAAGCACTAATCACAGGGTCAGGAGAGTCCTCTGGCAGGAGATTGCTAGTCTCACTGCCCAGGGTGTCCCGACAGTTGTTGTTGGTGACTTCAATTGCATCCTGAGTTCGGGTGACAAGAGGGGAGGGGCAGCCTTCACGGATAGAGTGGACAGGAGGGAGTTCCGTGATTTTGTGTCACGCACTGGCCTGGTGGACTTAGGTTACTCAGGACCTCAGTTTACCTGGTGCAATAATCAGCTTGGCAGTGCTAGGGTTTGGGAGCGTCTGGACAGGGCCTTTGCGTCCCCAGATTGGTTTCTTCTCTTTCCTACCTGCAGGGTTACTCACTTACCTCGGATCGCCTCGGACCACTGCCCCCTGCTGATTTCTACATCACTGGGACCCAGGCATCATAGCCCCTTCCGCTTTGAGAAGGTTTGGCTATCGTACCCCCAGTCCTGGGATATTGTACGTGATGCATGGCGCCTCCCGGTGCGTGGAGACGCTATGCACCGGGTGTCGCGCAAACTAGAGTTGGCCAAGAGGCGTCTCCGGCGATGGAACCGCGAGGTTGTGGGCGATATCTTCCGGAGAGTGGAGGGGGTTGAGGCCGCGATCTCCGACTTGCAGTCGAAAGAAGATTTGGAAGGCACGCTTTCGACGAGCGATATGGGCGACCTTCGGGGGCTTCTAGCGACTCACCACTCCCTTCTACGACAGCACGAGATCTTCTGGCGTCAGAAATCTCGAGTCCAGTGGGTGCGTGAGGGTGACCGCAATACTAGTTTCTTCCACCGGACTACGATTATTCGGAGGCAGCGGAGCTCGATTCACTCGCTGCGAGATAGGTCGGGACATCGGGTGGAAGGTGAGCCCTCCATTCGTCAGATCTTGTTGGATTTCTTCTGCACCAGATGGACGGAGGAGGAGGAGTCCGACGACAGCAACCCCATCCCTCCGCGGATGGATGTGAGGATCGAGGATGATGAGAACGCAGCCCTGGTCCGACCGGTGTCGGCACAGGAGGTACAGGAGGCAGTCTGGGCTTTGGCTCCAGACAAGGCTCCGGGACCAGATGGGTTTCCCCCGTTCTTCTTTCGACGATATTGGGGTATTATTCAGATAGCGGTGGTTGAGGCCATTCAGTGCTTCTTCTCCCAGGCGGTGATGCCAGGGGATTGGAAGGCTACCTTCATCACGCTCATTCCGAAGCGTCAGGAGGCGGCCGAGCCCTGCCACTTCAGACCCATTAGCTTGTGCACTACCTTGTATAAGGTAGTGGCCAGAATTATGGTTCGGAGGATGAAGCCCCTTCTGCCTGGCATCATTAGTCAGGAGCAGGGGGCGTTTATAGCTGGCAGAAACATTTCCCATAATGTTCTGCTGGCTCAGGAGATGATGTGGGACCTTCAGCGAGCATCGAAGCGACATAGCCTGATGGCTATTAAACTGGATATGGAGAGAGCTTATGACAGGATCAGATGGAGATTTCTTCAGCAGACACTGGAGGCGTACGGATTCCATAGGCAGTGGATCGACTGGGTGCTGGGGTGTGTCAGGGGGCCAAAGTTTTCGATTTTGGTCAATGGCACACCTTCTCCTTTCTTTGAGTCTACTATGGGGCTGCGTCAGGGATGCCCTTTATCTCCTTACTTGTTTATTCTTTGTGCTGATATTTTGTCTCATGATTTGCAGAGGGTGTGTGCCCGTAGGGAGCTGGAGGCCTATGTTCCCGCCCCGGGGGCTAGTCCTCTTTCCCACTTACTCTTCGCTGACGATTGTCTTCTTTTGGCCAGGGCGCGGGTTTCTGATGCACGGGTCCTTCGCAGGGTGGTAGCAGATTACTGTATGGCGTCGGGCCAGAGAGTCAATTTCCAGAAGTCAGCTGTCCGCTTCAGCCCGAGTACGGAGAGCAGGGTCAGACAGGAGATTCGTGGGATTTTGCAGATTCCTGAGTAGGAGGAGACATTGACCTACCTGGGAGTCCCCATCACAGGCCGCAGATTACGAGTGGCAGAGTGTTCCAGCCTGGTGCAGCGGGTGGAGAGCAGGTTGGAGGGATGGAGAGCAGTCTCCCTATCTATGATGGGGAGACTGACCTTGATCAGATCAGTGTTGGGGTCCATGCCAGTTTATCTCATGGCCAACACTGTGGTTCCGAAGACGACCTTACTGAGGATTGAGCGACTGTTGCGGTGCTTCCTGTGGGGGTCACATGGCGGAGGCCGTGGGGTGCATCTGGTAGCCTGGGAGCACGTATGCCGGCCTACCAGCGAGGGCGGTCTCGGGGTGCAGTCCCTGCTGGAGCGTCGCGAGGCCTTCATTGCTCGGCATGCAGCTCGGTTTCTGCTAGAGCCACACGGGCTGTGGAGTCAGGTGATGGCTGCCAGATATGGACGTGACGGCTCTGAGGTGGCATGGAGTGGGCGGCGAGTCTCCTTCATGTGGCGTGAGATTGGGAGGTATGTGCCGACGGTGTCGGCCAATACCAGGTGGATAGTAGGCGATGGGCGGAGTATTGATGTGACTGCGGACCCATGGGTGGACACTGTCCCACTGAGGTGCTGGCCGACCATGATTGATGCTGCGGCGGCGGAGGGACTGCGGGTTTCTGATCTTCTGGCCCCAGGAGAGTCAGCATGGGATGATGCCAGGTTACGTCAGCTGTTTGGGGGACATCTAGCTGAGAGGATCCGGTCTCTTCCGGTGCCAGGCTATGGGGGGCCTGATGTTAGGGTTTGGGGCACTTCTTGCCGATCCAGGGTCCGATTGGGAGATCTTGCCGGTGTTATCCAGCAGGAGCATGAGCCAGGGCCGGACTACACTTGGATCTGGAGGTCAGGGCTCCACCCGAGGGCTGCACTCTTCCTATGGAAGGTGGCGTGGGACCGCCTCCCGACGAGAGCAGCGCTGAGTAGGCGAGGATGTGGGATCCCTGCGGAGTGCGGGACATGCAGTGTGGAGGAGTCGGTCGACCACGTGCTTTTCCAGTGTACGTGAGCGAGGTCGGCATGGCAGTGGGCAGGGTTCCCGCAGGAGGTCTGGTATGGGAGGCCTCAGTTTTTACAGATGATGCAGCAGTGGTTGGTCCGCCCTCGGACATGTCTGGAGGCTATTCGAGCGACTTGCACAGCACATCAGATCTGGCTGGCAAGGAACGCTCGTACCCTCGGTGAGCGCAGGGTGTCACCGAGGTTCGTGGTGGAGCTAGCGCGCGTACAGGCATTGGAGATCAGATCCTCTTCAGATGGACCTCTGATAGCTCGGGACACCTGGGGTTCTCTTTCTGCTTCGGCAGCTTCTCAGATGGTGTTCTTCACCTGGGAACCCCCACCCCCGAGTTTCCTCAAGGTCAACTTCGATGGATCGGTTTTGGATGGAGGCGCGCGAGGTGGTGCGGGCTTTGTGATACGGGACCCGCACTCCAGAGTCGTGGCTGCAGGGGGCTGTCAGCTGTTCGGCATGTCGGTCCCCGGGGCAGAGTTACGAGCTGCCTGGGCCGGCCTTCGATATGCGAGGCAGGCTTTGCAGGCTGGCTCGATTGTGTTGGAGGGCGACTCAGCCACAGTCATCAGTTGGATTCAGAAGGGGCTGAGGGGTGAGGGCTCAGACCACCCCTTGGTTCGGGACATTGGGATGATGTGTGGGGTTGGGGTGGCCATTCAGGCCAAGCATGTATTTCGAGAAGCCAATGGGGCAGCCGACTGGGTGGCTGCCTTCGCGGCTCATCACTCAGGATACACCCTGTGGGTGGGGGAGGGGGAGTTGCCTCTGGCTCTCCGTGAGTTAGTATTTTTTGACTTTATTGGGTGTATTCGTACACGTCTTGTATGAAAACCTGCTTTTAGCAAAAAAAAAAAAAGCTTTACCAACGCGATGTAGCACTGAGTTAGCTTTCAGGATGAGCAAGTTATACTCGAAAGACCATCAACTATCAGTAGCATCTAAAGATAATCTGATTAATTTCTAGTAGCAGATAGTCAAAGAAATCTAATCCTAATTGGATGCAGTCATCCAAGGATATCAAAATAGTCATTAGGTTAAGTTTATAAATATTTTTTAATGATAAATATTCATTATGTAGGATGTAATACATTATTATCTATAGGGTTCGTTTAGCCGGGGTATGTCAGATTACTCGAAAATCTAACAATTTTTAAAAATTATTTATCTGAAAACAATAAATTTTATCATATTTGGTTTACTTTAAAAAATAGTATTGGAAAAAAATTACTATATATAATTAGAGGTAATCTTATATGTGAATGGTGCCAAATTTCCAACAATACTCTTGAATAAGCAATTCAAGTAATAACACTTTTTTTCTCAGTCCTTGGCAATTTATGGCCACTTACATTATTGTTGTCAATATTAGCTATTTCAAATATTGAAATATATTTACATGAGTTAATAAATATTTTTAAATTATTTATACACATATTAGAAAATATATTTATTTTTATAAATAAATTTTAGCATGTTTTGATATATAAATAAATATATTAATTATTAATAAATCCTGCATTATATTTATTGAAAATTAATAAATATTTGTAATTATTTATTAAATATTAGTATTTATTAATTAATATATTAATACATTTATAATATAATAATAATAATATTAATATTACTAGTTATGTAATATAATTAATAAATATTAATATAATATAAATGATGGTATTTTTATCAGGAAACCGTAATGTCAGATTACCTCTATTTGGTAATCAAGTATAGGAAAACAAATACTACTTCTTTGATGATATTTGTTTTACTTTCTCTTTCAGAAAAATAGATATAAAATTTGCATTTAGTTTACTATCTTTTTTATTTGTTTTTTTAACCAAATATGTTAATCTGATATGAAATTTATTTTGTTATGCTAAATTATCTCCAATCAAATAGACTTGTTTTTAAAAAAATGTATAGCAATAACATCTATAGTTGATGTTGTACTTATAAAATCTAATATTTTGACTTGAAGTCCTTTATTTTCTTTGGCTTAGGAAAAAAGAGGGGGGGGGGGGGGGGGGAGGGGGAGGAGAATTAACCCCACCCGCATAGCAGCTTCTATTGGGGCCTCCCTTCCATCAGAGAATGTCCGATGCTGGTAGAAAATACACTCATATCCTTTCCGACCCTGGGGAGCCCTACCAACGTGGCAGCTCCTTCCACGTGTAAGTACGTCACCCCAGCACCACCTCAATACTGGCGGACCAGATGACGACTTCACCAGACAAATCAGGCAGAAGGCATCCGGTCTCCGCATTTAATCGATGCCCGCGCTTTTCAAATTTACGCCATTTTGGTAAAATCTTATCTTCATTCCAATCGTGCTACCATCTTGGTGTTTGACTTATAGTTCTTTCGGTAACAACTATTTTCTACACAACTCGCCTATTTGGACTTGAACTCAGACGAAGGCGATGCAGGTCGTATAGAGCTTGGTCAATTTTAGATGAGGGGATCAGGCATGTGGTCAAACGATGGGTTGCCTTGGGAATTGGGCTTTGTTAGTTAAATCACATAGAATTCAAGTCCTGGCCCGACAACTCCAGTTGTCACAAGCCTAAAGAATAAGAAATTAGCTTCTGGTTACGGATCCAAGATTGCATGGCAGCAAATTGCATCCTGTCAACCGCACTATCTGAGATCTGAAGTACAAGTGCCATGCCCAGATTAACAAATAAAATAAAATGATATGATAGGAATAATGGAACCCAAATCCACATCAAGATCCTTTGGAGTACTAGTAGACCATCTGGATCCAAATGTTATCATAGTTTTGACTTTATGCATTGGTACCACATTATTAAAACATTACGCAATATCTAAGTTTTCTGTATTATATTATCTAAACCCGGTCCAGTTAGATCATCGATCTATTTCTAGCCCTACAATAACTAGGGCTGAAATCAGATTAGATACAGATCAAATACTGACATATCCATATCCATATTTATTTTATTTGACGAATATAAATACAAATATGGATGTTAGTCGAATGCAAAAATTTATATTTATATTTATTTTAAACGAATATAGATACCAATTGAATACTAAAAGTACGGATGTAAATATGGATACAAATCGGATAATCAAACTTTATAACTATAGAATCAAAAATATTACTAACTAGATGATAAATCAAGTTCATAACACATTAATATGATCATTTATTTTTCCTAAAAACTCATGAGTGCTATATAAAATTAAGTAGGATTACAAATAAATTCAGATATTCGGATATGGATTAGATAGTTATCTATCCATATCTATGTCCATTTTTCTTTGACAGATATAGATGTGGGTATAGATATTGGTCAGCTGGTCAAGTTTCCATCCATATCCGAATAGATTTGAATATGAAAATGAATTCGAAAGAATATTATCCAATCCTCTTTCATCCCTAGCAATAACCCAACCTTAAACGGGTTTACCGGGTTATTGGACCTTCGTTACGGACCCTAGTCCTGTGGCCACCATAAAGATTGTGCGTCCACTTGAATTGCATTAGTGATAACACGACCACTGATTCCTCCTAGTGTGGTAAGATTGCATGGGACCACTTTGTGCAGTTCTACTCAAGCTTCTTGTTGGTAGGTAGGGGTGCACCATAATGATACCTTTCTTTAATGATGTTTAGCCATTTAAAACCATTCTTTCTGAAAATATGGCTGAACCTAGGGTTTATGCTCTCTTGAAATGCTCAACTATACTGAAGAAAATAGAGAATGAAAGTAAAGGAAGAGGACTCCATTGTTTTGCCTCTTTGAAGGAATTGATGCTTCATATGTATTCACTTACTGCAGCACTTTGATGCTTAAAAATATCCCAAGGAATGAACTCATCTTGGCAATAGTGATTGTCGAAAGCTTTGGTGAGAATATATAATGTTTCAGGTCCGTAACTTAGGTTATGATCACATGGAACTGGCTAGCTTCACTTGATGCATGAGGAGAGGACTCCATGATCAGGTACCTTTCAAAAGACATTTAGCTTTGGTGCAATTAGGTTGCAGCATACATGATGCTCCACCCGAAAAAAAAAAGTGCAGCATATTTGTAGAATAAAGATTAGATCGCGGTCTAATCACTCTCGTTAAGAGAATGTAAAAGATAAAATTTATATTGTATTTATTTTTGAAAAATAGATATGCAATATATATGTATAAATATAGTATCAATAAGAATGAAAAAGATAAAATACATATTATTTATTCTTGAAAAATAGATATGCAACATATACAGTAATAAATGTATAAATATAGTCTGATTGTGATAAATGAATTTCAGCTAAACATAATTTCAAAGTGAAATCTAATAGAGATTAATAACTAGTGGTCATGAGGTAGGTGTGGCACATCAAAATAGACATGATTATTTATACATGTTGGACATTTACATGGCAGCCTAGAAAGTAGGTGAAAAAACCTTTACCCCACAAATGAAATGGTCTGATCCAACATGTAGGCCATTAATAGAACCACAAATCAATGGGAAGATCAAGCCATACAGTATAATAGCCAAAGTCGCCCTTGGTTTAGGAAGAAAATACTTAGTAATGTCCAATCAAAATTGGAGATGGAGACATACCCCATTAGCTTGAAAAGCACAAGCATGGACCTTGATTTTTGGGATTTGCTACTTGCTACGAGGGGAGACAGTTTACCTTTAGAAAATGTGATACACTTAATGCTTTGCTCATCCAAAAAGATTAGTTGGAAGATGTTATTTAGGTTCCTTGGCCCTTTATAAGTACTCAAGATCTACCCAGTGCATAACCGATGTGGGACCAAACATATGCCCGCATGGATCCTCACAATTTTACTATTACAAGATTTCATAGGAAAAAAAAGAAAAATATTATAAGATCTGCTACAATAACATTTGAGTAGAATTTAAATATTAACTTCGTGTTCTAGAATTTGTATGCCCATATGATCTAAGCCTATCCTCCATGGAAAGTGGGTCAGGTCTAATGCTTATGGGACCATTTGATGGTCCGATAACAACATGGTCTCTTGATCGTACTCGAGATACATGAAAGTGCAGGCTCACACATGATACACTTGAGCACGACATCGAAAGCCCATGCTTTCATGTATTTTGTTGCATGATCCACGGGCTCATACTACATCAGACCATCAAATAAACCACCAATCTTGGTATGACATTTACATCAGTTGGTAAGACTTGGATTCCAAATGTAGGCTTCCAAATTTAAAATCTTAGGTCTTGCCAGATTCCACCTAACCTAAGCTAGGTTAGAAAATCAATATTATGAAGTTATATAAGTTGGAATTTGACTACTTACCATACACATAATCCGCACTTGTGACAGGGGAATAGGTGATAACAAAAATCATCTTGAAGAAAAAAATTGGGAAAAATTATTAAAAGGATTGAATAATTTTCCCAGCTCTCTCCAACTCTTTTCTTTCCATTTCTAAATCGGGGATCTCCCTCATCAAATTTTATGTTCTGCATTGTCACTCCTGACATCCACATGGTGCTCGTTTAGATTATACATGAATAGCCTATGCATATGGTGAGATGAAGTGCATGCAGTGAGAAGTCCTACTATGGAAGAAGAAAACTTTGAGAAAAGCCAAAGAATTTGCAATCTCCTAATTTGGCGATAATATAAACCTTTTTTTTTTTAGTACAACGGTGAATTATACTGACCTAGCATGAGTATAACTACAAAAAATCAGAAAAAAGAAGTCTCAGAGGACTCCACCCGAATGCTGAGTAACGAAGATTTATTATATAATCTAAAATTTAGGATAATATGATCCATGATTCTCTCAAGCTTGCAAACTTACTTCTGTTTTTATTTTGTCGCATCATCACTAATTGGATTATCTATAGATAACATACAATAGAGTATATGGTCTTAATTATTTATGGGGAACTTATGCATCAAAGGAGAGTACATTGAGGAGTTCGATTAAAAAAACATATGAATAAATTCATAATGCCTATAGTTTGTGGATGATATAAACCATGCTTTTTATTGGATTCTATTATCCCTTAAAATCAGGGACACTGATCCATGGCCCTCAACATTGTCCCCTCACGCTTTTCTTCCAATATGCAAGGTGATTTGTGGATAAGCTATGCCTGCATAAAAACTGAGACTTAAAGGATCATCTTAGATAGGATATTTATTGAGTGAATTGGACTCATTTTTACTGATTTACACCACAACAACAGTTCCTATTGGTTCATTTATTTTTTTTCTTGTTTATTTTTTTATTTATTTATTGCTTGTTTAATGTATAGACAAGAAACCTCCAAAACAAAAAAAATATATAGTTTTTAAGTTATATTTATATACTATCAACTATACACATCCAATATATGTTAAAGAAAAGTTTAAGAGACTGGAGGATAATGGTGGTAAAACAAGTGGATCATAAAAAAAGTATTTATGTCTTGTCTTTCTTTTGAACTTCAGAAAGACTCTAATTAGATAGGAATGCAGATAAGAGATGAGCAGAATAGTTTTTTTTTAAAAAAAAAAAAATTCTATTTGGTTCTTTGAAGCTGTATATATGATGGAGGCATATTAATAAATAAAGTCCATGTAGATTATATATTTAACTTTTTAATCATATTAACATTTAATAAATATTCATGCAATATGAGTTAAGAATATTTTTGTCACAAAATTTGGCGGACGGAATCTAAACTAGAACATTTTTTTCTTATCTAATAATATAGTACAAATATATATGTTAGCAACGTACGTATGCCCTCCATATATGAATAAGAATAAAAATATTCAAAAATTTCAGAATAATAGATATAAAATCCATGAAATTAGAAAAAGAGTATTATTTATTTTTAAATTTTAAAAAAGTGCAATTTGTTGGGACGTAGATAAACGATGAATGGAGGTTTTTTTGAACAATAAGTCCAATATGAATAAGAGTTGAAGAACAACGTAAATAAAAGATAGAAGTGAAAAATAAATAAAGATATACTTGGATATTATTTTTTATAGATATTCGTGAAGAGAGGAGGTACGAATATTCTAGTTATAAAATTTGATAGGTGGAATCTAAAATAACATATTTCGCTCCCAAAACATACTATGTATATTTTTATAATATTTTTGTGTTTATAAAAAAATTCAAGATATTTAAATTAGATTATTCAAATCAGAATAGTATGCTTTGTGTAAAATTGAATTGTGCCTCCAAGAACATCTCCTTCTTTTTTTTTTTTCTTTTTTTTTTTTTTCTTAGGGATAGGGGGGGGGGGGGGGGGATGAAACCCCGCCTGCGTAGCAGCCCCCATTGGACCCCCTTCTATCAGGAAATATTCGATGCGAGTAGACGAGATGACCATCCTTTACTCATACCCTCTCTGACCCATGCCTTACGTGTGTGTACGTCATTCCAACACCACCTCAGTATCGGCGGACCAAATAGCAACTCCATCGGGCAAACCAGGCGGGAGGCATCTGGTCCTCATATTTAATCGACGCCCACTCGTTTTGAAACTGAACCACTCCGATGGAATCTTAGCGCTGTTCTAACCGTGCTACCACCTTAGTGGCTACAAGAACATCTCTTCCCGAGGGCAAATTATACTCCTTGCACCGTGCCAACCAGTTTATTTCTTTCGTGCAGGCCAATCATCGAGACGAGCGTACAATGAATCGGGTCTATAAAAAAAAAAAAAAAATGGTGACCGGTATGATGCATGGCTGCATGATGTAGATATAATTTCTTTGTTAGGGGATAACGCCAACCAAAGCTAAATCATATTTTTGTATCCAAAACATATAAAAGAAAATTCCAAGTCATATCTGTTAACGAGTTAAGGAGTCAAGCAAGCTCCGGAGATGATGTTGACGGGAGTACAAGTGAACACTGGACAAGCTAAAAAAGCTTCCATCAGAAGGCCCACATGATATTGTTAACATTGGCCCATAATTTGGACCCCACCATACCAAGGAATCTAGTACCTCCATTCCCCGCAAACGGAAACAATGCACCGGGAAATAATAGAAGACCCAAACGCAACTCTTGTTCCAACCCAACTATTAATCCACTGAATATTTTTGAGCAGCCTATTTCCTCCATAGTTAGTTTGGCATTCTCCAATTATCACTATTAAGGTAACTATTTAGAATTGGCCGGAAAAAAAATCTAATTTCAAAAAAAATTATTAGATGATTAAAACTATGAATGTATGCAATTATTAAATTATTTATAAAACTTTCATGTAAAAACAAGCTAGAAAAAAGAAGCGGCAAATGCAACTTTAGTTTATCACGACGCTGGTATATAAGAAGCTTTTGAATTCTATAAATGATTTGTTCATGAATTATTATTATTATTATTGTTTTCTGGTGCAATGGAAGGAAACTTATGTTACAAAATTTTAAGAAAATTAATAATTTTGAATAATTTATATTAAACATAAAAATATTTATTTTTTAAAATATCAGTGATTAAAAGTTAATAAAAATATTAATTTTGAAATATTAAATTTTACACTAAAATAATAATAGAAGAAATAAATATAATATTATCAAAGAAAGAACTGAATGACATCAAACTAGCTTTAGCATGTTGCCAACAAAAGTGCATAGTGCCAAAAGCATATGATTTAATAATAATTTTCTCTATAGGTAATCAATTTTTTAGAATTAATAATATAAGATTTATAAGTAGACCATGAGATTAAATAGATATTTCAACTTTATATAGATTGATTTAACTAATCATCCATCCTTGATCAAAATGCAGAAAAATTCAAGAACTTTAGAATAATTTGGAGAACAAGTGCCTGCTGTAGTCCTTTTTATTTTTTTGAAAAGAAAAAGAAATCCCAACAAAATTTAATTTTTAAATTAGTTTGAAACAATTAGTGGGGGGGGGGGGGGGGGGGGGGGAGATCGCTATGGTACAAATTAGCAGCTTTTTTATTTTTCATTACCTGTTGGGCCCCACGTTAAAGTTGGAATCTTAAATGGCTCTGTGGGGTCCAGCGTCCACCTTGAGAAAGAGGCACCACGTGGAGGCAGGAGACGAAACGCGTCGATGAATCCCACTACTGCAAGCGTCCTTCGGTTCCGTTCAGCCCCATCGGGGCAGTGGGCCCCGGCGGAACTCCTTTCTGATGCTCCTCGTCCTTTTTTTTTGGCCTTAACCTATACCTCGGTCCCACCGTTAGGCATTGGATATGATATGAGTTCTTGGTGGTGAGGCTACCACACTATTCCTTACATTGAACCATATTCCTTGTCTAGGAATTATATACATCATTGGCAAAACAAGAAGGGAAAATCATGTCTAGGGTTAGGGTTATAGATATTCTCACAAGTCCTAAACTAAGAAATAATTAGACAAGAAAAAAATGATCGACCATTGGGGAAGAATAACAAAATTGATTGAGAAAGTTTAAAGACAAGAAAGCTATGAATTTTCACTGTTCAAAAAATTGTTATTCATGCCATGCGAAAGATTTCATATTTTGGATATTGTTCGTAGGATTGGGTATTGAATCCTTGTATCATCTCATGTAAATAAGGAGTTACGAGAAGGTGCAATGAAGAAGCTAAAAAGGATGGGAAGGACTATAAATCTAGAAGTTCAAAATTCCTATGGCACTAGAGTTGTTTTAGATATGTTTTGCAAGTATGTGTATCTTAATAACCAAGAGATTTGTGGCCTTTCTTGTATTTCAAATCAACACTTGTTGTCAAGGAAATATAGTGCAAAGATCTTAGTCTCAAATAATATGATCAGTGAGGGATTTAAAAAGAGGTTAGGAGTTTTAAGAGGACAATTGTAGTTGTTCATAGTCAAGTTTCTAGGTATTTACCTTTGTTAGACTATTGTTCTCAATAGTAAATATGACTTACATATGATATGGAGGAGATATTTATTGATGATTTTAATTAAGTGCCACCACTGCCAACCATTTTATGGATTAAATGAATTCCTTCAATTTATATCTATATTTTTCCCGTGGTTTATCTTATGCTCCTATGAAGATGATTTAATACTCACATTTTTTGTTCTATCCATACCTTTCAAGTAAATAGTTGGAATTTTTTAAATTGGCCACCACTTTATGACATGAAAGTACCAGTGCAAGGTATCAATTAGACCGTAATTATATCTAGTCTTCATGAAATTAGTCAATTTAGATTCTCGAAGCCCTTCACCATTATCAACAAGCTCTGCTCCTTGATCGGTTTACCATACCATTTCATTCGAAAAATATTATACCAACAATTGCTCTTTTGCTCTCCTAAAACACCTGCTCATTCTCTCTCTCTCTCTATCAAATACCCCCTCCTATAGCCATTGATGCGATATGCTTAGCTCTAACAAGCCATGGCCAACATAGCTCATGCCCTCTGTTTGAAGGAGAGAGGGGAGGGGCGGGGGGTTGAAGAGAGAGGAGGGGGAAGGAGGGACCCCGGTAATTTGATGAGTTCTAAGAAAAAAAACAAGAGAGAGAAAAGTGAAAAAGAAAAAAATTGAACCATAAAAGTTCTAAGTATTCTATCACATAAGTAGTAATAGTCGATCATTTGCACTAGTTAGATGATCAATTGCTTTCCTATGCCAAGAGAAACTAAAATTACTTAAATCACTTAACTAACTATACTAGTTCAACAAATTAAATATCAGTGTTACCCCACTACAAGTAGAAGGTTGAGATTTAATGAATATGACAAATACTTAGAAGATATAAAGGTAGTGAGGCAAAACTCATGTTCTTTTCTTTAATGCAATGTCTATATTTTTCTTCTCACTCTTTTATACCCAATAAAAGGTGGACCATGGTATAATATTAAAGTTGCTCCATTGACTTGAGTGTCGTAGATTCAAAATGCAAAAACAATCTTTCTGCATATGGGAGTAAACTATGTATATTTCAACTACCCTAGACCTTGTAGTAGCAAGAGCCGTAGGTACTGGGATATTCATTTTCATTTTTTTATACCCAATGCAAGGTTAGGTCTTCCAACAAAATTGAATGGAAATCCAATTATCTCGGCAGAGGATAAGGCATTTATTTTAAAGTTGTAACATAAATCTATCAATATATGTAGAATATACGACAATTTCATACTTTTTTATTATCTCAATGAATTGGAAATTGTTCCTCTTTTTCTCTGAAGAAAGAATATACGACAATTTCATACTTTTTTATTATCTCAATAAATTGGGGACTATTCCTCTTTTTCTCTAAAGAAGAAAGAATATACGACAATTTTTCTAGACTTATTGTCATGCAAAATAGACGGCTACCAGCAAATTAGGACCAATAATTATGCTACAATTCAACTTTTGTCTACTACTAAATATGTATTATAAGATTTTTAACATATTTCTACTTTGGCAAGATATACTAATTCTTCTTTTTTTAATTAGCTATTTTGCCAGGTTGATCCTTTTGTGCTAAGCATATTTTCGAACTATGTTGATTGTGATAGGGGGAAAAATGGATCGTCCAGCCTACAACTAAAAGGCCGCCCAGTTTCGGCCCAGTAAACGACAACGACAATCAGCTAAATCTTCACTTCGGCTCAGAGTCAGCTCGACTTCGGGACTCCGCCAAAAGCTCCACCAACTTCAGATATTCGCCGACTCCCCCGACCAAGCTCGAGGTACATCCAGACATTTGCCGACCCGCCTTGACCAAGCTCGGGGCGTTTACGCCAGCAGTACGCCCCGACCCTCGAGCTCTGGGCGCTCCACCGAGCATGCCTCGGAATCTAGCAAGCTAAGCTACTCCCAACACCCGCCGAGCCGACCTCGTCAAACGTATGACGCGACTACTTAACGAGCTCGGCTTTGCCAACGACAGCACTCATGTGCGGACCTACGTCCACCTACGTGGCCGTACTTCACAACATTACTGTATCACGTCTCCATAACCGGTCTTCAGCAGTCAGACGACACCTTGACTACTCCGGCCATATCCTGCCGTGACTGTCAACACCCTACCGTTCTCAAAAACGGATAGTACTGCACGCCATCAGCCAGTCTAAGCTGCGCGCCATCCGGCTCAAACCACGCCCCCTCATGATGAGGGCTGACAGTACCTTTGCTACCTGAGCCACTCCACCGAGACTATAAATAGCTCGGTCAGGTAACTTCTACGGAACTTTTTTGGCTGGACCAACTTTATCCCACTCTAACTTGATCGTCGGAGGGCCCTCACCGAAAACACCGGTGAGATTTTGTGCAGGTCCGCAGCCATCGCGCAGGAGGTGGCTCCCGTCTTCTCCTTCCAACAATTGGCGACTCCGTCAGCTCCACCAGCATGTCACCCTCGGGCCAAATTTGAACCACAATATTTCTGGCGCTAGAGGAAGAGCCTGAGTCATGATCATGAGGCTAAGGAGTCATGGAGCTCCGAGTGCATCGAGCAGCCGGGCCTCGCTATCTGGCCACTCTCGTCAAAATCCACCCTCTACAGTATGTACGCCAGCGAACCAAGTCCTGCAAATCCAGCCAGAGTGATTTGACCTGCTCTTTCAACAGGTTCAAACTCTGACCGCCGTTGTCCAGGGTCTGCAATGAAGTGGGGCCCAATCTGCGCCCCCTCTCCGTGGGTGCGAGTCCACGGGATGTCACCCGCGGCATCGCTCCCCTGTCAGACACTATACAGCGGGCGAAAGGGAGCCCCGCCGTCGTCAAGGTCCCCATCGAGTCCAGTCTTCGAGTTGGGAGAGCTCACCAAGCCGTCGTCATCCTGGAAGCCGGTGCTGAAGTTTAACCCCCGGTCGCGGGAGCAGCAGTCGGAGGCAGGGTCTGCCCCGTGTCGAGGCGCCTGCAGTGTCGACAAGAGCCGGAGAGGCCCCGCCGACCACAGGCAACAGCATCCCCATCGGGACTCAACAGAAAGGTCGAGAAGTTGGAGCGACAGATCCAAACGCTCCGATACTAGGCTCCCAGGCGTGACGTGGACATCGACTTTACGACCGACTCTCCGTTTCCGCGATCGGTCGCAGACGAGCCGATCCTCCAGAGGTTCAAGATGCCCCAAATGGAACCATATGACGGTTTGTTCGATCCTTCGGACCACCTGAAGAGCTACAAGGCTCTCATGGCTCTCCAAAGAGCCACAGATACCCTGCTTTGTAGGGCCTTCCCAGCAACCTTCTACAAAGCAGCTCGCCTCTGGTTCTCCGGGCTGAAACCCTATTCGATTCTCTCTTTCGAACAGTTGGAAAGGCAGCTCACCACCTACTTCGCTGCTAACCGGGGTTAGCACGGAACTTCAGACTCCCTCTTCGCTATTGAGCAGAGGGAAGGGGAGCCTCTAAAAGATTACATCGATTGCTTCACCTCGGCTACATGGAAGATTCGCAATCTTGATCAATCTATCGTCATATCAGCATTAAAGACTGGAGCTCGATCCTACAAATTTCTCTTCTCCATTGAGAAGAGTTTTTCCGTCAACTTCATAGAAATACTGGCCCAGGCCCGGAAGTACGCCAAGACTGAAGAAGCCATGGCCTTTCGACGTGAGGCGGCTGAGCAGCCAGCTAAGATGAAGAAGAAACGCCTTGAGGAGTGCTCCCGCCCAAGGAGCCGATCTCCTCGGCATGAGAAGAATCCTCTCCGGCCCCAGAGCCCGGCTGACCCGAGGTCTCCGGCCCAGATGTTCAGCAAGTATGCTCCCCTTCCGAAGTTCGGGAGGTATACTCCCCTTTCTTCCACTCGAGCTGAGATCCTCATGGGGATAGAGGGTCGAGGCTATCTCCAACCCCCATCAAAGATGCGGTCCTCGGCTCCACGGAAGTGCTCGGACAAGTACCGCCGCTTCCATAAAGACTACGGCCATGATACGAAGGACTATTATCAGCTTCGTAATGAAATTGAGGTGCTCATCCGCCATGGACGGCTGAATCAGTTTGTTACTGGCCAACCTAAAAGGAGGGTGCCCGAGGAGCAGAACCGTGAGCCACCTAAGGAGCAGAACAACAGTCGCCCCATCGTGGGCATTATTCACACCATTGGCGGAGGACGGCCAGAATGCCTGAGACGTCGGGCCAAAAAAAAGGAGCCCCTTCAAAACGTTCGCGCACTGTGGAGATTATCTCCTTCACCGATGAGGATCTAAAGGGTGTTAAAACTCCCCATAACGATCCTGTAGTGATTTCCCTTACCATCGCTAACTATGATGTAAAAAGAGTTCTGGTGGATAATGGAAGCTCTGCAGACGTCTTGTTTTATGATGCCTTTTGCTACGTCTTTAAGTTTGCTCTTTTTAAAAGAGAAATTAAATGTAGAATACCCCAAGTATAGGGTGTAGCAAAGTAATATTCTCGATGAGTCCGAGATCGAATCCACAAGGATTTGACAGTGACAAAAACTAAAGGCTAAATAATATTCGGATTGACAAAAATATAACTACGACATCAGGATTCAGCCTAGCACTTCATCATGCTTTTCTTAAAATCATCTATTATCTCAGTTAGATCTGAGTGAAGACCTAACCAGAAAGTGGAGTGGTGAAAATACCAATTAATCATAATAAAATAGATTTAGTTTTATGGGCAGCACTGCAGTAATTCTATTTTAAACTACAGAAATTTCTAAGTATCTGTTATACCCGAAAAAAAAACAAATCAAAAAAAATATATAAGTTTGAAATAATTTCTATAAATCTACTGCACCATAAATCAAATCACTAACATTGAAATTCCATTGATGATTAAATAAAATACATAAAGAAGATACTAGGCTTTTCCCTAGCCTTAGCTAAAGAGGTTTAGCTACTCATATGAGATGGAAGCATTTTTATAAAAAGGATTATCAAGAATAACTAAAATAAAACATAAATCCTTTTTTTTTTCTTTTCTTTTATTCAGAAAATAGAGTGCTCTGTTTTCTTTTTTTTCCCTTCCGATGGTTCCCTGGCTTCCTTTCTCTTCCCAAATGGCCCCTTCCTTCGTGGCTTCTCCCAGGGGGATGTAGTCGGTTCCAAAAGGAATAAAAGGCTTTACTGGATTAAAAGCTTGGAGTTGAATGGAACCCCCTCTCCCTGGTCTTCTCTCGCCTGGCTTCTTTTATATTCTGTTTTCCTCCCTCCCTCCCCTCAAGGATGAAGCCTGCGGATGGATCTTGAAGGGATGCAGGGATTTTCGGATGTTACAGAAGATGAGATTGGAGGGAGTTGGATCGGCTGAATGGGAAGAAAACGTGAACCACTGGGAAATCACGAACGAAACGCTGCCGTTGGGAATTCGTTTTGACGTTGAGAAGACTCCTCAGATGGATGATGGGAAGACTGGAACGCGACTGAAATGCATGGATTTGAATGCAGAACCCACGGATGAGACGCAGCTTGGGGATGATCCGGTTGCTTGAGACGCGGGATGAATGAAGTCGAATCGCTTGTGACTCTTCGGCTGCTGGGACGCTTCCGCTGTTGCTTGGAAGCCACGGGTGAATGGGATGAAGGAAACGTGGATGGCCGTTGGGGTGTTGCTTCATGGATGAAAGAAAGAGCCGGTTTGGGAGAGTCTCGGTTGCTTGAGACGTTGCCACACAGACGAAACCGTTGGGGATGAAAGAACGAATTGTGGAGCTGCTTCAGGTTGGATGCTTCTTACCGAAGCAAGGGAGACGGGAAGCCAAGCGGCTGTTGGGGAGCTTCGGAAGACCCGGACGCGTTGGGACGACTCCTATTGGCGTTGGATTGGACGTGTTCTGATGCATGCAAATGCGTGATACACGCGGCTGGGACATGCGATCGGCAGGTTGGGGATTTGTTGAGCTCGGGCTGCCGGGCATTGGACTCAAACCCAATGTTATTAAGTCTTTTGGATTACTTACACTCAAACACAAATAAAACATTAATTAATCAATTTTATCAATAATGATTAGCTATAATACTAATTAAGATGGTATGAAGATTGCACTTTTGTGCTCTCATCAAACCCCCCAACTAGCTTATTGCTAGTCTCTAGTAATTTAGTGTGAAAATGATAAAATGAGGGTGCAAAATTGTTGTTTATTTTTATTAATATATATCAATATGCATGAATTAAAATAAATACTCACTTTCGTAGAGCATTACGATTGCACTTAGCGTGTACAATAAGCCGTTAAACCCCTAAGTTATCCTAGTGGACGAGTGTTATCTCGTGAGGATTTGCAGTGATGTTACCCACAAACATCATTTTTAAGTTAAAAGATACTCTAAAACATAGCAACCCTTAAGGCAAATGTAAATGTGACGTCTCAGAATACCTATACCTCCACCACAATTGGGTACCGCTTGAGTTCTAGGTGCACTACTCAAATTCACAAGTGTTAACTACCATTTGTTAGATCCCGACCCACTAAATTTTCTGAATATCACATGTTAATTGTCCAGAATGGTTCGCACATAAAAATGAAGCTATCAATCCCAACTAGACATCCTAGGTACACAGAGTTCTAAAACAATGGAGTCAAACCAGTCATCCATATGTCACTTGGTTTTAATTTAACTAACTCACTCATGTTTATTTTAATAATAATTTTTTTTTTTGCACAGTGACTACAACAGTCCAACTCCATTAGGCTCTAGTAAGGTCCATGTAACGAGCTTTGGATCAATGACTCTTGATCCAGTTGGCTCAAGGCATTAGGTGAAACACCCCTCAGACTTAATTACTCAAACCAGACTACGCCACGAGGCTAGACTAGTCACTTATTTTAGTCATTTTCACCTTTTTATGCGAACACTCGCTGCTTTGTAGGCAAGAGGCTCGGTTACTTAGTGAAGACAAACTGTATTATTTCTCTCTTTATATATATATATATATGTATATATAACGTGACTGTATTGTGACTATAGGTGAACCAAGGTCAGAACATAAGGCACCTAGGTGATCTAGCTGGGAATTTCAAACTCTATCTTTATGTGAAAACCAAATCATGAACTTTAGGATAAGGACACTCGTACTTCTTTTGCGAATAAGGTCAACAAACAAATAGGTAACACAAGTGAACTCCTGAGGCTTTTCTATTATCATTGAATACTTGTGTGGAAATCTAATAATAGGTCTCTAATAAGTCATAATGTGCTCCTTGCCTTAATAGTTGCACATGTTTATTTGCTTAGAAAAATTAAAGTGGTAATTAAATGCAACAAAATATATTTTTGTTATTATTATTATTAATGTATATATATTTATTATTATTATTTTTTCTTTTTCAAAGATATGACAATTGGTATGATAAATAGAAAAAAATATACAGTAATCTCCCCCCCCAACTTAAATTCAACATTGTCCCCAATGTTGTAACATGAATGCATGAAATATGGCATTGATAATTGTATGAAGGATAATAAGGCTGAAGGTTAGAATTTACTTGATAGAATGACTGCACACTGTTGTTGCTCACCAATTGTCATATCAACAGAAAATGAAAGAGAAATAAATTATGATACAAACAGAAGATCTCTAGCAGATATAGAGATCAATCCTGATAAACAGGATCTCCCAGATTGGTCGATTCAACCTCTGGGGTATAGTTGTCCAAAAATAACTTCAAACATTGGCCATTTACTTGAAAAATATTACCGTTGTTTGGATTCTCTATCTCAACGGTTTCACAAGGATAAACAGTTTTAACTATAAACGGGCCGGTCCACCTAGATTTCAATTTTTCTGAAAATAAATGAAGTCTTGAATTATACAATAGAACTTTCTGGAAAGGCTCAAATATTTTTCTTATAATATTTCTATCATGAAAGACTTTCATTTTGTTCTTATAAATTCGAGCATTCTTATATGCTTCATTCCTGATTTTCTCTAGTTCAATAAGTTGAAGTTTGCGTAGTGAACTAACCTTATCCATATCAAAATTAAATCTCTTAATAGCCCAGTAGGCCCTATGCTCCAATTCCACAGGCAAGTGACAAGGTTTGCCAAAAAAAAGACGGTATGGAGACATACCAATCGAGCTTTTAAAAGCAGTACAATAAGCCCAGAGTGCATCAGTTAAATCAAAGATCAGTCTTTGCGATTTGGGTTAACCATTTTTTCCAGAATATTCTTAATTGATCGATTGGATACTTCAACTTGTCCACTTGTTTGTGGATGATAAGGGGTGGCGACTTTATGGGTGATCCCATATTTTCGCCTTAAAGCCTCAAAAGACTTATTACAGAAGTGTAAACCCCCATCACTGATGATGGCTCGAGGCGTTCCAAATCTGGAGAGAATGTTTTCTTTTAAAAATTTTAAAACAGTTTTATGGTCATTATTCTTGCAAGGAATTGCCTCAATCCATTTGGAGACATAATCTACAGCTACTAAAATGTACAAATTTTCGAATGAAGGAGGAAATGGACCCATAAAATCTATTCCCCAATAATCAAATATTTCGATAATTAAAATTGGGTTGAGGGGCATCATATTCCTACGAGTTATCCCACCTAACTTTTGACAACGCTCGCAAGCTTTGCAAAAGTTATGGAAATCTTTGAACAAGGTGGGCCAATAGAAACCGCACTGTAAAATTTTTGCAGCCGTTTTCTTAGTAGAGAAATGACCACTGCAAGCTTCAGTATGACCAAAGAAAATGACACTAATAAATTCGTCATTAGGTACACATCTCCTAATAATTTGGTCTGGACAGCATTTGAAAAGATAAGGATCATCCCAATAAAAAAAAATTTATTTCGGTCAAAAATTTTCTTTTGTCCTGATTATTCCAATGAATCGGAAATTCACCCGTGACAAGAAAATTTGCAATGTCTGCAAACCAGGGTGACGACGTGATCTCAAAGAGTTGCTCATCAGGGAAAGTATCTCTTATGGGTGAATTATCTATGGAATCTGGAAGAGTGAGACGGGACAAGTGATCAGCTACTGCGTTCTCTACCCCCTTTTTATCTCTTATTTCTAGAAAAAAATTCTTGGAGTAGAAGAATCCACCTAAGCAAGCGCGCCTTAGCATCCTTTTTTGAAAGAAGGTACTTAAGGGTAGCATGGTCAGTGTAGATAATGATTTTGGATCCAATCAAGTAAGACCTAAATTTGTCTAGGGCAAATACTACGGCAAGTAGTTCCTTTACCGTAGTGGTGTAATTCATTTGTGCACTATTTAAAGTCTTACTTGCATAGTAGATAACATAAGGCTTCCTTTCCTTTCTTTGCCCTAAAACTACCCCAACTGCATATTCAATAGCATCACACATGATTTCAAAAGGAAGCGACCAGTCTGGTGGTTGCATGATGGGAGCAGAGGTCAGCAAGTTTTTAAGTTTATCAAAAGTTTTTTGACATTCTTCAGACCATGCAAATTGGGTTTCCTTTTGAAGGAGATTACATAAGGGTTTAGATATTGAGCTAAAATATTTAATGAATCTCCTATAAAATCCTGCATGACCCAAAAATGAGCGTATATCTTTGATAGTTTTTGGGTTGGGTAAATTAGCAATTAAGTCAATTTTAGCCTTGTCTACTTCAATCCCTTCAGATGAAATGACATGCCCGAGAACAATTCCCCTAGTTACCATGAAATGGCACTTTTTCCAGTTTAAGATTAGATTCTTCTCCTCACACCGAATTAAGACTAGCCTTAAATGGTTCACACAGTTTTCAAAAGAGGAGCCGAAAACCGAAAAATCATCCATAAAGACTTCCAAAAAATGCTCAACCATGTCAGAGAAAATACTGAGCATGCATCTTTGGAAGGTTGCAGGAGCATTACATAATCCAAATGGCATTCTCTTGCAAGCAAAAGTGCCGAAAGGATATGTAAAAGTGGTCTTTTTCTGATCTTCAAGATCAATTGCAATTTGGTTGTAACCGGAATAGCCATCTAGGAAGCAATAAAATTTATGACCTACCAACCTTTCTAAGATTTGATCAATAAAAGGTAGAGGAAAGTGATCCTTCCTAGTGACAGAATTAAGTTTTCTATAGTCAATGCATACACGCCAACTAGTTGGGATCCTAGTTGGAACTAATTCATTGTTGGCATTTTTGACTACAGTAACACCAGATTTTTTCGGAACCACTTGGGTTGGACTTACCCATTTACTATCTGAAATTAGGTAGATCATACCCGCATCCAGAGGTTTCAGAATTTCTGCCCTAACCACATCCTTCATGTTTGGGTTCAATCGATGTTGAGGTTGATAAGAAGGTTTGGCATCAGCTTCTAGGTGGATTCTATGAGTGCAAATTGAGGGACTAATTCCCTTGATATCAGCAATTGTCCACCCTATTGCTCCCTTATGCTCTTTGAGAATTTCTAACAATTTTAATTCTTGACTTTGTTCGAGTTGGGATGATATGATCACAGGAAAAGTTTCTTCTTGACCAAGGTATGCGTATTTGAGCTCAGATGGCAAAGGTTTTAGCTCAAGTTTAGGTGCTTGAATATAGATGGTAAAGGACTATTGTTGCGTGGAGGCAACTCTTCGAAACGAGATTTCCAACTATCCATATCCAACAAAGGAGCTGAATCTAATATAGCACTGATTTCTCTAAAATTTTGGTTTATATCTGCATTTCCAAAATGAGTTAGGCATGTGTCTAAAGGATCGGAAGAAAGAGATAGGACAAGAGCATCTTCTACAATGAAATCGATCAGATTAACTCCATGAATTTCATCATTTTCATTGTCATTATTGGGTTGTTTGCAAATGTTAAATATATTAAAATCTATAGTCATATTTCCGAATGACATTTTCATTATTCCATTTCGACAGTTGATCAAAGCATTGGAAGTAGCTAGAAATGGGCGGCCTAAGATGACAGGTACTGGAGTTGTTGCCCAAGGTGACAAGCCAAGAGGGGGGGGTGAATTGGTTTCTTTTAATTTTAACTATCTTACTTGTGTTAAATGATGAGTTAGTGAACTTAAACAAATCACAATACAAACAACAAGAAGTATAGTGGTTCGGTGCTCTCCTTAGCACCTACGTCCACTCCCCAAGCGACCCCTTGGGAATTCACTATAATCCTGCGGATTACAGTTGGATTGTTTTCCGGGCTCACAATCCAAAAACCTTTACACCTTGGTTTTCCGGGTTCACCAAAAACCTATGTTGGTTTTACGGGCTCACCAACGAACCTATGTTGGTTTTTCGGGCTCACCAACGAACCTTTACAATTGGTTTTCCGGGTTCACCAATCAACCTATTCCGTTGGTTTTGCGGGCTAACCAACCAACCTTTACAAGTAGTTTAATAAACAAAGAAAGAAGATTTAAACTCCTAGATGAGCAAATATAACAATATAATCTACAAAGAAGAGTTTAGAGAATATTTATCGCTTGATGTGACTTCTCTCTTCTTGACATGGATGGAGCTCTTGATGACTCTTTGAATCTGCTCAACCACTTTCTTTTGATTCTTGAATGAAGCACTTGGATGAAGCTTGCCTTGCTAGGGTTCTCTCTTGAATGCACTTGATGTATTTTCCAAAACTTGCTTCCTCTGATGAATACTCCCTCTTAAATACTTCTCCAACCTCCAAATAGTCCTTCCTGACCGTTGGATTGAAGAAACTAGCCGTTTATAGCCGTTGGGAGTCCAAAAAGCACTTCTGCACAACTAGCCGTTATGCTTCTGCCCGTGCTTGGGTCGACTCAACCTGTCCTTGGGTCGACCCAACTTTCACTTGGGTCGACTCAAACATTCCTTGGGTCGACTCTCTCAGAAAATACAGAAACTTGAAATTCAGCCTTCCTTCCCTTGGGTCGACCCAACCATTCTTTGGGTCGACTCAAAGTTCACTTGGGTCGACTCAACTTCTTCTTGGGTCGACCCTCTCAGTAATTCCAGAGAACCATTTTCTGTCTTCTTTTCTGTCTTGCCTTTGGGTCGACCCACACAGGGTTTGGGTCGACTCAAGCTTGGGTCGACTCAACTTCATCTTGGGTCGACCCTCTCAGTAAATCCAGAGAACCATTTTCTGAGTTGTTTTGAGGATCTTGATGTTTGGGTCGACTCATGCTTTCCTTGGGTCGACCCAACACACTGTTCATCAGTGCCATTTTTGCAGAAGTGTGCCAAATGATTTCTTGATGTGCCGGGGTCGACCCAATCATCCTTTGGGTCGACTCAATCCACACTTTGCTGCATCTCAAGGTTAGATTCATTCAAATAAACAATGAAATGTATCTATATCAATTTATATAAATATACTGAGAGTAACAGACTTATAAATGAAGTATCGTTTTAACTTATAACATACTCTTGTTAAATGCTTGTTAATCATCAAAATAACACTATCATCCTCAGGAGTGGTACAATTCATGACAGGCTGGGTATCTAATACTATGAAGTCGACTGAAAAATAGAATTTATCAATTTGGACAAGTACATCCTTGACTACTCTTCTTGGTATCTTTAAAGATCGATTGGCAAGTTGGAGAGTAACCTTGGTGGGTTTTAGTTCACCAAGTCCTAACTATTCATAAACTGAAAAGGGTAGTAAGTTAACACTTGCACCTAAATCAAGAAGGGCTCGTTGTATCCTGAAGTTTCCTGTGATGCAAGATATGGTGGGACAACCAGGATCTTTATACTTAGGTGGGGTGCTATGTTTGAGAATAGCACTCACCTGTTCAGTTAGAAAAGCTTTCTTTTGTACATAAAGCTTTCGCTTTATGGTACAAAGATCTTTTAAAAATTTGGCATAAGATGGGATCTGCTTAATCGCATCTAATAAAGGAATGTTAATCTTTACTTGTTTAAAGATTTCCAGAATTTCTTGGTTAGGTATTTCCTTTTTAGCTGCAAGCAAGCGCTGAGGAAATGGAGCAACTATCTTGTGATGGGGTATTGGATCATCTTGTTCATTATCATCTTCATCCTTCTTTTCAATAGATTTTTCAGGTTTATCATCTTTTGTCGGAATTTCTTTGTTAATTATTTTTCCGCTACGAAGGGTTGTGACAGACTTAACTTGTTCAAATTTTGGTTGGGATGAACTTGCTTCATGAACCTTATGTTGACCCTTTTGGTTAGATTGAGGTTGGGCTAGAAATGTCCTTTTTTCCCTAACATTGAGTTGAGCCTCAATTCTACCTACAGAATTTTTAAGTTTTTGGAGTGATTGCATTGTATTCTGATTTATCTGAGTCTGCCCTTGCATGAAGGTTTGCAATGTATCTTCAAAGGATTTCTTATATGGTGGCACATAAGGAGTAGGAATAGAATTTCCTTGAGATTCATTGGCAGTGGGTCCATGTCTCCAACTAAAGTTAGGATGGTTTCGCCAATTAGGATTATATGTTTCTGAAAATGGTCTTTTATAAGTATTGGTGAAATTTGCTTGATCATGCAACATTTCTTGAAAAGCAGGGATTGTAGGACAATCCTTGGTCACATGTGCATTACTCTCGCAAATTCCACATATACTGTCAACAATAGTTTATGCTTTTCCTATATTGGCCTTGCTTAATTCCATGGCTTCAACCTTTCTAGTCAGATTAGCAATTTTTACATTGACATCATTATCATCTTTAATAAGATATATTCCTCCTTTTGCATTAGGTGCTATTTTAGATTTTTCATTTTTATCTATTGTATCCCAAGCTTGTGCATTTTATGCTAAAAGATCAAAATAATCCCCAGCTTCATTTGGTTCCTTACTCATGAATTCACCGTTACACATCATTTCTACAAATTGTCTCATATTGGAGGACAAACCATCATAAAAGAAACTAATGACCCTCCAAATTTCATAACCATGATGTGGGCAAGCAAGTAGAAGGTCCTTAAATCTTTTCCAACACTGAAAAAATGTTTCGCTATCTTTTTGTGCGAAGTTCATGATATTTCTTCTAAGTGTGTTTGTTTTATGTGGTGGGAAGAATTTCTTTAAAAATTCTCTTGTCATTTCTTGCCAGGTAGCTATGGTCCTAGGCCTTAAGGAGTATAACCATGACTTAGCTTTTTCCTTTAAAGAAAAAGAAAATAACTTAAGCTTAACTACCTCTTCAGTGACATCATTGAAATGAAGTGTTGAACACACTTCATCAAATTCTTTCAGGTGCAAATAGGAACTTTCAGAGTCAAGTCCGTGAAACTTTGAAAGTAATTGGATTATTCCTGGTTTCATGTCAAAAGCTCTCGCAGCAGTATGAATAACCATACAGGATGGGGTACTGGTCCTAGTGGGTTGTAGATAATCACGAAACATTCCAATAGGTAAGTCATTTTGAAATTCATTATCTCCCTGATTACTATTATTAACTTCCATTGGATTATTTGAATTTTGAACAATTAAATTTTTATCTTTTGATTCAACTCGAAATAATCTATTCGTTTTATCTCAATCCCACAACAGCATATACTGAAATTTTATTTTTATTATTTTTTATTATTTTTTATTATTTATTATTATTATTATTATTATTATTTTTAGGTTGGTACAAGTACCACTAAAAGAGATCTAAACAAACACCTTAACAAAAATTTAATTAAAATTAAACATCACCCAATAATTTCTAATGTTTTCCTAAAAATTCTAGACAGCTCCTAACTGGTTTGAAGAGGACACCTAAGCCTCCAATCCGGTCTAGTAACCTTAGTCGACCAAGTAAGCTCCCAGGTAAGTGAAGGGATCACGATGCGTGTAGCAAAGATCCCACTTAAAATCCACTTTCCTCGAACAGAAACTGTCTCCCATCAATCACTTAGAGGGACAAAGCTTGCCTAGATGCATCGAGCTGAGATCCTCATGGGGATAGAGGGTCGAGGCTACCTCCAAACCCCGTCAAAGATGCGGTCTTCGGCTCCACGAAAGTGCTCGGACAAGTACTGCCGCTTCCATAAAGACTACGGCCATGATACGAAGGACTATTATCAGCTTCGTAATGAAATTGAGGTGCTCATCCGCTATGGACGGCTGAACTGGTTTGTTACCGGCCAACCTGAAAGGAGGGTGCCCGAGGAGCAGAATCGTGAGCCGCCTAAGAGCAGAACAACAGTCGCCCCGTCGCGGGCATTATTCACACCATTGGCGGAGGACGGCGAGAATGCCTGAGACATCGGGCCAAAAAGAAGGAGCCCCTTCAAAACGTCCGCGCACTGTGGAAATTATCTCCTTCTTCGATGAGGATCTAAAGGGTGTTGAAACTCCCCATGACGACGCTGTAGTGATTTCTCTTACCATCGCTAACTATGATGTAAAAAGAGTTCTGGTGGTTAATGGAAGCTCTGCAGACGTCTTGTTTTATGATGCCTTTTGCTACGTCTTTAAGTTTGCTCTTTTTAAAAGAGAAATTAAATGTAGAATACCCCAAGTATAGGGTGTAGCAAAGTAATATTCTCGATGAGTCCGAGATCGAATCCACAAGGATTTGACAGTGAACAAAAACTAAAGGCTAAATAATATTCGGATTGACAAAAATATAACTACGACATCAGGATTCAGCCTAGCACTTCATCATGCTTTTCTTAAAATCATCTATTATCTCAGTTAGATCTGAATGAAGACCTAATCAGAAAGTGGAGTGGTGAAAATACCAATTAATCATAATAAAATAGATTTAGTTTTATGGGCAGCACTGCAGTAATTCTATTTTAAACTACAGGAATTTCTAAGTATCTGTTATACCCGAAGGAAATAACAAATCAAAAAAATATATAAGTTTGAAATCATTTCTATAAATCTACTGCACCATAAATCAAATCACTAACATTGAAATCCCATTGATGATTAAAGAAAATACATAAAAAAAATACTAGGCTTTTCCCTAGCCTTAGCTAAAAGAGGTTTAACTACTCATATGAGATGGAAGCATTTTTATAAAAAGGATTAGCAAGAATAACTAAAATAAAGCATAAATCCTTTTTTTTTCTTTCTTCTATTCAGAAAACAGAGTGCTCTGGGAAATCACGAACGAAATGCTGTCGTTGGGAATTCGTTTTGACGTTGAGAAGACTCCTCAGATGGATGATGGGAAGACTAGAACGCGCCTGAAATGCATGGATTTGAATGCAGAACCCACGGATGAGATGCAGCTTGGGGATGATCCGGTTGCTTGAGACGCGGGATGAATGAAGTCGAATCGCTTGTGACTCTTCGGCTGCTGGAACGCTTCCGCTGTTGCTTGGAAGCCACGGGTGAATGGGATGAAGGAAACGTGGATGGCCGTTGGGGTGTTGCTTCATGGATGAAAGAAAGAGCCGGTTTGGGAGAGTCTCGGTTGCTTGAGACGTTGCCACACAGACGAAACCGTTGGGGATGAAAGAACGAATTGTGGAGCTGCTTCAGGTTGGATGCTTCTTACCGAAGCAAGGGAGACGGGAAGCCAAGCGGTTGTTGGGTAGCTTCGGAAGACCCGGACGCGTTGGGACGACTCCTATTGGCGTTGGATTGGACGTGTTCTGATGCATGCAAATGCGTGATACACGCGGCTGGGACATGCGATCGGCAGGCTGGAGATTTGTTGAGCTCGGGCTGCCGGGCATTGGACTCAAACCCAATGTTATTGAGTCTTTTGGATTAGTTACACTCAAACACAAATAAAACATTAATTAATCAATTTTATCAATAATGATTAGCTATAATACTAATTAAGATGGTATGAAGATTGCACTTTTGTGCTCTCATCAAACCCCCCAACTAGCTTATTGCTAGTCTCTAGTAATTTAGTGTGAAAATGATAAAATGAGGGTGCAAAAGTGTTGTTTATTTTTATTAATATATATCAATATGCATGAATTAAAATAAATACTCACTTTCGTAGAGCATTACGATTGCACTTAGCGTGTACAATAAGCCGTTAAACCCCTAAGTTATCCTAGTGGACGAGTGTTATCTCGTGAGGATTTGCAGTGATGTTACCCACAAACATCATTTTTAAGTTAAAAGATCCTCTAAAACATAGCAACCCTTAAGGCAAATGTAAATGTGACGTCTCAGAATACCTATACTTCCACCACAATTGGGTACCGCTTGAGTTCTAGGTGCACTACTCAAATTCACAAGTATTAACTACCATTTGTTAGATCCCGACCCACTAAATTTTCTGAATATCACATGTTAATTGTCCAGAATGGTTCGCACATAAAAATGAAGCTATCAATCCCAACTAGACATCCTAGGTACACAGAGTTCTAAAACAATGGAATCAAACCAGTCATCCATATGTCACTTGGTTTTAATTTAACTAACTCACTCATGTTTATTTTAATAATAATTTTTTTTTTTTGCACAGTGACTACAATAGTCCAACTCCATTAGGCTCTAGTAAGGTCCATGTAACGAGCTTTGGATCAATGACTCTTGATCCAGTTGGCTCAAGGCATTAGGTGAAACACCCCTCAGACTTAATTACTCGAACCAGACTACGCCACGAGGCTAGACTAGTCACTTATTTTAGTCATTTTTACCTTTTTATGCGAACACTCGCTGCTTTGTAGGCAAGAGGCTCGGTTACTTAGTGAAGACAAACTGTATTATTTCTCTCTTTATATATATATATATATATATATATATATATATATATATATATATGTATATATAACGTGACTGTATTGTGACTATAGGTGAACCAAGGTCAGAACATAAGGCACCCAGGTGATATAGCCGGGAATTTCAAACTCTATCTTTATGTGAAAACCAAATCATAAACTTTAGGACAAGGACACTCATACTTCTTTTGCGAATAAGGTCAACAAACAAATAGGTAACACAAGTGAACTCCTGAGGCTTTTCTATTATCATTGAATACTTGTGTGGGAATCTAATAATAGGTCTCTAATAAGTCATAATGTGCTCCTTGCCTTAATAGTTGCACATGTTTATTTGCTTAGAAAAATTAAAGTGGTAATTAAATGCAACAAAATATATTTTTGTTATTATTATTATTAATATATATATATATTTATTATTATTATTTTTTCTTTTTCAAAGATATGACAATTGGTATGATAAATAAAAAAAAATATACAGTAATCTCTCCCCCCAACTTAAATTCAACATTGTCCCCAATGTTGTAACATGAATGCATGAAATATGGCATTGATGATTGTATGAAGGATAATAAGGCTGAAGGTTAGAATTTACTTGATAGAATGACTGCACACTGTTGTTGCTCACCAATTGTCATATCAACAGAAAATGAAAGAGAAACAAATTATGATACAAACAGAAGATCTCTAGCAGATATAGAGATCAATCCTGATAAACAGGATCTCCCAGATTGGTCGATTCAACCTCTGGGGTATAGTTGTCCAAAAATAACTTCAAACATTGGCCATTTACTTGAAAAATATTACCGTTGTTTGGATTCTCTATCTCAACGGTTCCACAAGGATAAACAGTTTTAACTATAAACGGGCCGGTCCACCTAGATTTCAATTTTTCTGAAAATAAATGAAGTCTTGAATTATACAATAGAACTTTCTAGGAAGGCTCAAATATTTTTCTTATAATATTTCTATCATGAAAGACTTTCATTTTGTTCTTATAAATTCGAGCATTCTTATATGCTTCATTCCTGATTTTCTCTAGTTCAATAAGTTGAAGTTTGCGTAGTGAACTAACCTTATCCATATCAAAATTAAATCTCTTAATAGCCCAGTAGGCCCTATGCTCCAATTCCACAGGCAAATGACAAGGTTTGCCAAAAATAAGACGGTACGGAGACATACCAATCGGGGTTTTAAAAGCAGTACGATAAGCCCAGAGTGCATCAGTTAAATCAAAGACCAATCTTTGCGATTTGGGTTAACCGTTTTTTTCAGAATATTCTTAATTGATCGATTGGATACTTCAACTTGTCTACTTGTTTATGGATGATAAGGGGTGGCGACTTTATGGGTGATCCCATATTTTCGCATTAAAGCCTCAAAAGACTTATTACAGAAGTGTAAACCCCCATCACTGATGATGGCTCGAGGCGTTCCAAATCTGGAGAGAATGTTTTCTTTTAAAAATTTTAAAACAGTTTTATGGTCATTATTCTTGCAAGAAATTGCCTCAATCCATTTGGAGACATAATCTATAGCTACTAAAATGTACAAATTTCCGAATGAAGGAGGAAATGGACCCATAAAATCTATTCCCCAATAATCAAATATTTCGATAATTAAAATTGGGTTGAGGGGCATCATATTCCTACGAGTTATCCCACCTAACTTTTGACAACGCTCGCAAGCTTTGCAAAAGTTATGGAAATCTTTGAACAAGGTGGGCTAATAGAAACCGCACTGTAAAATTTTTGCAGCCGTTTTCTTAGTAGAGAAATGACCACTGCAAGCTTCAGTATGACAAAAGAAAATGACACTAATAAATTCGTCATTAGCTACACATCTCCTAATAATTTGGTCTGGACAGTATTTGAAAAGATAAGGATCATCCCAAAAAAAAAATTTATTTCGGTCAAAAATTTTCTTTTGTCCTGATTATTCCAATGAATCGAAAATTCACCCGTGACAAGAAAATTTGCAATGTCTGCAAACCAGGGTGACGACGTGATCTCAAAGAGTTGCTCATCAGGGAAAGTATCTCTTATGGGTGAATTATCTATGGAAGCTGGAAGAGTGAGACGGGACAAGTGATCAGCTACTGCGTTCTCTACCCCCTTTTTATCTCTTATTTCTAGAAAAAAATTCTTGGAGTAGAAGGATCCACCTAAGCAAGCGCGCCTTAGCATCCTTTTTTGAAAGAAGGTACTTAAGGGTAGCATGGTCAGTGTAGATAATGATTTTGGATCCAATCAAGTAAGACCTAAATTTTTCTAGGGCAAATACTACGGCAAGTAGTTCCTTTTCCGTAGTGGTGTAATTCATTTGTGCACTATTTAATGAATCTCCTATAAAATCCTGCATGACCCAAAAATAAGCGTATATCTTTGATAGTTTTTGGGTTGGGTAAATTAGCAATTAAGTCAATTTTAGCCTTGTCTACTTCAATCCCTTCAGATGAAATGACATGCCCGAGAACAATTCCCCTAGTTACCATGAAATGGCACTTTTTCCAGTTTAAGATTAGATTCTTCTCCTCACACCGAATTAAGACTAGCCTTAAATGGTTCACACAGTTTTCAAAAGAGGAGCCGAAAACCAAAAAATCATCCATAAAGACTTCCAAAAAATGCTCAACCATGTCAGAGAAAATACTGAGCATGCATCTTTGGAAGGTTGCAGGAGCATTACATAATCCAAATGGCATTCTCTTGCAAGCAAAAGTGCCGAAAGGATATGTAAAAGTGGTCTTTTTCTGATCTTCAAGATCAATTGCGATTTGGTTGTAACCGGAATAGCCATCTAGGAAGCAATAAAATTTATGACCTACCAACCTTTCTAAGATTTGATCAATAAAAGGTAGAGGAAAGTGATCCTTCCTAGTGACAGAATTAAGTTTTCTATAGTCAATGCATACACGCCAACTAGTTGGGATCCTAGTTGGAACTAATTCATTGTTGGCATTTTTGACTACAGTAATACCAGATTTTTTCGGAACCACTTGGGTTGGACTTACCCATTTACTATCTGAAATTAGGTAGATCATACCCGCATCCAGAGGTTTCAGAACTTCTGCCCTAACCACATCCTTCATGTTTGGGTTCAATCGATGTTGAGGTTGATAAGAAGGTTTGGCATCAGCTTCTAGGTGGATTCTATGAGTGCAAATTGAGGGACTAATTCCCTTGATATCAGCAATTGTCCACCCTATTGCTCCCTTATGCTCTTTGAGAATTTCTAACAATTTTAATTCTTGACTTTGTTCGAGTTGGGATGATATGATCACAGGAAAAGTCTCTTCTTGACCAAGGTATGCGTATTTGAGCTCAGATGGCAAAGGTTTTAGCTCAAGTTTAGGTGCTTGAATATAGATGGTAAAGGACTATTGTTGCATGGAGGCAACTCTTCGAAACGAGATTTCCAACTATCCATATCCAACAAAGGAGCTGAATCTAATATAGCACTGATTTCTCTAAAGTTTTGGTTTATATCTGTATTTCCAAAATGAGTTAGGCATGTGTCTAAAGGATCGGAAGAAAGAGATAGGACAAGAGCATCTTCTACAATGGAATCGATCAGATTAACTCCATGAATTTCATCATTTTCATCGTCATTATTGGGTTGTTTGCAAATGTTAAATATATTAAAATCTATAGTCATATTCTCGAATGACATTTTCATTATTCCATTTCGACAGTTGATCAAAGCATTGGAAGTAGCTAGAAATGGGCGGCCTAAGATGACAGGTATTGGAGTGGTACAATTCATGACAGGCTGGGTATCTAATACTATGAAGTCGACTGAAAAATAGAATTTATCAATTTGGACAAGTACATCCTTGACTACTCTTCTTGGTATCTTTAAAGATCGATTGGCAAGTTGGAGAGTAACCTTGGTGGGTTTTAGTTCACCAAGTCCTAACTATTCATAAACTGAAAAGGGTAGTAAGTTAACACTTGCACCTAAATCAAGAAGGGCTCGTTGTATCCTGAAGTTTCCTATGATGCAAGATATGGTGGGCCTACAACGTCATCCTCGGTCGACCAGGGCTAAACGCCTTCCAAGCAGTGATGCAGTTTTCTACGAGCAAAGAGGTCGGCGAAGTCCGGGGGGATCAAGCAACTATGAAATAGTATTACATGACTGCGCTCAAAGGCAAGCAGCCAGCCGAGTTCCCCCCTCAAGCATTGCCCATTGAGGGGCTAGAAGTGCGGGATGAACCAAGACAGCAACGAAGTGAGCTGGGCGAGCCTCTCCTTCGCATTCCCTTGAGGTATGGTTTGAGCCCAGAGATCCGAGCCTATGTGATCGAGTTTCTCCATGCCAACGCGGACATATTCGCCTGGTCGTCTGCCGAAGCTAAAAATAGACCCCTAGGTGATGATTCACCACCTCAAAGTATAGTCGACCCACAAGCTGGTCAGACAAAAGAAGCGGAGCCTGGCAATAGGCGGTAGCCAAAGAAGTCGACAATCTCCTCAAAGTTGGCTTTATCAGAAAAGTCACCTACCCCGATTGGCTCGCCAACATTGTCCTCGTAAAGAAAGCTAACGGAAAATGGCGCATGTGCGTAGACTACACCAATCTGAATAAAGCTTGTCTAAAGGACAACTTTACTCTTCCAAAGATCGATCAACTCGTTGATGCCACCTCCGAACATCAACTTTTGACCTTAATGGATGCCTTCTTTAGATATAATCAGATTCGAATGGCATCTAAAGATGAAGAAAAAACTGCCTTCAATACTGACAATGGCCTCTATTGTTACAGGGTCATGCCTTTTGGTCTGAAGAATGCCGGTGCAATCTATCAACGGCTTGTCAGTAAGATCTTTAAAGATCAAATTGGGCGGAACATAGAGGTCTATATCGACGACATGTTAGTAAAAAGCTAGGTGGCCAGTCACCATATTGCTGACTTTGGAGAAGCATTCTCTACGCTCCGAAGGTACCAAATGAAGCTCAACCCTGCGAAGTGCGCCTTTACGGTCACTTCAGAAAAATTTCTCGGCTTCATGGTGACACAACGAGGAATCGAAGCTAATCCTGAAAAGATCCAGGTGTTGCTGGAAATGACACCGCCAAGTACAGACCACGAGGTGCGGCAGCTCGCTGGACGGGTGATGGCTCTTAGAAGATTTGTCACTCGATCAGCCGAGCGGTGCCTCCCCTTCTTCAAAATTCTCAAAAAGCCTAAGGACTTCGTATAGTCCGAAGAGTGTCAGCGAGCCTTTGAAGAGCTCCGACGCTACCTCGCCACTCCCCCTTTACTTATGAATCCCCAGTATGGGAAGGTTCTCTTTCTGTACCTTGCGGTCTCCCCAGCAGTAGTAAGCTTGGTGCTGGTTCGAGAAGAAGATAAAAATCAGAAGCCCATATTCTATAATAGCCGAATTCTACAAGATGCGGAGACCAGATATTTCAAATTAGAGAAAACTGTCTACACGCTCATCACCTCGGCCCACAGGCTCCGACCATACTTCAAGGCGCACCCCATAGTCGTGCTGACTGATCAACCCATCAGGCAAATTTTGCAGCAGTCTGATCATGCCGGAAGAATTGCAAAGTGGGCAATTGAGCTCAGAGAATTCAGTCTAGAGTACCGCTGATAAGTGCTAAATAATACATAAATTAACCTCGTTCTCATAGCACTTATCATTATTTTAATTCGCATATTTTGTAAATTTAACCATAAAAGATGTGTTGCCTTCATCGTTGCATTTTTATAAATTAAAGGTAAGTTGAATTTGATTTGATTATTTATTGATTGAACCTTATATATGCAGGTCGAGTCAAATCCAATTGAATAATGCTTAAACCCACACTGCAGTCCATCAACTGTTTCTTTCTTCACACATTCGCCGATTCGAACAAGTTCCCACGTATCCAATCCCTCATCTCCTCATTCCGTGGAACGCGTCCCCATCACTTCCTCCCAATTAAATCCAATGTCTCCCCTGTTCCGCATCCAAAGCTTCCACGTCATCCTTTTACTCCCCTATTTTAGCTTCAACCAATCCGAGTCCCTCTCTTCAGCCCATTTGCATGTCACTCGGAACCAAGAACAGAGCCAACCTCCTCCGGAATCCTTTCACGGACATCTCCCAGCATCTCATCTCCTCCCACGATTCCGCGATTCATCTTTATCCCGTGAGACATATCCTCTTATTCGGATTAACTCTCTTCCGGATCATTCCCTACCGCATCCTCAAACTCCCAAACATGGATCTCAAATCCCTATCTATCTCGGTCCCATGCTCATCTTCCCGTTCGCGTATCCTCTGGCATCTTCCTTCAACCGTGAACATCATCTCCCCATCCCAGCCGAATCAAACTTTCACCATCCACGGATCAACTCCATCTTCATCCCACGTCCATGATTCTCTTCTGCCGAATTCCTCCCACGCATCTCGGCATGCCAGATTGACTCAACGGGATAAGTTTCAATCTCAGCATCCCATGCGATCGTTCCCAGCAAATCTAAGCCTCCGCGTGCGCCCCAGACTCCACGGAAAGCAGCTCCCAGCATTGCATCCGAACCAGCCTTACATCCGAACCAGCCTTGCATCCTTATCCCAGCATTCAGATTAACAGCTTAGCATCCATCCAATAGATTCATCTTCATCTCATCCTTCATCCGCATGAAGCCAGCTTCATCCCCTCCACGGATAAGCCCCAGCCATTAAAGATTCATCCTCTTCCCCTATTTCGGAACAGAGCCTTAGAGTGCCAGCCTATCCACCCAACCATGATGAATCCAACGAGTCCCAACTTCCTCCCATCATTTTAGACTGATTCCATAGATTATCTCCTGGATCTCCTCTTCCGAATCAAGCCAACCGACCAAATCTTAGCATCCCGTGCCATTTTTTCTTCCGCTCGCTCCCAGCGAAACTTATATGCATCTCCTCTGCGGTGAAACGGCAGCAACTCATCACTTCCCAGACTTCACGGAAACAGAACTGGGAGCTTCATCTCGAGCATCAGTGGATTCTGAATTGCCCGTGAGGATCAGATCAAGCAACCTTTGCTTCCAGCGCCCGAATCAAATCTTCTACGCGTCTCGCCCGTTGCCGTTCCTCCACCCTTATCTCTTCACTCAGGAAGCTTATCCTCCGCACGATAACAGAGAATAGGGAGGCTATAAAAGGAGGAGAGTTCTCCTTGGTAATGCATTCCTCCTCTTCCCCACCGGGGTTGATCCCATGAAGCTTGGAGAGGCCGACTTCCCACAGAAATAGAAGGAGGGAGAGAAGTTTGGGCATTTCGGGAATAACTTCCCATATAAAAAAATAATGAAGTGCTGAGAGGGAGTTTTCGATGGGAGTCGCTAGAGGAAGAAAGAAAGAAGAGCTGATCGCGATGGAAGCCTTCTCCACTGCTACAGCTGTTCAATTCTTCATGGAAGGCTGAGCTCTGCACTAGGGCTGGATGCAGCCCTAGCAAAAGGATAAGGATTTTGTATTTTTTATTTCTATTCTTGGGGTTGTATGAACTTATTGTTTTTAATGGATATCCTCTTTTATCTCACATTTAATTTCTGTGATTTTAAATGTAAAGTTTATACAGATGTTCTTCATGATCATTGAAGTAAAAATAAGATAGTTCATGCTTAAGGAAGATGCGATGTGCTGGCACCTTAGATTAAGGTAGACATTTCATGCTAACTAAAGATGGATTATGCCTAAATTACTTTTGTGAGATTTTATTTGAATGCTTATTAGGCTTGTAGCCAATTTGCATAATAATCCAAGAACGAAATAAATTACAAATAACCCTTGTTCCGATGTTAGTGGTGAATTCCTTGCCCTAGGTTTTTTCTAAACTGATATCATTTTAATTGCATTTTTTTAATTAAATTTCTTAGTTTAATTTTCTTCACAAACTCTTCTTTTTAAATATTTTTAAGAAAACAACCATACGCCAATTTCTGTGGATCAATACCCGTAATCACTATTCTACCAGATACGTGCTATTGCATGGTCTTTAAAGTTGACTATCAACCGCCCCAGACCGGCAATCAAAGCCCAAGTGCTTGCTGATTTTCTGGTAGAGTCCACATTGCCAGACGACCCCTCAGCTGTGCTCGACCGGACAGAAGAAAATACCTCCGAGCGACTGTAGATTCTGCATGTTGACGGTTTCTCGACATCGGGAGGCAGCGGTGCGGGCCTCATCCTCACCAGCCCGGAAGGAATAGTGGTAGAGCAAGCCTTGCACTTTGAATTTTCCGCTTCCAATAACGAAGCGGAATATGAAGTTCTGATTGCCGGGGTTAAATTGGCTAAAGAACTTAATGCCCCCAGCTTAAAGGTCTTCATTGACTCCCAGCTCATGGTGAGCCAAGTTCTGGGAGACTTCGAAGCTCGGGAACCGTCAATGGTAAAATACTTACAAAAGGTATAGAGCATCACTTCAACCTGGAACAACTTCGACATCCAGCATATCCCCTGGTTAGAAAATGCAAGAGTCGACCTATTGTCGAAGCTAGCGACCACCACCTCGGCCGAGCTCCCAACAAGCACCTTTCTCGAGTGCTTAAAGACACCAAGCACGGAAGAGCCCGAGCCGATGCTGTGTGCAGAAATTGAGCCTAGCTGGATGAATCACCTAATAGTCTTTCTACGAGATGGAGCCCTCCTCGTAGACAAGCTTGCGGCTCGACGACTCGAGCACTCGGCTGCCCATTATATCATGTACGAGGGCAAGCTATACTGCCAGTCTTTCACATCGCCACTCCTCAGATGTCTTCAACCTTCGAAAGCGGATTACGCGATGCAGAAGGTACACGAGGGGATCTGTGGAAGTTACCAGAATCACACAAAATTCTACAGCAAGGGTATTACTGGCCCACTATGTGGAAGGGCATGGTGGAATTCGCCCGAAAGTGCAACCGGTGCCGACGCTACGCCAGCATTCAACGCAGACCTGCGGCACCATTAACGCCGATCAGCGCCCCTTGGCCTTTTGCCTAGTAGGGAATCGACATCCTGGGATCCATATTTTCGACCACGGGACAGCGAAAATTTCTCATCGTCGCTATCGACTATTTCACCAAGTGGGTCGAGGCGGAACCCGTCACCCAGATCACCGAACCAAAAGTGCAAGATTTCGTCTGGAAGATGATCATCTGCCAGTTCGAACTCCTCCGGGTCGTCATATCTGACAATGGCCGCTAATTCGACAATGCTCGGCTCGACGAGTTCTGCTTCGAGCTCGGTATCGATCACCACTATACATCGGTGGCACATCCACGAGCCAACGAGAAAGCAGAAGTTACCAACCGGACCATCCTGCAAGGGCTTAAAGCCAGGTTGGACCGAGCAAAGGGGCAGTGGGCAGAGGATCTCTACAATATCCTCTAGGCATACCGAACAACCTTTCGAGTCCCTATTGGAGAAACCCCCTTTAACCTATCTTATGGTACGGAGGCAGTCATTTCTCTCAAGGTCGGGTTTCCCTCCCACCGAGTTGAAAGTTTTGATGCCACCACGAACTCGGCATGACTTCGAGGCAACTTGGACCTACTTGAGGAAACAAGAAAAGCCGCCTAGATTCGCATGGCAAGATAACAGCGAAAAGTGGCGCAATATTACAACTCCAGGGTCAAGCCCAAGACATTCAAGGTCGGTGACCTCGTCTTGAGGAAAACCGAAGCCTCTCGACCTTTGGAACAAGAAAAACTCGCCCCAAATTGTGAAGGGCCATATCGGATCATCCAAATCCAGCAGCCGGGAGCCTACAAGCTGGAATCCCTAGACGGCAGTCCGATTTCTCGGACTTGGCACTCTGAAAACTTTCGAATATATTATCAATAAAGGCTGCTTTTGAAAGTTGCCAAGTATTTCTAGAATGGCCCAACTAGTTCAGCGTACTATGGCCATCTCTGCGGCAAATTCATAATCATAATGCAAAAACGGGCCAGGACACTCCTCAAAGTCGACTAAGAGCTAGAAAGGCCCCATCAGCTATGGAAGCAAAGCAGGCCCCTAATCTGAGTGGGGGCATCTACAAAGTCATCCCTTGAGCTTGGCTCGGGATGCTCTGCGGCATCAACGGAGAGCCGAGGAAGAGCACCCCCTCCGCAGGAATCTACAAGCGGGCCCCTGATCTGAGTGGGGGGCATCTACAAAGTCATCCCTTGAGCTCAGGTCGGAATGCGCTACGGCATCAACGGGGAGCCGAGAAAGAGCACCCCCCTCCATAGGAATCTACAAGCGAGCCCCTGATCTGAATAGGGGACATCTACAAAGTCATCCCTTGAGCTCGGCTCGGGATGCCCTGCAGCGTCAACGGAGAGCCGAGGAAGAGCACCCCCCTCCGCAGGAATCTACAAGCGGGCTCCTGATCTGAGTGAGGGGCATCTACAAAGTCATCCCTTGAGTTCGGCTCGGGATACCCTACGGCATCAATGGGGAGCCGAGGAAGAGCACCCCCTCCGCAGGAATCTACAAGCGGGCCACTAATCTGAGTTGGGGGGCATCTACAAAGTCATCCCTTGAGCTCGGCTCGGGATGCCCTACGGCGTCAACGGGGAGCCAAGGAAAGGCGCCCCCGTCCATAGGCTTTCTATAAATCAACCCCAATCTGAGTGGGAAAGTGAAAAGTTCGAGTGCGACCCGACTCGATTCCAAATATCCCCTTTTAAACTTGGAAAAACCCCAAAGTTGGGAATCGTCAAAGTTCGCGACAGTCATCCGTATTGAAAGTGCCCTAAGCTACGATACGAGAGCTGAAATAGAGCTGAATTCGATCCGAGCGCCTAGGGCGCGCCAACGGACAAGCTCGGGGATAATGGATCACGAAATTAAAAGCAAACGCCGATCACAAAAACTTCGGCGGATATCCAGCATGGTTCCTCCTGCGTAGGCCGGATACGAACCTAAGCACCACAGTTCAGTTTTTAATGACTAGACGTAAGATGGAAAAAATTGAATACGTGGTTAAGTTCTTAAAGGCAAGGAAACGTGAATTCAAAAACTAAAAAGACATAAAGGAATTGAAGGAGAAAAAGCTTACTTCATTAATACCAAATGGCCAAGGGCCAAATACAAAGAAAGTTGACCTCAAGGTTAGACAAAATACAAAGGGCCTTCCAGGTGGCCAACTTTACAAAGAAAAGAGGAAAAAAGAAAAAAAGAAAATGTATACTTAAGCCAAAGGTTAACTGGCATGTCCCGTCTCGGACTCAAACTTCGAGAGAGGTTTTCACTCTCGGCCTTAGTAGCAGCCGCCGTCGTGGCCTTTGCAGCAGCTTCGACGAGGTCTGCCGCCTCAACAACGGATCCATGTGTTTCCGCTAACTCGCCCACCTCGGTGGCGGTGTCCAAACATGGGCATAAGCCACTAAGGTTGACTCCGAGGCATAATTTCTGGGCTTGGTCCTGGCAATTGTCAAAACCCCGGACCATGGCGTCCGCTGCCGTCTCTGCCAACTCGTCCATATACTCTCTGGACTCGCGGGACAGCCACCGAAACTTGCTCCTTAGCGAGCCGGCCGAGCTCCTCGGCCTTTTGCTCTAGAGCTTCAATTTTGCGCCCCTGGTTGGCTAGCGCAGACTCCAACTCCGAGATGTGACCCTCAGCGGTCGATCGCACCTGAAGAAGCTTAGCCTCCATCTCCTGAATTCGGGTGAGCTCAGTCTCGACCTGGGCCTCGGCCTCTTCTTTCCGTTGCTTCTCGATGGCTACGTTCGACCGTAAATCCTGAATCTTTTTTCGGGAGTTGGTCATGGCGATCCCCAATATATCGACCAAATGCATTATCTGGCACAAGAGAACAAGAGTGAGCCAAGGTCAAGTATCTATGCAAAAGCAATATCACTTACCGAAACAACGGTAGTGTATGCCTCGACAACGACCCCGGGTAGTCCGAACACCACCAACTCGGCCCAATCGCGCGGGAGTGAGGCCTAATGCACGACCTCACATGCGACCTCACTTGATTGCAGAACTGTATCATCTTCGAACAACTGGCAATCAGGACGGAATGGCCTCCTTTCGGACTCCGGGGGAGTGGGTCGAACCTCGGACGGAGCCACGGCCATGGAAGAAGCCCGAGCTTTAGGCCTATTCCCACGCTCAGGACCCGGCGAAGGTGATCGGGCGACTCTCTTGGAGCTACGAGCTTGAGCGGGTGATGTGACCACCCACTTTCCTGCGCCCTTCCCCGCCACCTGCAGTGGTGGCCTCACTCCGAGTGGAGTAACTTGCTCGGGCTCAGGCCGAGCAAGCTCAGCAATAATGATCTCGAGCCAGTGCCTCTCGGGGCTGGGTCCCAAAGTAGCTTGGGTTTTCTTCTTTGGCTCAGTCCGAGCTCCATCAGAGGCTACCACCTTGTTACGGTATTTGGCCATTAAAATCTCAGAATCAAGGCGCATCCCTACAATTTCTGGCAAACAATATTCTGTTAGAATTCAACAATAAAAAGGAAAAAATAAAAAAGCAAAGTAAATGTTTCGCCCTTACGCCCAGGATGGGCCAAGCTTAAGCCGACGTTTACTAGGACCTCCTCAATGAGCCAGTCGGCGAGTCTAGGAGTTTCATCCAAACCGAGCAGCGTATCTAAGGTCACCTGCTCGAGCTGTGACAACTTGGGCAGCCTGTTATTAACGGTAACCCACGGGGTATCCCAGGCCGACTCGAAACCCCACGACTGCTCGAAAGAAATAAAAAAGAACTTGCGCCTCCACCCATGAATGGAGGAAGGTGCACCTCAAAAGAGTGAGTGGCCTCCCCAAGGAGAGAAATACCACCATCCTTTGCCTGCAGAGTTAGCTTTCAGCATGAAGCACCTCCAGAAGACATTAACCGAGGGAAGTAGGCTATATGCAAGGCACAGAATGAGGAAGCCCACTATCATCCTCCATAAGTTCGGGATGAGTTGCGCTGGGACTAAGTAGTAAGCCGCCAGGAGCTCGTTCACGAACCCATGCAAGGGGAACCTCAGTCCTGCTTGGAGTGTATCCATGTACACCCTGATTCAACCCTCAGGAGGATCGTCAACCCGAGCCCCGGGAGCAGGGAGTTCTAAGGTGAACCCCGAGGGATTGAAAAACTGCGCCCGAACTTGGGACAGTTCTTCCCCAACCATGCGTGAGCTAAGCCCATATGGGTCAGGGCTCCCATCAAGCTCAGCTCCTCTGACGACGAAGAAACCCGAGCTTGAGATGGGCCCGCACCAAGCACAAGGGCCCTCGAGGGTGACCCCATTGCCTCGCCCATAGTAAAGGAAGAAAATAAAGAAAGAAAAGTCCCTCCGAGCGACCAACAAGGGGTGAGAACACCTACCTAAGGGACTCACCGAAGAAAAGAGACAAAAAGGACCGCCAAAAGGTTCGCCGGGAAACTCCGGAATGCTCCGCGAACCTCCAAAAAGGTTCGAAAAAGAGGCGACGTGTAATAACCCCCAAAATTTTTTTTTTATATATATAAAAAGGATAGAATAGTCCTTTAAAATTGATATGAGGGGTAAAATTGGAAGGAATGAAAAGATAATGACATAGTTGTAGATGCGTTGAAGTGGTAAGGGTAAAATTGGAAAGGAATCAAAAGTTAATGGCATAACCGTAGATATGTTGAAGTGTTAGGGGCAAAATGAAAATTTAATAATATAAAAAAAAGGGTGAATAGTATCTTGATGTGATTTAATTGGAGGGTTTGAGCTGGCTTTTGGAATGAAACCAAGAGACAGAGAGGGGGAATCTCAGGCGTGAAATAGAGAGGAAAGAAAGAAAGAAAAAGAGAAGAAGAAGAAGAAGAAAGAAAGAAGAAGAGGAAGGGGATTCGAGAGGGAAAGGGATCCCGGTTGCACTTCCAATTGAAGGGAAAAACGTAGATCTCCTTCCCCTCTACGCAAGGACCTCGATTTCCAAAAAGAAAAAGGTAAATATCCGTCCCTATCTAGTCTTTTGATGACATTAGGCTATACAAAGGGTGGATGTAGTCTAGAGGGGTCGGATAAGGGTTGTAGAGGCGGTTAAAAGAAGAAGAATCAGATTTTGACAAATTTTTCCGGCACTACGGAAAAACTGTGTCGAAGTTCGAACTTCGGCGAATTATTTAGGGGGTCAAACGACCTCCGATAGTAATGCATGTTATCTCTTTAGAATCCCCTATGAGTGTAGAATGTTAGGTAAAAATTTCATTAAATTTGGAGTCCTGAAAGTGGATCAAACCTGGGATGAAGTAACCGGCTGTCGGTCCGGATTACTGTTCATCCGGGTGGAAAATAGGGGATTTCATGCTATAATAGGGTATTAAGCCTAGATCAAGCTAAAAGGGACCTTGTACTCATGCAAGGGAGTCCCTAATACACAAATGGTGAGTTAATTAATTAAAAAGAAAAAGAAGAAAGAAAAGAAAAGATTTAGGGAACAGGGGAGTTGAATCAATTAAAGTTCCCTATATTATAATTGGCACGTAGATTATAGCCCTTGATATAAAACTAAATATATTGTAAATGCATGTATCAGTTGGGCAAGAAGCTAGGGAACAAGAGGAAGAAGTTTCCCACTGCCAGCTGTAGATTTTTGGAGGCGTATCAGGGCTGTGCCAGATTGACAGGTGAGTGGGAGTCATGTACTTTGCACCATGAGCATCCTTAATTCATTTTCATGAATGTCGCCAAGTGTGAATTGATTCCACTTGAGCATATTGATTGATATTGTAGTAGATTCCTCTATAATCTTGATTCTCCATGCTTGATTATTCTGTACATGCATTTGAGGGAACATTGAGAGGAATTACGAGAGGTTGATGAGTAATCAAATTGATTCCGAATTGTAAAATGATTTCTTTTGTAAATTGATTTCATTTCCTCTATTTTAAAGACTTGTGAGTCGTAGCTTGATTATACTCTTTTATGAGTAATTAAATTGGTTCCAAATTGTGAAATAACTTCTTTTGTAAATTGATTTCATTTCCTCCATTTTAAAGATTTGTAGAGCCTTTTTAGTGGTATATTGAGTTGTATTGCACTTCCTTGACCCTCACTCCTAACCCTAATGTTAGTTTATGATTGGGTCATGATCGAGTGAGTGGTAATCTTGATTATACTCCTTTTTAGTAGAGTATTGGGAGGGTGCATTATGGCATTTATGCATGGCTTGGCAGTATCTGCAGGACACCTATAGTCGATGGGGTTGAACATCGGCCTTTGTGCACATAGTAGCCTTCTGGGTGGGCGGAGCCCAGTCCCTTCCTAGGGGGGGACACGGCCCTAGGCGTAGGATCGGCCGGTCCTACGACTTATATTCTGCTTGCCGCCGGGCATAGTAAGACCCCGCGAGGTGCAGTATGGCTTTCCGCGGATGTAGAATTCCCGCGAGGTGCCGTTTAGTATGTAGATGTGAGATGGATTTCTGTTCTGGATACTGGCCAGCATTTACATGATTAGTGTGGTGTCTTATCCTGCATATGCATGTGACAGTAGGGAGTTGTTGCTGGTTCGCCTGGGGCGTAAAACCCACCTTCCGACAGCTGTCTAGCATTTACATTATCGATATGGTGTCTTATCCTGCATATGCATGTGACAGTAGGGAGTTGTTGCTGGTTCGCCTGGGGCGTAAAACCCACCTCCCGACAGCTGTCTAGTGATGATTTCAGCATATTGACACCTGATTTGTATGTTCCAGCATTATGATCTGTTGAGCATATTCATGAGTAGCATATATGTTTACTTGATTATTCCATATATGCTTCAGATGAGTTGATATTGATTGTGGTGATATTGATGATTTACTCTATATTCTCTATGTTGAGATCATGTTCATCTTATTATTGATCTTGAGATTTCACCTCGAGCCATGATTATATCTGGTCTCATGTGCATAGTACTCTCTACTCCACTCACTGAGTATTTATATACTCACTCCCCAGTTTGGTGTTTTTGATTGCAGGGCAGGTATTGTATAGAGAAGAGCAGGGTTAGAGATTGCCTGCTAGCTGTGCCGCTCCATAGTATAGTATAGTATAATGTAGATAGAGGTTTATACCCTTTTGGTGTATTATAAATCTTCTGTTGTATATAGTATATAGTTACAGTCATAGATCCTGTTGTGGATATGGGTTTGACCATGGATGGAATTGGAACCAGATTTTTATACATATGAGTTATATGCCTGAGATAATGTATTGATATATATTATCCAGGTTCATTATGTGATGGATTATGTGATTGCTGCTCTGACAGGTAGTGTGTTGTATGTATTGAGATAATCCTGACAGGTCACTATAGGAAAAGTGATCATTTTGTGCATGCATCATGCCAAATTTTTCAAGATTTATTGATGATTGATAGGTAGTAGGGTTCTACGCGGTGGCTGGTGGCCTTATGCCTACCCGCACCCTAGGACCGTCGCGGCGGCCCGCCGGGAACGGGGAGGGGGTCGTGACACGACGACAGATAAAGAAAGGAAGAAAAATAGGGATCCTGGAGATCTCCCTCTCAAGGCTTTATATAGCCTGCTTCAGCAGCTCCGATCGACTTTCCGAAATGATGGGACGACCAAATTTTGCCATGCGGCGACCTCTGGGACCGTCATAGCAAATCTTCCCCCAGACCCATACTAAAGGTCGGTCATCATGGCAGGCACTTTGGCCCCTCGTGTTCTGCCCAACAACGCTTCGAAAGGAAGCGTGCAAGCAAGGCATTAAAGGGACTCTAGTAATCCCTTCCTCTTCACCTGACGTGGCAACCCAATTCATCCAAGCTCGCTTCACGAAGCACGACCGGAAGAGGTCGGCCCTTAGCATGCATACCCAGTTCAGAACACACCTCTTTTTGCCTATGTAACTGAAACACTGGACAATCTGGAGTCTGTCTACTTCCGTCGTCCGAGCAGCGAGGCAACTCGACCTCGGAAGTGAGGGGCAAATGATAGGAAAAAAAATGGATCGTCCAGCCCACAACTAAAAGGCCGCCCAGTTTCGGCTCAGTAAACGACAACGACAATCAGCTAAATCTTCACTTCGGCCCAGAGTCAACGCGACTTTGAGACTCCGCCAAAAGCTCCACCAACTTCAGATATTCGCCGACTCCCCCGACCAAGCTCGAGGTACATCCAGACAGTCGCCGAATTGCCCCGACCAAGCTCGGGGCGGCTACCCTAACAGTACACCCCGACCCTCGAACTCGGGGCGCTCCACCGAGCACGCCTTGGAAGTCGGAAAGCCGAGCTACTCCCAACACCCGCCGAGCCAACCTCGTCAAACGCATGATGCGACTACTTAATGAGCTCGGCCTTGCCAACGACAACACCCATGTATGGGCCTACGCCCATCTACGTGGCCGTACTTCACAACATTACCACGTCACGTCTCCATAACCGGCCTTCAGCAATCAGAAGACACCTTGACTACTCCGATCATACCCTGTCGTGACTGTCAACATCCTACCGTTCTCAAGAACGGGCAGTACTGCACGCCACCAGCTATCCTAAGCTGCGCACCATTCGGCTCAGAGCCACACCCCCTCATGATGAGGGCTGACAGTACATCTGCCACCTAGGCCACTCCACCGAGACTATAAATAGCTCGGCCTGGTAACTTTTAAGGGACTTTTTTGGCTGGACCAACTTTACCCCACTCTAACTTGATCATCGGAGGGCCTTCACTGGAAACACCGATGAGGCTTTGTGCAGGTCTGCGGCCGTCGCGCAGGAGGTGGCTCCCGTCTTCTCCTTCCAACAACCGGCAGCTCTCTCGGCTCCACCGGCATAGTCACCCTCGGGCCAAATTGGAACCACAACAGATTGATAAGCAAGTAATTCTCACAAACACTACATTTTTTATCTTTAATAATTTTAGACTCAAGTTATTGAGACTTCAATTTATTTTTTTAACTAGAGGATAAAGGCTTTAAGAACCTTGCACCTTGCAAGTTGCAACAATTTAAAAATACTTGCTCCTGTATCCAATTTATACCATTTCTTAGATTGGATATAGTATAAACAGATAGCAAATGATATTCTACGAATAAAGGTAATTGATCAATGCTAAACTTCCATCTATGCATGTCTATTGTTTCTCGTAAATTATGATGCCTTTTCATCATCAATGCAACTTTATTTATTTATTTCTACAATAACATACATATTATGAACATGCGTTCTTGGCTGATGAGCAAATGCTCTGTTGTATATACGAATTCAAAAGTCTAGCTAAGTTTCAAAGCCTCCATTCTCAACTAAAAGAATGCTCAATGCAGTACAAGCGAGTAATTTGTTATCGCATCGAGGCATTTACGTTGCATGCATTTAATAAAAGATAAGCAACTTAAAAAAAAAAAAGCCAATCAAAATATACTTTTTGATCTGTCTACCCTAACCAAATGCTTCCAAACTATTTGCAAACGAAACCAAAAAACTACCTGAAAATAATGTCCTTGTGAAGATAGAAATTGATGTTGAGACGTGAGACAGACATGAAACACTGACGCATGGTACATGAAATATTAGAAGCCATGGCCGGCCCAAGTTTTTTATTTTTTGCTCCATTTATGAACCACGGTTTCCCATATGTTTTCTAGTTCCTTCCCTTACTTGGAGAACGGAGTCCAAGTCATAAAACTTTCCAGGCTCCAAACAATTTAAAACAGACATATATATATATATATATATATATATATATATATATATATATATATATATATATATATATATATATATATATATATATATATATATATATATATATATATATATATATATGTTGAGCTAAAACTTTTATTTCTCTATTTTCTTCTCTACCTGAACTCTGGTTCTTTATCATAAGGTCATCCCCAGAAAGCTCACGGAGAGTGACCATATCCCTCCACGAACCGCTGCACTCCACTGCCTAAACCTGCGCCTGCGGAGCACTAGACACGACCTCTTCCTTTAAAATGACCCCAACCTCGCCACCAACCTCGCGTCCAGAAGAAGAAGAGGAAGAAGAAGGGAGAGAAGGGAAGAGTGTTTGATGGCGGGTTTGAGTGTCCTTTTGGAAGCCCAGAAGAACTCCCCAAAGAACACCCAAATCCTCATCAAGACCTCCGTCCTCCGAAACTCTTCTCTCTCCTCCATTCCATCTCCAATCCCCCCTCCTCCCAATTCCTTCCCCATGACAAGCCCTTTCCTGAAGTTCTGCTACCTCTGCCGCGGAAGACTCCAAGAAGGGAAGGACATCTACATGTACAGGTGAGCATATCTTCCCACTCAGCCCCGATGTGGGTATTTTGAGAGTACAAACTCCTCTCTCTCTCTCTCTCTCTCTCTCTCTCTCTCTCTCTCTAGAAGTTCTACTGTTCTTTATTTTTGTTGCAGGGGTGACAGGGCATTCTGCAGCGTGGAGTGCCGGTGCAAGCAGATATGGATGGACGAGGAGAGCGGGAGGAGGGACAACTGCTCCCTCGCCGCCGCGGGTGCCGGAGCGCCGGCGTCGCGCCACCGGGGGCGGGCGGTGGCCGGGAAGGGGCGGGCGGTGGCCGGTGGCTTCGCGTACTGAGGCCACCGGGGACTGGAGGAGCCCATGGTTTTGTGATTTTGGGGTGTACTAGCTACTAGCTTGTAGTACAAAATCCAATATGTTGTATGTTGGTGGGAGAAGTAGATTGCTGGATCGAATAATTGCATTGTAGGGTTTGTACTTGAGAGAAACAATAAAGGACGTTCATTAGATTTCACTTTCCTTTTTCTTTTCTCTTTCTACAAATAAATATGATGTTTCTGTCTGCAGAGCTTAACCAGTCCTATGGGTGGTATTTCTTTGGATGCTGGCTATCATTACGAGGAGTTCGTCGGTTGGTTCTGTGTCGGCAGGCTGGCTGACACCCGGTGTCCATTGAGAGAGAGAGAAATAGAGACAGGAGAATAGGAAAAAAAAAAAAGAGACAACATATTTCTACTGGTTGCTAGTAGATTCTCTTATTTTTAGATCCAAATATTAATATTTTCATTTGGTTAGTTTTTGGATTTCTAAAGATTAAGACTACTAAATTGTTTTGGTTTATTGTTCTACAGAAAATTTAGAATTAATTATTTTTTTTGTTCATTAGTATTTTATCAGATATATATAAAAGGGATAGAAATATAGTCACCAAAGTTTCCTGAACTGGCCGATGCAGGTAAAATTATAATTTTGTATTGTACGAAATTTTTTTTATGTTTTGTCAATTTATATCGTATTATATATTAATACCGTAAGGTGGTGAATTTTAATCAAGGTGTGCAGCAATAGTAAATAAGTGGAGTTGAGTTTGGGTTTTGTGGTAAGAACTTCGTCCACGTTAACTATATATTTACGAAAAAAATAAAATAAAGAAACGTGAAGAACTCCATGATGGACGTGAGTCATGAAGTTCCTCTGCCTTTTTTTTTTTTTTTTTGTCTTCTTCTCTTTTGTCTCCTTTTCTTTGTTTTTTTAATTTTTTTATTAGGTTTTTGTTTGTATTTTATGTGCAGCTCTCGTCCCATTTTATTTGTTTATTTTTTATATAATATGGGTTGGTTGTTGATTTATTATATTGTCGAAAAAATTGATTGTAAGAGAGAAAATATATTTATGTCATGTGAAAAAAAAAAGAGAAATAAGTAGAAAAATGTCGGCAGCCTGTGCCACCTCATCATGGATTCATGATCCACATACAACACGGTTTTTGTCTCATTAATTTCATGTAATTAATTCCCATGCTTTAAAGGGACCACCACGACCGTAAATCAGACTATGTGTAAAAGGAAATTAAAAATTTTATACAAGTGATTGTTATTAGCCCTAATAGTAATCTATATAATAATATTTATAAATAATTTTATATAAATATTATTATTATTAATGCTAAAAATAAGAATATTTTTAGGTTTTTAAATTGCGATGAGTAATATATATATATAAGTGCACATATATATATATATATATATATATATATATATATATATATATATATATATATATATATATATATATATATATATATATATATATATATATATATATATATATATATATAAGTAAATATTTTTGCACCATCTCTACTGGCACTCTTTTTCCATCCAAACCCTGAACAACTTTAGGTGTGAAAAATTTCCTGTGGTCGCATGGAAGGTTGGGATGGGTACATGGCATGCAACTCCCACCTATCATCCAATTTAGTCGAGTGAACAGATCGAATGGAAACAATAGGATGCTATACACAAGCTGAACAAAATTTCTATTACTTAAGTTGCACAGGATCCACTATTATATCTTAAACAACGCCTCATACACAACTGATATGGATGCAGCCAACAAAATCAGAAAAAAAAAAAGTTGGCAAAAAGAAGGAGTAGACACATAGTTCTTTGAGTAGAAATCTTCGAAATGATAAGCTACGTAGAGCAAACCTAGTTGGCAACACTGTTCGCCTTCCGATAGACATAAGTGGTCCAGTAGAAATTATATTCTCTTAAGAGTCAGCACATGTCGTGAAATAGCATCATCCCGCTAGCAGCACTGTGTCGATTCCGAATCCACTCGATCATCGTAACCTAATAGTATCTTTTGCCAATGGTTTTTAGAGAAGAGAAAGTTGGGTGGGCATTCATGCCTTCTACCATCTTTTTGGCTTTCCACTCTTAGATTAGGGGTATCCTTTTTAGCCTTAGCTCTCATCTTTCGATGTATATAAGAAAGGATGGAATAATATCGTACGGAAGAGACGTGGTAACCCCTTAATGGTTTGTATGTTAATGTCACAGGCTGCAAGAGTGGAATTTTTGCATGTTAACATTAGGGGAGCTGGGTTTGCTTTCACCGGACCCACCATTGCAATGAGGGGTCCTCGTCAGGATCGGACTTGTGCATGGTAGGGGACCCATGACTTGGTGGCGACGAAAAAAGGGTGCCCTTTTTTGCTTGTCGGGTTTCGGGTCCAGAGTTGTTGCCTTGAACCCACCTGTTTATGTGTCGGGTTTGGAACTGGTAGGGCAAAATGACAAGGCCTGGATGGACCCGCAGTGGATTGGTTGGTAAGTGGGTCAGAATCCAGGTGTAGGTTGATGTGAATATAATAACTCCAGTCTATGATTTACGCTTGGGTCCCAAGTGTCGCCTGGTCAGTCGGAGTTGGGCATGATTGGGTCTATTCTGGCTAGTTCTTGATGGTTTCAAAATTTTGAGTTACCATTTACTACCAAGTGTTAGCTCCGGTAATATTATTATATCTTGCTTTTTGAGTAAGAGTTCGAGGGTTCGATTCTTAGGAGAAATCATCTTAGGTGGATTCATTTCATCTTAGGTTTATAGTGGATCTGATTCATCTAATAATTTCTCGTAGTATGGTTGATCATGTCAGCCCTAGTTTAAAAAGTCATAAAGGTTTGGTTTATCTACGAGTGTGGGATCAGAAGGGCTTATGTTCTGACTTGGGTAAGTTGGTCTAAGATGAGGAATGGCGCCCGTTGTCTCAAAAGAAATTTGCGACTTATAACTTTTTGGAATAATTTTTGTTTGTAATTGTATCTGTCTTAGCATAATTAAATATGCACCATTCCAAGTTCACCCAATCCTCTTGCACCAGCGTTACCTCGTAGTTCTGGCTTACAGCCATTAGGCATGCATCAGACAAGAACTTGTTTCCAGAAATGACAGCTTGAAAATTACATTATGGTTCTTTCTTAAACAAAATGCTATGCAGTGATATGTATAAGCATTGTCCTGCTTTCTTATGATTTTGGGCAATAGCTCTTGATACGTCATGAAACCGACCACAATTAATATAGCAGGTCGACCAATGAGAGTTCGCTATGTAGCCGCAGACCGATCATTGAGAGCCTATCATATAGCCCACCTAAAAGGCACGCAGAGAGTCTTTCAAATTTAAAATTTTTCTTCGGATGACAGTAGTTTAACCCACAATGCTTTTAGATGTGGTATATTTATATTAGAAGATAATGCAACATTGAGCCACTCAAATGACTCAGAACACACCCCCTCAGAGTATCTTGTTGTGGATGGTAAATAGCTTTTAGCATAAAATATGATATTGTGAAAGTGGATACTACCACTTTGAGTTGGCTTCACCTTTTGAACTCTCCTGCCAGATGATCACAATCTTTAACTGCCACTGATGTAACCATACCCTCTCAAAGGAGGCAGGGTAGCTTCCTAAGAATTTATACATGGTTATATAGCCATCTTCCTGAGTGTAGGTCCCAACTCCTCCAAAAACTCTTAATTTTAAATTTTCAGTAATTTCTAATGAAAGAAAAATATTAGGCACTAATTCTACCACATATAAATGTCTAAAGTCTTAACAGATATCAAAATTTTGCATCTATCCTTCTTCCCGTACATGGGTCTTTATCTATGCATTCTTGACTAAAGTTTTAATCGAAATATAAAGATGTTCAATCTTTCTTTCTTTCCTCTCTCTATTCTATTTTACTTCTTTCTCTCCCTAAAGATTTCTATAGAAACATTTTATATTCTAGTTAATCTTACCAAAAACATTATCGACCACTATAGTTATTATTAATTCCCCAATCTGTATGTTTTGAAATTATTCATTACTAAAATAATCGCTCGATGTTAACTGTTATAGCGATGTTATAGCCAAAAAAACATATAGTAGTGCTATCTCATGGGAGGGGCTACTTGCGGCGGGGGGATATCGTTTCAGTGAAGCCTCGACATTTAGAGCGGAGCTTAGGACTGTATGAGAGAGGCTATCTCATGCGAGACATGTGCTAGAGGCTGACCAGATTATACTGGAGGAAGATTTCGCTGTCTTGGTTGATCACCTCCAGGCAGAAAGACGGAAGGAAGTGGAGCACTTACTTTTGTATGACATGCGTCGGATGCTACGGGAGTGTTGGGCTATCCAGGTCAGGCACGTCCTTCGGGAGGCGAACAAAGCGGCTGATTGGGTCGCCTCCTTCGCTACTTAGTATTTCTGAGAGTTTCTAAAATAAATATAGTTTTTATTAATGGTGTTAAAAAACTATTATATTATGGGCATTGGTGCAAAAACAGTGTTTTATGAGGATACAAAAATGAATATATATTTTAAGAGGTTATTCATGCAAATTTGAATTTTTAGAAGGGTATACATTAAAAAAAATAAAAAGAAAAAAAGTTATGATGACCATTACTTTTTCTAACCTATATGATTCAAAATTATTTTATTATTAAAATAATAATTGGGATAATAATTGTTATAATAATATTATAATAAGAAATACTGAATAATTATTAAAAATAATGTCATATTTTATTCCTACCATGAAGATTTCAACAGCAATACTATTTTATTATAAGGGACCTTATCTGCAGCATTGTTATTGATACTATAATGGCTAGCTAAAATCACCATTATTCACTAGTCCTTATAGAAGACTTCTGAACCTCCATTAAGTACATAATTGACTCTCAATTGCTTTATATTATCCACTAAAAAAAATATATATCCGGTTCCCTCCTGATCATATTTCTCACTTCTCAGCATCATAATGTTGACTTCGGTTCAGAATTCTCCCCAGACAACTATAGGAGACCACTTCTAATGAAAACAAGACAATCACAGTTTAGCAGTATAAATATGTCATCATCTTAATGGATACAAAACATCTGCATCGTCGCATAGCTTATGCCAAACTTTTCATCCACATCATCATGACTACAAAAAAAATTGATTGGAAATGATCGTAGAAAGATAAGGTAGCTAGCGGCGATGTTGCAGTTCATGATAATATATAGCATTTGGATACTCTGAACAAATAACAAGCCAAAGTTCTCCACATTTGACAACAAATAACAAGAGCCAGAGCTTCTTCAACTATGCTCTCACTGTTATTGTGAAGCAGATTTGAGTAGAAATTTTGCCTTCCGGTCTGTATAATAAAAGTGAACTAGTTTTTCTTCTATGCTGAGTAAGAACATACGATCAAACCTTAAATCCATGGTTGATGCAAGGGATGGAAAGTTCTACGGTTGAATCTGGAAAGAAGATTAAATGTATTCATTATAGTTGTGCGACAGAAACAAAAACACAAAATTCTGAAAAAGCTCATCTATGTAACTTAAATTGCTTTATATTCACAGTTACAAATGTGTTTTATTTGGCTTGAAAAGGTGCAATTTAATGCAAAAACAAATGCATCATGCCAAGAATGGGTTGACGAAAAGCACATATCAGATAAAACTAAAAATGAGAGATTATTTAAGCCAGAAGCATGATCAAAACATGGTCACTAGAGGCCTATATTTACTAACCAGACTGCACCTTTGAACCTCTAGAGGCCAAAGGTCAAAAATTGGTGTTGTTTTAGACTTTGGGAAGGTGCAGAGAATTCCACATAAGAAGGGAAGCATGTGGAAGGCAAGAAACATGGAGGTATGGCACTTGCTCGAACTTATTTGGGTCGAATCAACACAATAACAAAGTGACATAGAACAGAAGTTACAGGTAGCAATTATCACAAAAGTACAAAGTGAACAAGACCCCAATCATGCTTTTGGAGTTGCAGGGATGAGAAAAAAGTTTGCAGAACAAGCTAGCAAATTTATGCAAGAGAAATGGGGCCAGTTAAGTTTGGTTCGCTCTGTTTGTCTATATTTTGTTATAATATCATACTAATGTTAAGTCTTCCTTCTCAACAACCTGTATTTATGGAGAAACTGCAAGAGAAATGGGTCCAGTTATGTTAAGAGAAACTGCTGTATACTACCAAATTAACAGATCTCAGATCTCAGTTAAAACTTTGTGGAGATATAATCCATCATATTGTTATGCTGTTTCTACGACGTATAAGCTCTCACTTCGTTGTCAGCTCAAGAAACTCCATGCAAGAGAAGGGCCTGCCGGGAAACGTCCAGAAGTCAAATTTAACGAAGTAGAAAAAGCTAGCTTATCAGGAGAAAGCTCAACAGGAAGCAAGCCTCGCTTACGGTAGAAGTTTAGACCAAAGGGAGAAGAGGCAAGAGCTGACAAAGTGGAAGCCAGAAAGCCAACTTGAAACGCCCTTCTCATAGCTAGCCTTGGAGTGATTGTATTAAATGTGCAATAAAAAAACTGGCGTACAGCTCGAAGCAGCCTCCTGCAGTTCTAAGTGTGCAAACTAGTTATTAAAATTATCTTATAGGCATTTATTTGATAAGAAAAGTCATGATAGAGAACAAGGGACAAAGAAGCAAGAACTTGTCAGGACTGCGTTTGGATTATGGATTTATTATCCTGTTAGGAACTTTCTTTTCACAATTCAATGATTCACTCAGTTCCCAAAAAATTTATTAACACTACGTCTCCATTCAAGGGCTTGCATTCTAACATCCACAAGCATACTACAAGGATGCGACTTAGCAATTTGTGAAAAGGTTAGAATGGAAGGATAAATCTATCATGCTGTCGTTGAAGATCGATGTTATCGTGAGAAATATACGCAATAAAAAGTATTTTTGAGAAATGTAGCGAATAAATTAATTTCTGCAAAAAAGTTCTATTGTCATATGGTCAACTTCCACGTCCTATCCATCATCTTCTTCAGTTCTTTACCCATCAACTCCAAAAGAAAATGGATCTCCCTCCATGAAGTACGGATGGCTCTCTGGATCTCAGCAAAGGCAGAAAAAAATTCAGGATATCTCTTCGCCCAGCAATAACAAACAAAGAAGGTATCGTGAATGGAATTTCAACCATTTTATTTTCCGCCTTCAAACTATTCCTATGGAGTCGTAGGAGCATCTTCAAATTTTTTTTTTTTAAAAAAAAAATTGCTATTAAGAACCAAAAATTAAAATTAACGAGATTCTTAGACCGAAAATGATAGTTTCAGTAAACAGAGACTTTTTGAAAAATTAATTTTTGTTAACTATATACTATAAGTTGAGTAACCAAACTGAAAAGAAATTATTAAAGTTTGATACATAGCATGCATCTAACAATTTCTTCTAGCTGCAATTTTAGAAAATTAAATGTAAGGAATTATCACCAATCGATGCTGTGATAAGATTAAGGCGAAATATATGTAATAATTCAGGCTTAACCAAGTTTTTTCTTATTCACCTACCCGGTTAAAAGCGACAGTTATAGTTGACAGTTCAGCTATTTATTTTGGAGAACGAAACGAAGCGAGTTTGCAATAAGTTCAAAGAATCAATTGATTTGCAATGAGGAGATGAGAAGAAAAAGGAATAAATGAAGAATCTCCAGTCAATCTGCAACGGTGAACAACAAGGATATCTTCTCACCGAGGCAATTGATGCGAGGAATTTGGAAAATCAAATGAATCTTGACCTTTTTAAACTTGGAGAAGCCATGTAATTGAGTGTTTTCTAACTTTAATGAACGAACAACCTACAAAAGGATTACATATTGAACCGCTGAAAGCTTGCTTGTCCGTGCAGTTTATTTCCCCTGCCTGATGCTTGCTTGTGAGGAAAAACCCAACCTTTATCCAATTATTTGAGGCTTTCCACTGGTATGGTCGATGTGTTCCTGGAAATGTATTAAGTTGGTCAATCTTTATGCTTAGGATTCTTGTTGTTCATTGATTAAGCTTCTTTCTAATTGTTGGATTGTTGTAAAATTTTTGCTGATGTTCAACTGCTCAACTTGATTGAGTGGCCTAACGAGAGATGAATCCTTGTTGAATAATGTATAAATAAACGAATTATGGGTTAGTTTATAGTGAAGAACTGCGATGAGAAGATCAGCAATCCCCTCCTTTTCTTAAACTAAACTACAAAACAATTGGACCTAATCTTACAAAAAGAAAAAAAGAACCATTTGACTTAGAAGGAAACCCCAAATTAGGCTAATTGCTATAGCTTACCAGCTTCATTTTCTAGGTAAACGATCTTAGGCTATGGAGGAAACGGTGCATCTTTTGGACATTAAAGCTAGCCTTTTAAGATAGTTAGAATGTGATAACTTGATCTAACTGCTTTCTTTGGTATTCAATTGACTGAGCAGATCCTTCTTGGTTAGATAGAATGAATAAAGATGCGCATTAGCCCAATCGCATTCTGCCAAGTTTGTTATAACCCCAAAGACTAAATGCCTGAGCAACTTAGATGTTTTCAGTCTTAAGCTTCTGCTTGCGGTCAGAGCTGGTGGAATCATTAACCTAGGTCATCTTTGTCATCATCTAATAGTTTCTACCACATTTTGTTGTGCATATCTAGATCCTACAATCTTAACAGATAAACTGCAATTGGTAATCATGTTAAACCTCTACAAATGTAATTTTAAACCTAGAGTTTCATTCAGGTAGTTGCTCGAAATTCAAAAGTAGAGTGGTGCTGGGGATGGATTAGTTGTAGTTTGGCAATGATCATCTGCAGAAGCATTAAGTTTCATTATAGTCATATTTTTGGTCGAAAGCTACTTGAGAATCCTTAAGGATTGATTGCTAAGAGATCTATATCTTGCCTTTTCCTTGTCTGCTGGCACAGTGTGAACCACAATTTCTGACAAAAAGGAGGGAAAAAAAAAAATATCTACACGTAAAGACTGCTGTGTTTTCTTTAACTTGACATGGAAGATGATACTAATATTTCTTTTTCTATGTAAGGTACCACCTAACTTCACTCCAAGATCATAAAAAATGTGAGCAACTTATATTTCCAAGTCTAATATATTGAGTTGTCACAGTGCGAAATCTTTGAGGCAGTTACATATAATGAAACATAAGGTTCTTAATATCATTGTAGGTCTGGCTTTTTGAGCTTTATCAAATGGAATTTTGGTTTTTCGCAATTACCTCACTTCTTTATATTGTTTATGCCCTAAATCTTATCATTAGAAGTTCTTGTCTACAAAGTGAGCTTGAAATTTTAGACAACTGATCATAGATTTTGACTATGTAATCTTACAGAAATTCACTTTCATTGCATGGGGTATAGGCTCTGTTTCGGATGCTGGGAACTTGAAAATAACGAAAATGGAAAGTATTCTCTGGGACAAGTGGCATATTCTTCTTCATATTCTTGCGTAATCACCCCTCATATCCTCCGTGCAAACCTCTTTTGGTGTTCTTGTAAAGCAAAGTGGTGTGCGGACCTCTTGATCCTTGAAAGCAGTGCATTATGACTGTTGGAGAAGGCACAACTTAGAAACATCAATTCTTTTTATGACATGCCAAAGTGCATGCTATAAATGAACATATTATCATCAGCTCTGGAATGTAACCTGTAAACTTTATTTTTCATGTTCCATCATGCTTTTTGATTGCACACAGTTGATGTCGAAAGGCATGCAAGATATTTTATGGAGCCTGTGAAGAGGCGTCAATTGTATTCCATTGGGCTACAATGTGAGGATCAACACACCAAGGAGGAAATGCTTGGAAAGGTACATACCCATTAGGTACAATTTTCTAAGATACCAAAGGAAAATCTTCCTTGCAAGTATCTCATGCTTATTTTGGATGAATTTGATCAGTGAGGGGCTATATTCTCATTGTTTTTTGTCTCTGGATCATGTCGCCATGAGATTTCCATCATGAAGAGTGGAATTTCAAGTTTGATCTGATCAAGAAGCATGAGAAACTCATTCAAGGGTGGAGGAAAGAGTTGTAGGACCAGCTGGAGAAGCATGTCATGGAGTTGGAGAGGGTGTAAATTTTCTGTAGGACATTCTAATTTTATGGAAGTAAGGCATATTGTTTTTATGGGCTACGTGTCAGTATTCCGACAGGAAATGAAGCCAATTCGTTTTGACTCATCGAGTGCTGGAGATGTTAAAATCAAGGCCGCGATCATTGAAAAATCGTCTAGATGATTTAAAGAATTTTGGCAAATGATAGTTGAAATCAACTATTCTCATTGTTTATGCCTTCCTCCAGTTCTTAATCTTTTCGGATATATAGAGCCTCTTGCTGCCTCATATGGTGTTTGGATGATCAAATATGCTGCACAAAGCAAACTCATGATTAAAATTTAGCTAATGCCAAGTTGGGGATAAGAGTTCAGCTGGACTTACCCTAATATTTTTCTTGGCTAAATTGGACTCGCATAAGAAAGTTATCGGAGCCAATGGATGGGAAAAAGTTTTTGCCGCAATACATCACGACTGTCACAACCTAAACTATATTTATTTTTAGCCAGGCTTTAGGTTGGGTCTATTTAAAATTTGACAATTTATGTACCCCAGCTCGGCCTATGATCCAGGGAGCAGGACTCCTATGAATCGGCTGGTACAGTTCAATCAGAGCTTCTTGTGCTTTTAAGACCATCCCATATGGGTTTTGAAATTCTTCTTAAAGCTTGTTTGAATGATTGGGCTAAAAATTCTATCAAATTCATAGATTGAACCAGTATAACTAAGAAAATCATAAGTTTACTAACTGGGCTACACCTATATTTATAAATACTCAGAAGTGGCTTTGGGGCAGCCTGCTTTGCATCCTTTTCCCAAGTTATTTATTTTTTTATTATTTTTTTGTGACAATAGCTCGTTTCGTTTGGCTCTTCCCGAATCCCGATACGGATATCAGACGGCCACGAACCGGATAGGCTATCTTCGTGCGGTTGCCGTCGCCGTCGCCGTCTGGTCCTATTTTGATCGACCCTTGGATTCGGCGTTGTGTCCTTCGTCGCTTCGCCAAGAACCAACAACCGATACCAAGAAAAACAGAGCAAAAGAGGATTTAGACCTGAAGAATCTTGCACGCTCTATGGTGCGAGAGATGGATTGCAACGTTTCGGCGCTGCTGCTGCTCTTCTTCAACTTTCTAATTCCCACCTCCGCAGGTAAATCCCCATTTCTCTCACACTCTTATCCATCTTAGGTTTTGCAATTAGGGTTTTACTTGGAGCTCCTGTAGGTTTCTTTATTTTCTTTTCTTTTCTTTTTCCTCTCTGCGATTTAGGGCTTGGAGGACGACGTTACATTCGATTCCAGATGATTTTGTGGTAGATATGTTGTGCTGTAGTGCTTGATTTCTCAATAACTGTTGAAAAGTTCGGATCCGAATGTTTTTCGAAAACTCCTGCTTCTCGGGAATTTATCGCTTGCAAGAATTCATTGGTATCCATCGATAGGTTGGTGTTTTGTCTAATTAATTGTAGTTGCATTATTGTCCTTGATTGATGAGTCTTGATGGCTAAAACCACGGGTGAAGAGCGATTTATGAGCACGAAATATCGAATGGTATGATCTTGATTAGTTAAAACCAAAGATATATTCGCCTTCTTCAGCTTGTTGGTATCGGTTATTGGAGCAAGCACTTCAGCCCGAAATTTGAATTGTTGAGTGGGTGGTATTCATTAGGAGAATGAGTTTTGGTGTCTTCAATGTGACTCATGGGGTGGGTGGTATTGTTTGTTTTTTCTTTTCTTTTCTTTTCTATTTTGTGTAAAATGGAGAGGTAAACAATTCGCCTCCCTGGCTTTATTGAAAAATAAATGAACAGAGACAAAGGCAAGTTACGGCATTAGTTGGTGGATGATAAGGAATTACACGACAAACTAAGAGTCTTTAATTGGAGACTGAGGAGGTTGTGCTGCAGTGGTATTGGTTATTAGAGCTCCTGAGGCTTCACTTTGTGTCATGAAGTGGGTGGCTATCTCACTTTCAGATGTTACTATGTTAGGAAGATAAGGGTTGCATTGAGGGATCGGGTGGAAGAGACTGCATGAGAAGGCTTGCTAGGTTGGGTTTAATAGTGTGAGAAAGAGAGCTCATTAAACTATCTAGCTGAACTGGCATGTGATCTACTGTGGAGTCATCTGGTGTAGATGTTGGATGAGGAGCATGGTGGAGTTGGTGGACTACCCAGATCATAGATAATTGATACTTAACTATTACAAAACTTGAGCGTTCTATTTCAGGTTTCAACTTGTACCTCAACTTGTGTTGAATTCCATTGTGTAGGAGTCTCATGCTGTGGAATTGCCAAACGAATGGCTATCGATATTTTGATTCCATCTCCTAAGGTAGTCATCTCCACCAACGAATATTGGTTCGTGGACTATAAATGAGCACCAGTGATGAGGAAGACAGGAACCCATGGAGGGAGCAGGGAAGTTTTGCTGAGATCTCGGGATACCCAAGTGTTGCTGTCCTAAGACAGTTGCCTATTCCTTAGGTTTGCAAAGGTAGTTGGAGCAGGTGGCCTCTAGGTTATAAATTGCTTTAAAAGGAGAACCATTTCAACTGAGAAGCTGAATATGACTTATGTTAACATAATTATAAACAGGAAGCTTTCACAAGCTATTTTCTGTTGGAATTATAGATCTTATCAACCGAGGAAAGTATCCTTCTCTAAGATGAGAATAAATCTTCTTTTTTATTTGTCACAATTTTCTCCTGAACTTTTAGCTCCCCTTCTCTTTTTAGATGCTTCTATATAAATTCACTGCTTTTATCAGAGCATTTCTAATCTATGTTGTACAGACAAGATGATCCACATATAAATGTTTCCATTTTCTTTCTTATTGAATTTACGATCCTTGGGTTGGGTTTTCTCTTCTTTTTTTTTTTTTTGGGGGGGGGGGGGGGGGGGGGAAGATGGGATCCTATAAGTTTAATCTCTATGTATAGGATTTAGAAAACTTCCTTGCAGCAGCCTACTCATGCATTCTTCTTGAAACATATAAAATGTTTTAGGAAATGTTTCTTTTTGATGTACAATGAATGATCTTGTTGAAAATAATCTTACAACCAATTTAATTGTTAATTTAGTAAGAGATAAGAACAAATTCAGGCATATTGTATTACAATACTTGAGAGTCTAGAGGAAGATGTGGATATACTAAACACGAATAAGAGTTATTAAAATTTACCTTACCTATTCGTGGAAGCCACCATTGGTGAAGTTGGTTCGTATCAAGTGTATGATAAGAATGGATGTCGGTGAGTACATTGACGATGTTAATTCATAATCTGAAATCTGAATACATTATTTGTCAGTTACGTTCTGAACAAGGAATCTCAATTCAAACTCTAGTACTGCCATACTTGTCTATAGATGACAGATTTGATGGTATGCCTTATGTTGAAATGATCGATCATACAACTTAAAAATCTCTTTCCAGTGACCAAAGATGGTGGTAACTACCTCTCGCCCTCAGTGGTAAGTATCTTTTTTCCCAAATCACCCCTCTTTGTTGATTTATTCACTTGCACCGATCTCTTTCATCATTTCTCCTTTAATCTGTATTTCCAAAATTAATTTGGCATTATGAATCCTAACTCACCATTTCTTTTAATTAAGGGTGGTATCCTTTTTTCAAACTTTTGAATACTTTCCCACATTCTTTTTCCTAGTTTGTTAGGTGGTATACTTTCTCTTAGATGAACTCACAAAAATTTGAACTTTGATTTCCCGTAGAATAGACCTAAGAAGATATGATCCCAAGCGGATACTTGACATGCCCCCCCTCTTCCACGTCTTTCACAAAGGAAATGAAAACCAAGATTTGCTTTATCGAGTATCGAACGGGAACTATGAGCGAATAGAACATCTTTCAATAGTATCAATACAATCACATGGATTGTCAATGCATGAATGTGATGGACCAAAAAAAAAATCCACAGTTTCTATGGAATAGTTAACAAAGCTATTTTGCTGCTTACTACTACTAACTCACTATCCCCCCAACTTAAGCTAATACTTGTTGTTTGGACCCTTTACATGTAAGGCCTATTGCTCATGCAATTTGGGACCCTCATTTTGATCAAATAGTTGTAGAAGCCTTCACTCGAGGAGGTGCTATCGGCTCGGTGAATATCGCTTATTCCGATGTTTATTAGTGCTAGTATACAATCGAACTGCGTACTAATGAGGATCTTTCTATTGGAGCTCTTTATTTATTATTTCTTTCCGGTATATTTCTAATAGCAGATTGGTTACATCTATGACCCAAATGGAAACCAAGTATTGGATCAATTATAGCAAGTCACACACTCATATTCCAAAAATACTGAAATAAATAAATCCCACTATCGAACTACCAGAATGGTCTAGAAATCCGAGATTGTCTAATGTAATGTTTTTGATTGAAAACTAGTGCTTTTTGGTTCTTATGAACCTAACTCATTGAAATTCCATCTAGTAAAATGGAAGAATTATATATTTCCAAAACAATAGATAGCAATATCGCAAATAGAGCCATTGCGACCCTCATAAGTGGCGTAGTCCCCCAGCTTTGTGCTACTTTACCATATTCCGAATTTAATGGTTCCAATAAATTCCTTAAAGTAGTTTGTCGTGGCCCAAATCTAGAATTACCCTCAACAGTTTGTATAGCCATAAAATACTATTCATTGGTTGGCAAAATCTAGCTGTTGTTCTTCCTTAGATCTCTTATTTCACTCCGATAGTATCATAGATTATGATCGATGCAGAGGAAATGAATGCATTTCTACACTATAAATAAAATTAAGTGGAATGGATAGAACATTGGATCATGCCACATCACTTATTCTATTCTACATGATCTTATGGAGCCTACCCATGCATGACATGATTTGGGCATGATCATTGAAAAGATTCTCCTCAAGTGAACCTATCTAGCCTCTACTACAATGGGGGCTTACGTAATGGTTGGATGTGGAGACACATTTGGTTATGAATTCCAACATGGCAGATAAAATCATATATTTACATGGCCCAATTAATAGGTCAAGTCCAACACTACCATAAGCCATCATCTCTTCAGAAAATACACTCCAACTATTCATGTCAATCTCCTTCTTTTTTGTTTGACGGCTTGTTAGCATAAATAGTTGATACATGAAAAAAATTGCTCTATTGACACGTCATTTCACAACTACTAACCAAAGCCATAAGAGGTGAGGAAAACTTGTGCAATTATAGGAGCTTATAATTGGTAGCCCATTTATGATTCTTTCTTGAGACATACAGTGGTCAGTGGGGTAATAATTTTTCCACATGGTTCAAATGGTAAGTGACATGGCTAAGGCTTAAAGTTTGATCTATGCCGAGAGATTTCAGCCAAAATTGTGGTGAAGCTGTTTTGTGGAACAAAGTTCCAACCATGTTAGCTTAAAACTGATTGGTTTTGAGTCAGTTTCATCAAAAACCGACTGAAATTGACCATAAATGCCAATCTTGAGAATTATTTGGATGTTTTCTATCATTTTGAGCTCATGTTCATCAATTCTTATAAGCATGTCTGAGTAATTATTTTGTACATTTTTCCATTGACAAAGGAGTGATTACGTATAGATGATAAACCCATGTATTTAAGAACTATCTTCATACTAATCATATAGATATTTGCATTAGGAGTTCTGTAGAAAGTTAATTTTTCCTGGAAGTACGATACTTGTTGGGGATTTTAAGAGATTTTTTGAGGGGAAAGAGGGAAGAAGAGGTTGAAGGAATAGATCAAGGCCCCTTTTCTGGAGCATGGATTCACAAATCTTAGCTTAGATTTGCATGATCTGAGCTCAAATCTTGTAAAAATTAGATAAGATAGACTTTTGTAGTTTTATTTTCAAATTTGTAAATCGTAACATATATATTGGTACTTCGTATGTGATATGATATATAATAGTCATCATAGCAAGTTTGTATCAGTATGCAATGTTATATTTGCATGTTCTACTCTTTAGATAGTTACGGTTTTATGTCTTATATTAGATTGTTATAGTTAGCTATTGGCACCTCTCTCCCTTGTCAAAGAGGTTTGATGCTCAAACTACACTTTGGTCCACGTGATTTGAATTGGTTAATTTCAGTGTGTAGGGTGCAGGTTGGCAAGCTTTGACAACCGGGCACAAGGTTTGTGGGACAATTTGGTTTATAGAGACCATAAGTATGTGCGATTTAGTCTAAGGATGCAGGTAGGCATCAATCTTCATTAGTTCAGCGTGCTTTGGAAGCAGTTCATTACACTCTGACATGAGAATGGGCTTAGGCCTACTATGGCCAATATGTAATATTCCTTTAGCCTATGGGCTCTTGTAGTGGCTTCACCACACCAAGAACAGATTAAACAAAAGCTTTAAATTTCTTGTTAACATTTGAAAGATACATTATCATTAAAATATATGACACATTCAATTGATGTGCAACATGATTCTGAACTTTTTGTTGGTTTTAGTAGTTAAAATAATTTTTAATCATCTCAGGAATTTTGCCTGAAAATACGAAAGTCATACATTTTAAGCTTCCAAACAATATAAAATACTTCGAAGTCATGAAATTCTCTTTTTTTTTTTTTTAGTAGCATTCCTTTTGTGTCTCTTGTTGTCCTGATTCATTCCTAATCAGTTGCAGATTTTTTTAAATATCCGTGGGTAATGTAATTACTGAGTTGACCAAACTTGCCATCCTAACCCAACAATTTTACATCAGCCATAAGTCCAGACATTATCTGTTGTTTCTTATCTTCCTGATTGATTGCCGCCTGTAGAAGTATAGAAAACCAAAAGTGGATTATCTATTTATGGTGGACCCTAGCTTATTACCATCTGAATATTTAGCAGTACCAAGATGATCACACCAATATTTTCTTGATTGATTGCCACCTATAGATGTATAGAAAACCAAAAGCAGTATTATGCCTTGAGAATATCATAAACACCAATTACTTTGTATAGATTTATCATGGTTTCTAAGATATATCTGCCTAATTCACTTCTGCTAAAATGGTAGCCACCAAAGTAGATATACATTATAATATGAAATATTACTTGATACCATAGTCGGTGGAACTGTCTCGAACTGCTCAGTTTGAGGAGTCCCGAGCTGTACCGATGGCGGATCGGGATGGTTCCGACAAAAAAACCGAGACACCGTCGGAGGGGAAGAAGGAGAAGGAAAAAGAGGAAAAGAGATAGAGAGCGGGGGAGGGATCCTCTCCCTCTCCCTCTTTCCCACGCTCTCTCTTTTTTCCTCTCTCGTTCTCCCTTTACCCCGCCTCTATCGTGTTAGTACTGGGCCGGCACAGCACGACGTGGGGCCATACCGACCCATGCTGCCGGGCAATCAGTATGGGGCATGGTATTGGCACAACAGACGTTGCTTGATACAAACACTTGTTGCTTACTCATCCTTAAACTCTGTGAGGTTCTTTCTTCCCCACTCTTTCTGTCTTACAGACCAGCTGGCCTAGAAGGCCTAGGATTAGTAGCCATATCCCATCAGGCTAACAAAGCACTTTCCATAAACCTAGAAGGCCATTAATTTTCCCGACTTGCCAGTTATTATTCTAGATTTATGGGAAGTTCTCTTGCCCAAAGATACCTTTGTCGAAAAACTTAGCACCAATTCATGGAGGATTTGCATGAGGTTTGAGTGCTGGCCATAAACACTCTTAGAGAAGTTTAAATGGGTAGTATTTGACTCATGAAGTCGAACCCATACAAACATGATAATTCTTGCTGGTTAAGATTATTAGTTCAACTTTAGTTGTAGCAGATAAAATGATTAATAAATGCTTTGAAATGCAGGTCAGTCAAGTGGAGTGTGTATTTCTCCTGGTGGCCGCTTCCCTGCATTTTCATCTGAAGGGAAGCCTCCTAGGAAAGTCTCCCGGGGACCCAAAGATCTAGCACTCTGCAGGGTCTTCCGCCAAAGTACATGTTGTGATGTGGCTCAGACATACCCTGCTTTACTAGCAGTAAGAAAGCTAGCTTCATTTGGAGAAGGCAGTCAAGAATGCTTGCATCTGTGGGAATTGTTGGAGTGCTCTATTTGTGATCCACGTGTTGGCATTCAGCCTGGGCCACCTTTGATTTGCGCCTCTTTCTGTGATATGGTTTTAGAGGCATGCTCAAATGCTTATTTCTCTATTGATGCAAAAACTCAGGTAGCTAGTCTCTGTTCATTTTTAGTTTTTCAGTAAGTTCGACTAAGTTGTTCCACTCAGACTTGTAAGCTCACATGTACCAAACATCACTTGCCAAATCTATGCTCAACTTTGTCTAATGATATTGGCAAATATAAAGAAACTATTTAAAGTATTACTTCATGCTGACAGTTGCTAATTGTTGGCTTAAATATTGATAGTGAAATCTTGATTATAGGAAGTTGTGTTCCAAACACAAGGTTGGACACACACACACACACACACACACACACACACACAAACCCTGAAAATATGTTAAACTGGAGCCCCATTTTTTGAAGTCGAGATTCTTATTCGATTTTGTTCTTACTATGCCAGGTTTTGTCTCCTTGTGGATTAAGCAACATTGTTTGTGGTAGAGCAAGTGAATGGGCCTCTAATGGTACAGAGCTCTGCCAACTTGCAGGTTTCTCTGTGCAAGTAGCCAGGGTTAGCTCGCAAGATGTTGATGAGCCTTTTTGCTATGGTGGGAAAGCAAGCTTAGAATCAATTGCTGATTCTTGGAGGAATCTGAAATCTAGTTCCCCTGGAAAGACCAAAAACTCTAGGGTACTCGAAGATTTTCAGCAATGGGTGGGGGAAATGCCAATTAGTGAAATGGTCTCTTGGGCAGTTGGAGGATTGGTGCTTACTGCAGGACTTCTATTCATAAGGTTAGTCAGATATTTAAACCTATGCAATTCAAAGTGATAAATCTTGCTGGCCCAATTTTTTTATCATTGATATTTATATGAAGTGTCAGAGCTTTTGCATTTTGTTCCGTTTAGCTCCACAAGGTTGGTCTCCAGCATTAACATACAAATTATTTTGAATATTTTGAACTGGAAAGTTGGACTGCTTACCAATAAGAAACACTTGTTTGCAATTGTGCCTGTGTAAAAGTTTGCCTAATTGTCAGCGTCATTCTTATTGTTGTTATTGGCTATGAGAATGATAACCTTCTGGCATTCAGTTTCTAAACCTATGCAAAATAGCTATAATAATGTTATCCTGTGGCTGACCAAATATAAGATTAAATATCTATATTCTTTGGCATATGATGAATTTTTCTCATCGTGGACTCAAAAGGTGTTTGTGAGCTTTTAGTTAAAATTGTCCATAGTTCTAGAATAGGGCAGTTACGAAAATATTTCTACTGATATATGTTGGTTCTTATGCAGCAAAAGGAAGAGCTACAGCCATCGCCAAAAGCAAGCGGCTATTCTTCGCACTGCGAGAAAGTTAGAAGCAAGGATCAACCAGCAGCCCCTTAATAGACAGAGATAGGGAGGTGCCATATTAGTCTGCTCTTTAATGTGTACCTATTTTGTCATGTCATTTAGCAGATTCCTCATATTGTTTGTATGCTAGATGCAAGGTTCATTATCTCGGTACCGGACCCCATAGTGGTACTGAGGCCCAGCCTTACTGGGCCGGCCTGTTGGCCTGGCCGATGCCAAAACAATGGCCTGAAGGCTTGTTTTAGTTAGAAATAGGGCAGTGCCCTTGTAGATCGCGGCAGAGGAGGAAGAGTCATCTACCACGAACTCTGTTGGAGGCTAGGATAATCCTAGCTTCCATTGTTATTTAAAGTCCTTCCAACTCTCCTTCACGCACCACCGACGATTGCTAACCACTGTCGCCTCTTTTTCTTTCTTTCTTCTTCTTATGCATCATCGATTCCTAGTCACTGTGCTCGCCGGAAACCGAGCCAAGGTAGAAATCAGGGCCGACGACACCGACTGAGCCAAGGTAATGCTTCGACCCTCTTCTCCGCTCCTTGTTCTTCCTTCCATGACCTGACATAATGGTCGTCGGCTGCAAAATTAGCCAAAAGTCGTCGGGATAAGGATCCCCTATTTTGCCTCATTCTCTTTTTCGGGCAATGCTCGTCGATGGCATTCATCGCTAAAGTCGTCAGCCGCTTCTCCATGTTGGTCCATGGTCGGAGCTTGACCTTTAGCCGTCGGCAAGCGGGCTGGGATCCGAATACACCAAGGAACAAGATCATCTGTGTGTTCGGCCCTTGCTTCCTCTTCTTTAAGTCATCGACCGCCCTGTCACTACCGCCGGTTGCCTCTGTCGCCGTTCTTCCAGCTGTCGACCGCCACGGCCACATGATCGTGGCCCTTACCTCTTCATTCCTCTTTCTTCTTCCTCTTTTTCCTCTTCTTTTCTTCTTTCTTTGTTTTTATATTGTCTCTCTTGTCCCTCTTTCTCTCTCTTGTCCCTCTTTCTCTCTCTAAGTATGCTTAGAGATCTTGGTTTAAGATTCTGTCATCATTTGTTCAGATCCAAGTTGCCTTTGGGTGGAAATCCTGAACCACCCTGATGCCTGAGCGGTAGACCGGCCCATTACCTCAGCGTTGTCATATCTCTTTGGAATTCTGTCATCATTGGCCTTCATTGAGTCACTTAAATTTTGTCTGATCTTGATCAGTCCAGTTCATCTTGTTCGGACCGACCCATGCAGTCAGGTACTGTAGTCTGATTAACATTGCTTTTCGTCCATCCTGATTTGGGCATAAGGCCGTATATGCAATAATATTTTAATTTTGCTTGGCTTCTAAGATAACATAAAGTTAATTGTATTTAATGATATTAAAACAGGTGAACCTGACCCGTCTAACTGAAGTAGAATTTCGAAGCGAGAAGAGGTAAGTAACCTAATACTTCATAGTGTGTTTTCTGAATTTTTGATTAAATAATAATTATTTGATTAAATTTGATTATGTTATTGTTTTATATTTAGTTAAACGAGTCAAGCATGTTAATGTTATGATAGTAATTATTTTAAAAATATGTTGTAGTATGCTATGAAATCTGAAAAATATAACAGGGCAATTATGAAAAATTTGTTTTATATGTATGCATTCTTAGCATGACTATGATCTAGCCCCGCCAATGGAGATTATTCTTTATCCTTGTCGACTTATAATCTGTGAGAAACCGGTTTCGACACCGCACCACCGGTGATTAAAATAGTAGTATTCGGATACCGTACCACTGATGATTAATAATAGTAGTGTTTGGCACATTGTGTATTTTGACCCATGCCACTGGGTTACGTGGCCATAACCTGTTGTTGGGTTTCTGGTATTTCTTTATGAAAAGAATAGTATACTTCAAAAAGAAATATACATTATTCAAAAAATGATTTATTTTTTAGCCAATATTTTGCTCTTTAACTTATTATTTGGCATGCTTTGACCCAACTTTGGGGTATTATGTTGCTTATTGGGCTAGTATAGCTTATTATTATGTTTTTTCTATTTTTCAGATCCGTTTGCATGATTGCTCGGGACTTGAGGAGTGCGCTAGTTCTTTTGAAGATACTTTTAGTTATTGGAGTTTTGGTCAGACTAGTTAGAGTATTTTATTTGATTTATGTTAATAGTTAGCAAACATTGACTTATGTCACTATGGAACTATTGTAAATCATTTGGATAAATTCTTGATTAAATAAATTTTTAAAAATTATTTTTGCTTTGATATAATCTATAACTTTGCATGCTTGTATGGTTCGCTATACAAGTATGCGGCTTCTGTTACGCTTTGGGTTCAGGGTGTGATAGGTGCCACACTAACACAGTGTTGGTACAGTACTATATGAGGTTTTTGCGGTATGGTACTGTACTATTCGGTTTGGGCTGGTACGATGTACTATGGCTAGATTTTTGTAACTGAGTTTATTTTTCCTTTTTCTTTTGCAAACTTTCTGCTGCATATTGCTAACTGCTTGGCAAGCATTTGGTGCATTTCCTTCTTTTTTCACTCACAACATGAAGGTCCTAATCGACCTTGATTAGAATTTCAGTACTGTAGACATTGTGCAAGCTGGTGTTTCTTCGGCCACTGAGGTGGTTTGATTGCTTGCTGACAAAAAATTATCATTTTCTGTAGTCTTTTTATTCCTCTTGTATGATAAGAATGCCTGTATAATCTAATACTTGATCCAAAGTTGGCAAAGATGTCTTTCTTTAACAGGTTTTGAGTTCACATGGTGTGGTACATCACTTACCTTTCATTTTAGATTGCGTGAAGTATTTTTCTCACAATTTTAGACTCCTAGGATGCTCTCATTCAATTGTTTCATCATCCAACTGCTACTCTATTCACCTCTTTGGATAAGTGCCCTTGTATAATTTACCAATTTTATGTATGACCTCGTTGATGGTAGCAATTGTATTTATCTGACATGAAGAAGGAATGAGATTCAATCCAATGTCAACTGTTGTATCTGATATTTGTTTTTACCACAAGTTCCAAAAAAAAATTTCTCGCTAGCTTAAATTAATACAGCTTCCATCACCGCCCACCTCCTCTTTCCTTTCTGTAATATAGCATAGGCTAAAACCGGCATCTTCCTCTGACTCATGAGGACCATATCTGTATATAATTTGCAGCCCTCCTTATTTGGTGGGTGCTATTTTTTAGGTTGTTCCTGTGTTTGCTATCTCCCGTTCTACTAAATGGCATCTCTGTATGATAGCATTATCCTCCTATTCGGTTCATATAATAGCAGCCCTCGTTGTATGTTTTAATGCTACAGTCATAGTGCATTGCACCAGGTTACTTGTGTCTGCATTCTGCCTTTCCCAAATGACTAAGCATTGATTATTTTATATTATCATGTTACTCTTCATCTACGACTTTCTGATCATACACTAACTGAACACTCCCACTGATCCCCTTATCGTGTACCATTAAGAAAATTTAATTCTTCCCTGCAATATCTCCAGAATGGGTGAGAAGGAAAAGGATGGTTACAATGTCAATTAATCTAATGTAGGGTGCTCTCTTTCCCCTCTTTACAGTGTCGAAACAGAACTGGACCTTGTTGGCCTGATAAGGTCTGATATTCTGATTCCCTAGGATGTCTCCCATGTTTGAGGGAGCCTCGTCATTCAGCTTTCTTCCGAAGGTGTGGTGATATGGAAGTTGATACAGGATCGTTGGGTCTTTTCATGTCAAAAAAATGTTGTCGATCTCATCTGCAAATTAGTGGATATGTTAACCAATAAAATAGGCATTTAATTAAGCATATAATCAATGGAAGTCTCATTATAATCATCCCCTACATCAGCCCCAGTTTGAAAATTAAACGTGAGGAATGGACAGATTTTGAGTTGTGACAGGCTGCCAAGTCTGGCATCAACCTCATTTGGTGAAGTAATTCTTGTAAGGACGATTGTAGGCTACAGGAGTAGCCATTTAACATAATGTTAATCGGCAGACATATAGACTACATGTGCCTGAGCCTCCACCCGAGGGTCGCATTGTTCTTATGAAAGGTGGTCTGGAATCGGCTTTCGATGAGAGCAGTATTTAGTGTACGAGGCTTGAGAATTTTCTCAGTGCGGGATGTGCGGGGTCGATGAGACAGTGGACCATACGCTGTTTCAGTACACATGGGTGAGGGTGATTTGGCAGTTGGCAGGGCTGCTACGGAAGGATTGGTCTCAGGAGGATCTATTCTTAGGGACCATCCGTCGATGGTCGGGCAACCCATTGACACGCCAGGAGATGGTTAGAGCGACTTGCACAGCATACCAAATATGGCTGTCAAGGAATGTTCGAACTTTCGGTGAACATAGTATGTCGCCAAGGCTCGCAGTGGAGCGCCCGGGTGCAGGTGGCAGAGATTAGTCAAGCTTCTTTCTTAGAAGGGCCTCTGACAGCTTGGGATATTTGGGGTTCCTATTCTACCTTTGCAGCACCCCGTACGATGTTCTTCACCTGGGAGCTCCCATCCCCTAGCTTCTTCAAGGTCAACTTCGATGGGTCGGTACTAAATGAAGACACAACTGGTGGAGTAGATTTCATCATTAGGGACCCAAACTCTAGGATTGTGGCAGCAAGTGACTGTCTGTTATTTGACTGTACGGTTTCCGTGCGGAGCTAAGGGCTGTCTAGGTAGGCCTTCGACATGCTCGGCGTGTGCTACTAGTTAATTTAGTCATCCTGGAAAATGACTCAGCTACAGTCATTAGCTGGATCCAAGGAAGACTGAGGGTCGCTGCCGACGACCATTCATTGCTTCAAGATATCTGGTTAATGATGAGAGATGGAGGGATTGTCCAGGCTAAGCACGTGTTTAGAAAAGCTAATGGAGCTGCAGACTTGATGGTTACCTACGTGGCCAACCATACTGGTAGCACCGTGTGGGCGGAGGATAGGGAGCTGCCTCGGAAGCTCCGTGATATTCTGTTTTCCGACTTTATTAGATGTATCCGTACATATGTTATATGAATTACCCAACTTAGCAGCAACAAAAAAACAAAAAAGCCCAAGCTCATGCAAACATATTTCGCCTATACATTTCCTCACACCTGTAAAGTTTGAATAATTGGAAATATAACGATAGGGAGGAAGTTTCATTCTTTTATCACCAAACTGTGAGAAGAAAAACATACTCCCATCGACTGTGTCGATGCTTTCAGAATGTCAAATGTTAACCTATGGCCATCGATTGGGTCAATGCTTTTAGAATGTCAAATGTTAACCTATGATCTTATCAGCACAGCAAAAATAGAAAGACGAAATAAAGTTGACTAAGAACACTGGTTAAGCAGACAATAGAGATGTCCTTGTTCGGCATTTTTTACAACAGATGCTTTGTTCTCAAAAGAGCTTCCAGTTACAATAATGTATAAGATGCAACACTTTCCAAAAGAGCTGCTCATCCTGAAGATAGATTAACAGTCATGTAAATGTATCGTGACGGACCTACCGGTGCAAGAATTCAATGGCGAGATGATTGATGCCGGCAGTTGCCATCAATGAAGAATATTAGAGCTGAAGGTGGAAATATTATCAGAATTTTTATAATGGCTATGCGGCCTATTAAAAGCTTCAAACAACAAATAGCACCTGGAGCACAACTCCATACTGATCAAATGATCCCAGTGTCAGAAACTGACATGCCTGATGATTTCTTGCCTGGGATAACTAATACTGGATCATATGTATAAAGTGAACCTTCTGTTTCTTCACAGGAGCAAATGCCAGCGATGGTAGCTTTTCTGAAATTTGGAAGAATAAGAGAAAAGAACAGGTGCTATCGGGCCTAGAGAGACTTACACATGCAATTCTTCATTTGCATTTTGAATGTGAGAATACTTCTAAATAAAAAATTGAAGATACAAAGCATCAGGGTTGTTTCTGAGAATGACAATGAACCACAAGTGCATGCTTTATCCCAACCTTTTAGAGGGGCCAACTCATAGTATAAATGGCCAACACCATTCAGAAGAGAAGCCAACACACTAGGCCCTGGAATAAGATCTATGAATGACAAAGCAATGTATGGAGAGAATTCATTAGTGCTGAGAGACGCAAAACTACAGCAAAGTGTAATTCCCCTAGAGATGATACATTAAGAAGTTCGATCAGAATGGAATATCCAAAACTTCCCTGGCTGAAGGGAAGAAGTGCCCATGTTAAAACTGCAGCAATAGAAAGCCCTAAAGAAACATACCAGAAATTCACACAACCTACTTCTTTGCATATGATATAAGCATAGGACTCTGTTGTGTAATCTTGAAACCCTGAAGCCCTTGCATGGCAAGTGTAGCCTGCATCTCGTCTCCATACTCCACAAAAGCAATTCCAGGCTTTGCTTCTACCATTCTAACCTCCTTAAAACCAGGATACTGGCAGAAAAGCATTTGTAGCATCATGGGAGTCGTCTCATGGGGAAGATTCTGAACAAAGAGAATGTTGTTTGGCAGTGCTGGAGCTTCAGGAACCACAGACTTAGCCCCTCCAGGGTAAGGTAATTGAGAAAGCTGCATTTTTTTTTTCATAAGAAACGTATATAAGGAAAATTTTTCTAAAATGAAAAAAGGAACACAAAAAAGATTAGTAAATCAGAGCTCACACCAAGGCAACAATATACGTAAAAGCTAGACCATAACCATCAACACAAGTATGTGTTGATGGTTATGGTCATGAGCCCAAATTATCATAAATGCAACAAAACCTAGATTTTAGACTTTTTGTCTTAAGCACAGTTTTATGGATTGTTCCATTTCCTCGTAACATTCTTTTGATATTATAGATGCTGGTAAAAAGGCTGTTTGGTTGCCTGTAACTGGGCATCCGAATTCAGTTCAACCTACAGGAGCCCACTTCAGGTGTTTGGTTGGCCACAAGTGGAGCTGAAGTGAATTCCCACAATGCCTTACTAGGGATAAATGACCTTACTAGGGATAAATGCCTTACTAGGGATAAATGACCTGATGCGGCTTCAGCCAGGGAGAGCCGATGCCACTCCAAGAAAGTGGGTTTCTTCTCAGTCCACTCACACCAAACCAAATGGGCCCTAAATGCAGCATCGCTAGTCACTTTCAGACAACAATGCAGGGCCCATTCTGCTTTATCAGGCATATTGTACAGTACTAGTAGCGAACTGATACTCGGTATATATCGGTATCACGAACCATCCTGTAGCACTTTACTATTATGGTACCTATGGGCACCAAAACCAGTATTGAGAACCATGGAAGGATTATTATTGATGTTCGACCATAGGTATCAAAAAACAGACCAATCATTCAGGTCTGTTATATTAAATTTCTCAACAAAAGGATCAAATCAGAAAATTGTTGGTATATTATAGGAGCTACAAAGCATGCGAGTTTCCAAATATTAAAGCAAATCTCCTCTCCTCCCAATAGAAATTCTGCCCTTGAAGGTGCCTGTCATCCAGATGCACGGCTCTATATTCCTTAACACAAATTACTTTTGGTGCTCAATTGGTGCTATCATATCATTATTCATGTTGTACTTCCTAACAAGTGTTATATACCACTATCAAGGTAGATAAACAGCACTTTCTTTTGTCCCCTTTGCTAGTAGCATCCAGGTTTGGTAACTGCAACTTGGACATTCTTGCCTACTTAAAAATACAAATATGTGTGTATGGCTCTTGGAATGGTGCTATACAGGCAACTACTTCTAAAACAATGTGCTATCCTTATGATTATAATGCCGATAATATGTGGAATAAAATTTGTCAACAGATCTGTTTTGGCTAATAAATTTGTACATGGGTTGGGCATGCGAGCAGCAAGCCTAGGATCTATCACCATAGAAACAACATATTTTCATATCACATAACATGCTCAAAATTTTGAGATCACCACTTTGCTAAGCTTCTCCACAGAAAGGACCTGAAATAGATAGACATCACATTTACCTTTGAACCAATTCTATCAGCCTTTGGCAAAATCATTTGTGACTCCAACATGACAGGAAAAGGTGATTATATAAGAAGATAGCCATAATCTCTTGTTATTTAATTACTAGCAACAAATGTTACTTTAAACAGTTCAGATATATATGTTTAAGACCTCAATTACACCACGTAATGTAAGTTTCATATACATCAGCACATATTTGAACATGACCACCTTTATGTTCTTTTTTTTTTGCATTTATTTTTTCCTTATTTTTGGGATCAATAGAAAACCTCATCATTCACTCTTTCAGCCTTCTCTTATTATGCATCAGCACATATTTTGAGCATGACCCCCCCCCCCCCCCCCCCCTTCTTCCTCTTCTCTCCCGGGTGCTACCTCCCCTTTTCTATTCAATCCTCTTTTTTGTCACGAACAACAACCATCAAGTCTTGTCCAAACTATTCAGGGTGGAGTTATGAAACCCCTTTCACCTATAATTTCTATTTATGCCTATTCCTCTCTAGGTATTAACGCCTGTTAGATCATTCCCGTAAGAGATTTCTTCTTGCAATAGACTTCTTCAATTATGGCAATCCTTAACCATAACTTTAATCATTCAGCCTTGTCCCAACTATTTAGGTTCAGTTTCATGAATCCTCATTTGCCATGCATTCCTACTTCTATGGCTACCTCTGATGTGATTTCAAACTTAACCAATAACTATAATTATTCAGCCTAACCATAACTATAATCATTCAGCCTTGTCCCAACTATTTAGGTTTAGTTTCATGAATCCTCATTTGCCAAGCATTCCTCCTTCTAGATGGCTACCTCTGATATAATTTCAAACTTTTCCATATTCTAACAATCTCCATCCATGCAACTTTTCAATTCTATCCCTTCTCTTTTACATCCTTCAACACAAAAAATTACCCAGCCCTACTGGAGGTCTCTTCTTTGTGCACATGGAAGCAGAACAAGTCTTAGGGAATGTGTGGCAATCAAATATCAAGTTTTTTTCATTTTAATAATTTGTACGTAAGAAATGGATTTTAGTTTCATGAGCATATGAACACTGCTTTGATTGGGTTTTCCAATCTTATGGCAAATTAGAATTGGATGGGCATGAAGTGTGCTGATACAAGGCATGAGAGGGTAACCAAGACAGTAAACATATTCATGATTATGCAGATTCTTGTTTTTCTCTTTTTCTTCCCCTTCTCTTTGGGGGGTGGGGGGAGTATAACTATAACTTCACACAATAAGCATGCAATCAATTCTATGCCATGTACTATTAGTGTATTATGTAAAGGTTGCTTTCTAACAAATATACACAAGAACAAAAGGCTTTCTAGCAGAGTTCATGAAGAAGCCTGTACAGAAGTTCTCTGAAAAGTAATTACAGTTCTAAATAGGCCATGGTCGGATCCGAAATATGAAAGAAATGAAAATCCCTGAATGCATACCGGTGGTGCAGCTCCATAGGGACCCAATCCAGCTTGATTAGCATCAAGCCGCTGCTCCCGACGCTTTCTTTCAGCTGCATTGTATCAGGACCAGAAAAAGAATAAGAATCTTTTCCTATCAAAATAATGCAAATTAAGAAAAGCAAATATACATAAACACAACAGATTCTTAACAGTTTTGGTAGGTCAAATTATGTCATATAACTTCCCAAGACAGCCAAGCAGGAGTTAAGACATAGCCCCTCATTATATATACATGAAATGATATATGTCGTTAACTTAGTATCTGAAAAGCATTTAAGGAGTTAGTTACTTATCTATTAATACCTCATATTTGTGTCAAAGAAAATTGAGGTGGCCTATTCTAAGTTAAATAATCTGCCAACATTATTTACTGATGCTTTGAAATCCAGTAACAGCATTCTGCCAATAATTGCAACATTTTGTTTATTCATTATTTGCAATTACTTCACAATTAAATGTGCCACACTATGTCACTAACTGAAAAAAAAACCTGAAGATAGCCACATCATTTTTCAGATATAAAATTTTCTAGAGTTCAAATTTCTTTAAAACCATGAATAAAGATCATTTCAATTAAAGAGCAGATGCTACTGCTTTTTGATTTGATGGTCGCAGCTAAATACAGGGAAAAGAATTATTTTAAGTAGTTATGCTAGTATTTATCATAAAATGATTCATGAAGAACAGAAGATGCAAGTGTTGGGAATTGTGTCCTAAATCCAATCAATTGTTGATTGTAAATGTATTTGAATCAATTATAAATAACATGGTATTTATTCATCACCAGAACATCTTCACAAACTCCGATGTGATGAAGTCCTTAGGACTGCTTTGTGTAATGAAATATGATTTTGTCACACAGGTCCTTAAATGTTCATGACCGTATGATATACTATTAATAGGACGATAGTATTATCGGGCGTAGGCCATTGTGTATCATATTTGTTTGTTGTCTTCCAAACCAAACAGTATAGAGATACTAGTATGGTATACAGGTGAATGATAGTGTACGTTCACTGAACGTGACTAATTGACGGACTCTCTCTTGTCAAGAGTTGTTCCGAGTGGATATGGGTATATGTATCCTTTAGACCTGAGATTGCAACCGGTGGCTTGCAAGCAACTCACTGTACTTTGGTGCCGGACTATCTGGATTTCTAATCCAGCGACGGAAGGTTTCTGGGTCCAGTCAAGTACTTGTGGTAGTCAGTTGCAGATCAAGATAGGATTGACCTCTCTTAGAAATAAGGATGAATGCCTTGTGTTTTCAATTAAGTAGTATCCTGGTCAGGAAAAGTCAAATCACTATCACTTGACTTATTGAATTGAAACATATTTCTGGATGGATCGTTTCAGGGTAGACAGACTCTGAACCCACCCTGGGCATTTTCTGGTCAAGAGGATGAATTATGCAGTAACCATAGTCCATAGGTTCTAGAATGTTGCTTTGCATCTATTCGGCCTATCCGATCGTCGGATCCCATTGCTAGATGGTTACTTCGATTAGTGCAGAAAGTGTTCTTGTACTACCGGCTTAGGTTCGAACCTGTGAGATCACACGCTTAGAAGTTTCTGGATTGATCAAATGGCTTATTGACGATTGAGAATCGTCTAGAGGTAAAATAGTCAATGTGATTAACTGATTGCCCTAAGCAATTGTTGCTTGGAGAAGTTAATTGATGATTGGATCACTGATTAGACTCAATTTGATTGAGTAATAGAGATTGAGCTTGACCAAATTCAAATATGATTTGAAATTGGTAAAACCGTAATTGACACCAAAATTGATTTGGTGAAAATGTCTAATTTGCCCCCAACCAAATCAGATTTGGCTTGCGTCAAATTGGATTAAAATCAATTATGATCCTAGTATGACTAAGACTTCCTTCCCTATGTGGGACCCACGTCCTGCCTAGGTGGGATCCACATACTGTATGTGGATCCACGTCCTGCATTTATGGAACCCACATACTGTATGTGGGACCCACATCCCGACCACCTCACCCCTTTACATGCGTGACACGTGGCGGAGCAGGACACCTCTTTTGCTTGCATGTGTGACATGTGGCGGGCGTGGACACCTCACACTCCTCCTGATGTCATCCATGACCTCATTTGCCTCATGAGGTCATCCATGACATCGCCCTCCAGGCCACCTCACCCCTTTGCATGCGTGACACGTGGCGGAGCAGGACACCTCTTTTTCTTGCATGTGCGACATGTGTCCTAGCGGGACACCTCATCGGACACCTCATAGAGACACCTCACCCTCTTATTGGCCTATAAATAGGCCACCCCTCTTCCTTCTTCTTAAGACATCAAGAGCACTAGAGAAAGAGAGTGAGAGGAGAGAGAAGCTCTAAAGGTGAAAGCCCAAGGAGTTCTTGAGCTATGAAGGTCCATCTTCTTCCTTCTCCCTTTCAGCCAACCTTCTGCCTCCTCTCCCCGAAAAGCTGATCATTCCGACGAGTCATCGAGGCCGGACGCTTGTGCGGCTGCGAAGCATCCTTGAAGGAACCTCCTTCTAAAGGTAAGAGATCTGATCTCTTTTATGGTTGAGATATGATCTCAATCTTCAAATCACAAGAAGTTGTGATTTATGCATATTTATTTGAATCACACAATCCTCGGAATCTGAGGGCTTTGTGATATTTGGTGATAAAGCAAAGGATTAGTGGAGACTATTCGATTTTCGGAAACTCTCACGCGTGATCGTGTGACGAAACGTGGCTCTCCACTCAGGGGCTTATGTGATGAGTGCTTTAATAGGCACGCGCAGGTGTCACCCTATGTATTGGGACTAAGCCCGCGCCACATGTGATGTGCAGTGGAAGACTGTCTTCGACTGGTACCAGAGTCAAAATATCTAAAATATCAAGCATGTTTTGGGTTAAAATGTTTAACCCGTTCTTTCCGCATAAAATTTTCTCAAATTCATGCTTAGCCCTCTGCACGCACACCATCAGTGGTATTAGAGCCCATCCAGGTTCTTTGTGATATCAAATATCTATGCAAGATGGGATCTTTTACATATGATGTAAACTGATTATATTATTTCATTATGTTATTCATATGATGAATGAACATATTTGTTTGCATGATTAACTTGAATCTTAAAAGTGTTTTAAGGATTTAAAGTTATTGAGCATGTAAAACAAAGATAAGACATGAATAATGTAATATACTTAATTATGAATTGAGTAATGATATAGATCCTAGACTTTAAATGTGATTTGAATGTCTAAGACATTGCATAATTCATGGGGTAATGGGTTAGCTAAATCAAATCCAATTGATTTGGACTCAATGGTTGAAATCAAACTTGGTAGAGTAGTTGATCTAATCTAATTAGAGTTGTTTCTTAAATTGGGTCAAGATTACTCTTGATCTTTGCAATAGTTGTAGTTGATCAAGTCCATGTCTTTGATTAGACCAAATGGATGTTGATTTAGGCTTCGTAGTTGAGTTTGAGTTATGATATTGATCGAATTGAAATTGATAAACCAGTTGGTGCCAAAGGCAACTGTCATCAGTAGGTTTTTAATTAGGAGCTACTTGCTGGGTTTCGGTCCAGTCAAGTTAATGGCATACCCTTCCGCTGATCTCACTTACCTGGCCATCTTGGTGAATCTCTTTTGATCAGATCTCTGATTGACTCTAATTAACCCATGCCTGTAAGAAAATCAGTTGGACTGATTTAGGTACACTGACTTGAATCTATTTCCTATGATACCCGACTTATGAAGTCAGTGGGAGGATTTGGATTGAGTCAGCTTTTTTATTATAAAATCCTCTAAATTATTAGGTCCATAAAATGATATGGTTAATGGAGATGACCACGTCATAGCCTCCCATTAGTTGTGTGATAATGAGTCCAATGCGTATATATACATTGGAGGCGCGTGCGCGCACTGGTGCGTATGGCCATTGGAATTGTCATACAATAATGATGAGTCAGTTGCAACTATTGGAATGGGTGGTTCGGTTGGATACCGGCCAAAGTCGGGCTTGGCCATCTATTAGATAGTTTGCATTGATTGCTACATGTTAATGGTTGGACCTAACCGGGACTTTCAGTAGTGTCGATATACGCCTGCTGAAGTGATTCCTGGGGCAAAATGATCACTATAAGTTGTTTAGTTGAAACAATTTGTTTTGAACCTACCTTTAGGTGTATTTGGGTTGATACCGACCAAAGCCGGGCCCAGGTGTAGCCTATTGGATATTGCCCACTAAAGAATTAAGAGTAATTCTTCGGATTAGAGGTAGAGGCTCCTGATTCGTATAAAATAGTGGGAGGATCTTTAGACTAAAATCCATGTCTTTAGATTAAGAGATTCATTTACTAATAAGGCCTTGGTTTTGTCCTTTATGCAGAAATGTCCTCTTATAAATTCCCCCTATCACTATTGGATAGTGATGAGCCGACTAGACCTTTGATTAAGAATCAGGCTAACTCAAGTTCTAATGAGAGAAGTCAGCAAAGAGTTGCTGGTCAAGGTGGTTATATGATAACACCTTATAATTTCTCTGTATGTGATATTATGACTTGGATATTGGGTACCGGGAGTTCTTTTAATATCTGTAATACGTTAAAAGGACTGCAAGTCATTAAAAATTTCGGTAACAATGAGAAATTCCTAAATGTTGGAGATGGAAGAACTGTTCCAGTTCTAGCATTAGGTAATATTCAAATTGTTTCAAATTCTCACATAATTGCCCTTGGTGAATGTCGGCTACCCAAAAGAAACCAAAGGGTATTATTTCTATCAGGCTAATGAACAAAGGTTGTTCGTCAGCAATAGAGTTGTCTTCTTGGAGAAAAAATTCCTTGGTAAAGGAACGAACAGCTTTAAGATTGAGCTTGATGAAGTTCAACAGGTAGAGGATCAGACAACTAGAACTGAACCGTTAGAGTCTGATTTGATTGGATCAAACTCAGAACCCATTGAGGTTGCACCCGTTAGGCGATCCGGTAGAGTACCGCATCGACCGGATAGATACTACGGTTTTCTGGTCCGGGACGATGATCCCATTGGTCTCGATCAGAACGATGAGGATCCCGTCACCTATATGGATGCTATGCAAAGGTCTGACTCTGATAAATGGCTTGGAGCCATGGAATCTGAAATAGAGTCCATGAAGGTCAATGATGTATGGACATTGGTTGACCTACCCGAAAGATTTAAACCCATAGGGTGTAAGTAGATTTTCAAATGGAAAAGAGGCGCAGACAGAAAGCTGGAAACCTATAAAGCCCGTCTGGTTGCCCAGGGATTTCGTCAGCGTTATGGTATTGACTATGACGAAACGTTTTCGTCTGTGGCAATGCTGAAATCCATTCAGATCATGCTTGCGATTGCAGCCCATCTGGACTTTGAGATCTGGCAAATGGATGTTAAAACCGCTTTTCTAAATGGAGATTTAGAGGAACAGGTGTATATGATACAGCCCGAAGGTTTTATTTCTGCAGATGAGTCTAAGGTATGTAGGCGGCAAAAGTCCATATATGGACTAAAGCAGGCAGCTCGGAGTTGGAATATTCGTTTTGACAGAGTTATCAAAACTTATGGCTTCGTTAAGAACGAAGAGTAACCTTGCATATACAAATGGGCTAATGGTATGGTAGTTTTATTTCTTGTACTGTATGTAGATGATATTCTCCTAATAGGGAATGACATCGCTGTACTACAGAAAGTAAAAATATGGCTTTCATCACAATTCTCCATGAAGGATTTGGGAGAAGCATCCTACATCCTTGGGATGAAGATCTATAGAGATAGATCTAAGAGATTGCTCGGTCTATCCCAATCCATGTACATTGAAACCGTGCTGAAAAGGTTCAGCATGACGAATTCCAAGAAGGGTTATCTTCCGATAGCTTCTGGAATTTTCCTCTAAAAGAGATTGTCCGACAACTCCGCTAGAGAGAGACCGTATGCATCGGATTCCCTATGCTTCGGCTGTGGGATCCATCATGTACACCATGATATGTACACGACCGGACGTGGCACACTCGCTAGGAGTAGTGAGTAGGTACCAGTCTGACCCAGGAGAGAGCCACTGGACCGTTGTAAAATTTATCCTCAAGTATTTGAGAAATACTAAGGATAAATGGCTGGTCTATGAAAATTCTGACTTGAAACTTGTAGGATATACTGATTCCAGTTTCCAGTCAGATCGTGATGATGGCAAGAGTGTGTCTGGATTTGTTTTTACCCTGTATGGTGGGGCTATCTATTGGAAGAGTTCCAAGCAGACTACTATAGCGGACTCTGTGTGCGAGGCGGAGTACATTGAGGCATCAGATGCGGCAAAAGAAGCTGTGTGGCTGCGAAAGTTCATTGCTGAGCTCGGAGTTGCACCCTCCTTTGATGGACCAGTCCCACTATACTGTGATAGCACTGGGGCCATCGCTCAAGCTAAGGAACCAAAGGCACACCAGCGCACCAGGCACATTCTGCGTCGGTATCACCTTGTTCGTGAGATAGTAGAACGAGGTGACATTGATCTTCAAAAGATTGACGGAAAGGATAACTTAGCCGACCCCTTCACTAAGGCCCTCAGTGTAAAGGAGTTTGACCATCATTACTTGAAGATGGGTATACGATACTGTACTGATTGGCTTTAGGTCAAGTGGAAGTTGTTGGAAATTATGTCCTAAATCCAATCAATTGTTGATTGTAAATGTATTTGAATAAATTATAAATAACATGGTATTTATTCATCACCAGAACATCTTCAAAAACTCCGATGTGATGAAGTTCTTAGGACTGCTTTGTGTGATGAAATATGATTTTGTCACACAGGTCCTTAAATGTTCATGACCGTATGATATACTATTAATAGGACGATAGTATTATCGGGCGTAGGTCATTGTGTATCATATTTATTGGTTGTCTTCCAAACCAAAGAGTATAGAGATACTAGTATGGTATACAGGTGAATGGTAGTGTACGTTCACTAAACATGACTAATTGACGGACTCTCTCTTGTCAAAAGTTGTTCCGAGTGGATATGGGTATATGTATTCTTTAGACCTGAGATTGCAACCGGTAGCTTGCAAGCAATTCACTGTACTTTGGTGCCGAACTACCTGAATTTCTAATCCAGCGACGGAAGGTTTCTGGATCCAGTCAAGTACTTGTGGTAGTCAGTTGCAGATCAAGATAGGATTGACCTCCCTTAGAAATAAGGGTGGATGCTTTGTGTTTTCAATTAAGTAGTACCCTGGCCAGAAAAAGTCAAATCACTATCACTTGACTTATTGAATTGAAACATATTTCCGGATGGATCGTTTTAGGGTAGACAGACTCTGAACCCACCCTGGATATTTTCTGGTCAAGAGGATGAATTATGCGGTAACCATAGTCCATAGGTTCTAGAATGTTGCTTTGCATCTATTCGGCCTATCCGGTCGTCGGGTCCCATTGCTAGATGGTTACTTCGATTAGTGCAGGAAGTGTTCTTGTACTACCGGCTTAGGTTCGAACCTGTGAGGTCACACGCTTAGAAGTTTCTAGATTGATCAAATGGCTGATTGACGATTAAGAATCGTCTAGAGATAAAATAGTCAATGTGATTAACTGATTGCCCTAAGCAATTGTTGCTTTGAGAAGTTAATTGATGATTGGATCACTGATTAGACTCAATTTGATTGAGTAATAGAGATTGAGCTTGACCAAATTCAAATATGATTTGAAATTGGTAAAACCGTAATTGACACCAAAATTGGTTTGGTGAATGTCTAATTTGCCCCCAACCAAATCAGATTTGGCTTGAGTCAAATTGGATTAAAATCAATTATGATCCTAGTATGACTAGGACTTCCTTCCCTATGTAGGACCCACATACTGTATGTGGGACCCACGTCCTGCCTAGGTGGGACCCATATACTGTATGTGGGACCCATATACTGTATGTGGGACCCACGTCCTGCATTTATGGGACCCACATACTGTATGTGGGACCCACATCCCGACCACCTCATCCCTTTGCATGCGTGACACGTGGCGGAGCAGGACACCTCTTTTGCTTGTATGTGTGACATGTGGCGGGCCTGGACACCTCACACTCCTGATGTCATCCATGACCTCATCTGCCTCATGAGGTCATCCATGACATCGCCCCCCAGGCCACCTCACCCCTTTGCATGCATGACACGTGGCGGAGCAGGACACCTCATTTTCTTGCATGTGTGACATGTGTCCTGGCAGGACACCTCATCGAACACCTCATAGGGACACCTCACCCTCTTCTTGGCCTATTAATAGGCCACCCCTCTTCCTTCTTAAGACATCAAGAGCACTAGAGAAAGAGAGTGAGAAGAGAGAGAAGCTTTAAAGATGAAAGCTCAAGGAGTTCTTGAGCTATGAAGGTCCATCTTCTTCCTTCTTCTCCCTTTCAGCCAACCTTCTGGCTCCCTGCGAGCTAGCACTCCCCAGAAAGCTGATCATTCCGACGAGTCATCGAGGCCGGATGCTTGTGCGGCTGCGAAGCATCCTTGAAGGAACCTCCTTCTAAAGGTAAGAGATCTGATCTCTTTTATGGTTGAGATATGATCTCAATCTTCAAATCACAAGAAGTTGTGATTTATGCATATTTATTTGAATCACACAATTCTCGGGATCTGAGGGCTTTGTGATATTTGGTGTCAAAGCAAAGGATTAGTGGAGACTATCCGATTTCCGGAAACTCTCACGCGTGATCGTGTGACGAAGCGTGGCTCTCCACCCGGAGGCTCATGTGATGAGTGCTTTGATAGGCACGCGCAAGTGTCACCCTATGTATTGGGACTGAGCCCGCGCCACATGTGATTTGCAGTTAAAGACTGTCTTCGACTGGTACCAGAGTCAAAATATCTAAAATATCAAGCATGTTTTGGGTTAAAATGTTTAACCCGTTCTTTCCGCATAAAATTTTCTGAAATTCATGTTTAGCCCTCTGCACGCACACCATCAGCAAGAAGCAAGAAATTGGATCACCAGACCACATAAGACAGATATAAGCAGTTTTCTTACATAAAAGAGAACGAACAAATTTTAAGTAACATAAAGAATACCAAAATCCAGTCTTACCTCTGTCCTCAAGCCTCCTCCGTCTTTCTCGAGGGACAAAAGTACCATCAGCTTTTGCTATTATATCTGACTTGGTCTTAGCATACTGGATTCTCTGCATTTTAACAAAATCATCTCTATTATTTATGAAGGGTAGAGAAAGGAGTGGACCCATTATGGGACAAGAATGTAAGAGGGGGAAACAAAGATGTAGAATGTCATATTATATTGGAAGCGCATAATAGATTTTCATAAACACTTTAAAACAGAAATAACTTTGGCTGACACATGCAACTTCTTGCATGCAATAAATATCATTGCTTGCTTTTACATTTGTGTTGATAGTGGAAAAGATGAAAATTGAGAAACTCAACTAGTTCTGAGGTTGTAGGATGCAAGTTGAAAGCAGTTTTTTCGTCATATGATAAGTCGCTTAAAGAACTTCTATTCAAATACCAAATGCCATATCCTCTGAACCCAAATTTTCAAGATTTTTGAAGTGCTGACATATGTAGACAATGGACACCAATGACAAACTACAGCACTCGTTGACAGCCCCAACGATAGAGTCCATATGTCAGCTAGAGGTGTTGATATTTAACATAGTTTCTGGAGTGTCCTACCAAGACATTCTTGTACAAGTTATGACACAAGTTCTTAACCATTTCAACTTAAACAGCATATGCCTAAAAGATCAAAGAATTCTTGATAAGTGCCATACTGCTTTCTGCTCTGTCATGAATGCAGAATGGTGCCTAAATGATCAATCTATTACAGAATACCAGCGTTAGTTTTTACAAGCAAGCATTAGAATTGGTAATGTTAAAAAGATCGCCATGGCTCAAACAAAGCATGGCTAACTCAATATAACTATAAAAGCATGATGTAAGGAATGGTACCGAGCATGTGACGACACTCCAATTTAAAATTTCAAGGGTTACTATGAAAGCTTTAACAAATTCTGTTGTAAATATTATAATTAGGGTTAAAAGGCCTTGCCATTTACCATGGGCTTGTCATAGAATGGAAATCCTTGCATCTGCTTGCGTGCTTCAGTTGCTGATGAAACATCCTCAAAGACAACCCATGCCTGTCCTTTATGTTTCAGCGTCTTAAAAGCAAGCATCTCCAATATCTTTCCGAATTGTGAAAACACCGCATGTAGGGATTTCTTGAGCTCTGTTTAACAAGATATTGATTTTAGCCAAACAAAATTAAGCCAAGAAAACAGAAGGAGAAGCTCAAATGGCATAAGAGGATACAAATCCATAAAGCGACACAAAGAAAGTGACACATCAAACAGCTATCAACAACTCAGAATAGATGATCAATTAGTTTACTTGATTCCAATATTGAATTGCAGATGAGTGCTCCTAAGAGATATTATCATAATTCATCACGCTGGCCCTCAAAGAGCCCACACTGGAAAACAGCTCTGTTTTTTCCGGTCATTTCAATGTTCACTTTCTGTAGAAGACGATCATATCAGATGTCTGATCAGGTAAATAGCTTAACAGAGACAAAGCAAAGAGGAAGCTTTTATGCAGGCTGCTACAGACTTCTCAGGTGATCTAGAAAAATCTGAATAGAGTAAAATCAGAATGGAGAAGCATAGAAGAAGAGAGAATAAAGGACGGAGAAAATCAGGAAGTCAAATATTAATTATTCTCTGAAATTTGTCGAATTTCATACAAAAACACAGATCCCAATGGACAATTGATCCATCTTAGAAAGTCGATGGTTCATACAACTTAGATATGTTTTAGAAACTTGCACTTAAATGATTCATAACTTTGAAAACTATAAATAGAAGAATGCATTGGCATGCTAAATGCCCATTTGTGCAAATATGCACACAGCACATCGTCCACTTTTGAATATCCATTGCAGTAATCTGTGAAAAAAAGATGACCAGAAATATTTGGTTTTTTCCCATGCTTAAACAAGTTTCTCGAGTCAAATGCTGATGCTCCTCATCATTATCAGAACAAACAAAAGCACAAATCTTAAGCTAAGAAACATACGAAGGATGTCTAGGAGATGAGGTGAGAAACAATAGAAAGACTGTTAGGATGGTTATATTTCTGAATAACTGTAGCTTTTTTTTAACTACTACTTAGAAATTAAGGTTATGATTTATCCTAAAACGAATAAAGAGCAAATTATTTACCAGTCATCATCTATAAATAGGAAAAGAGGCCTAAATATCGATTCCACAAAGAATTAAGGATACAAAATCTAAGGCACTGGGATAAATAATATTGATGCATAATACTTCTATCCGCTACTTGTTGTTTCTTGGCCAAATCAAATCCTAACACAATCCTCTTTGTGCTGTTGCGAATTTGTTACTCAACAATGTTATGAAGCTTAGATATGGCCAAACCACATTCTAGCTTGTTGACAACAGGGCAGGCTTCAACTCACTGTATAATTATATTAACCTTTTCATGTAAGAATGCCATACTATATTTGTTGACTGGAACTAAACTTAAGTCTTCTCACCCAAAACGAAGAGAAAGAAAAACAGCTGTTATCATCAATGTTTACCTCATCACTCAGATGTTCTTGACTTCTTTGTATAAATTATTCTTTATTATTACAATCAATACAAGCATTTTCATGTCCATTCCCCTCCTGCTTCTATAAACTAGTTACAGTCAGGACGGTAGCCATGAAAGTTTCCAAACTGCTGGAAACCTTTCAAACTATTGATTATCTTTTTTATTGAAAGTTTACAATTTTAAGGTTTCATTATGTTGTTTGGCAGAACAATGAAATTTTAAATTTTGGCAAAATCAGGAAGATTGTATGAAATATGAGTTTCCAAAATTTCACTATCTGCTTACTCCTTTTTTCATTATTAAAGAGTAATACATTGCATCTGCATAAAGGTCAGAGAAAAGCAAGATATTTTTCTCTGCAGCCAAGCCAGCACATGAAAACAAGGAAGAAACGCTGCACAAGCTTTCAGTCATAGGTTCGGTTTTCTGAGGTAACATACTAGCAGGCAATTCTCCCCGCCCAGAAGAAAAGCAAGTCATATCAGAACAGTCTATTACGCAAGCAGATCTTGAAACCTAAAACCATAAAACTCATTAGGTATCCTAAATAAAAGACGTTATTGAACAAATCCAGTCTAACACACAAACATAGTGTCCAAATCCAACATCATGCTTCCTTTCAATAACAACATCTTATGTTCCTCAGATTCTGTGTCAGTTTTAACACTCCTGCGCAAATCCATGAGGAGTTAGTGATCGCCAAACTAATCGAGAGCACGACTTCATGATTAAATTGGAAAATTATAGACCAGGTAAAGTAATTCATGTATTTATCAGCCCACCATGAAAACTAAGCCCGAGACTCTTAGCTTGGAAAAAAAAAGAGAGCGGAAGCAAGACTTATTTTGAGAAACGTGCATTGTAAGATCTAAAAATTGGACCGAAGAATCAATGACATGCCACTTGGTTAAAGATTCTTACTAGGCTTTGACCAACGAATCAAGACCAGAACGATAGAGCAGTAAAATAAAACAACAACAGCACGTACAGACCCCAGGTTTTCCTCGAGAACTTAAAGTAAAAAAAAAAAAAAAAAGTGAAGACATAAACCCTAATCTCCAGCCTAGGGTTTAGAATTTAAGAAGGGTAACTGATTCTCGCATCGCCTCAAGGAAAGAAAAAGAAAAGGGGGAGATGGGACTTACCATCGAGTTTGATCTTCTCGTTGATGTTGTTGATGTAGATAGTCCTGTTGGGTGGAATCGTCGAAGCCTCATCGCCGACGGCGGTCATCTTTCTCCCCCCCGCAAGTGTGCGAGGAATGGGGGTAGAGAGAGAGGGGGGGAGGAGGGCGGAAGGAGGGGGGAAGCGAGGAGAGAAGGGAGAAGGGAACGGTGTGGGGAGGGAGAGTGAGCTTGGGAAATGGGAAGGAGCCGCCTCGGCTGCGGTCCGATTAGTGGAGTGGCAATAATAGCCGGACCAGGACGGCCGGACGTCGCAGCCCGAACCGGCTGGACCCGAACCGGTTCCCTGTCCACCTCAGACGAGGTCAAAACCAGCCCCCTCAAAATGATCCAAATTCAAGCCAGCTCATGTAATTCGAAGCCGCACTTAGGCCCTATTTGGAGGAGCTGTTGGCAGTAGAGCTATTGACAGTAGAGCTGTTGGAAGTAGAACTTTTATAAAAAGCTGTTTGCTGTTTGGTAACTACATTTGTAAAGTGCTGTAACGCTTTAACATTTGTTTGGTAAACAAACTGAGAAAATACTTTTTGTATGACAAAATGACCATAAAGAACATTACTAGTATCATACAATAGTGCATAATAAAATATAATATATATTAATACATAAATATATGATATAGTATAATATTAATGTAATGTAATATAATATTATTATAATATAGTACTATAACATTGTATACTATAGGATAATAATTTAATATAATATTAAATTATTTAACATAACATAATATTATATTATATTATATTTATAGTATAATACAATAATAAATGTATAAAATATTATAATTATTAGTGTAAATTAATTTTTCACTCTTTTGATGACCATTTATCTCTCTAACAAATTTTCTAGCTAGGTGATAAAATTAGTTAAATAATTACAAATATTTATTTTTATTTATTTATTTATTTATTTCATTGAAATATATTTATTTATTATTATTTTTATTTATTTATTTTCTTTTTCTTTTTTTCTTCTCTTTTTTTCTTTCATTTTCTTCTTTTTCTTTCCTTTTCTTCTTCTTTTTTTCTTTTCTTTTTTCTTCTCTTCTTCTCCTTCCTTGCTCTCTTTCCTTCTTCTCCTTTCTTCTTTTCCCGCGAGGCCAGCGGTGCCGGAAGGGGGCCAGGCCACGGCGGCAGCGGGAGGAGGGCCGGGAAAGTGCTTTTTGGCCCTCCAAAAGCTTCCCCAAACAGGACCTTAAGCTGTTCACCCATCCAAAAAATTGGGATCTTTCAGGCTTTTTATTTTTATAAATTTGTAATTATATCTTGATCTTACAGTTTATATATATATATATATATTATAATATTTTGTAATAATAAAGTTAATATAATTTTGAGAAAGCTAAACTTGAGTTAAATTTTGAGCTAAATATCAAAATATGAGCTGGCCGGCGAACAATCCCCTTGTTGGTGATCTTTGATGAAGTTTTCTTTTTTTTTTTTTAATACAACGGCAACTCACACGTGCTCAGTGTGAGTACAGTTAACAAAATCAGAAAAAAGAAGATAACATAGGCACATGGAGACTGAAGCACATGCTTATGGTCACATCAGATGAAGCCTTTGAAGGCTGGTGTTGAGATTGGATTCAGGTCTTTATCTCATCTTGATCTGGCCAACAATTCTTCTATCTCATGAGAGAGCAGGGACGACAGCACGGGATAATTACCAGGAAGGGTTTTAAGGGCATTGAAGACAATGCATCTTAACTTTCCAACCGCAGTTTGGCTCTTATAATTAATTATGTTCCAATAAGCTTTTGAAAGTAGGAAATAAACCAACAGCCAACAGCCTCTGTCAGCATGATAGAATAAATTAGTCAAAGAAAAGCACCCAGCAATCCAGAAACCATAAAAGAGAGAAAAATAGAGGCTCATATATTCTGAAATTTGTGGGACAGCAAGTTATCCCAAAGGAGATCTGGAACTTTTATTTCCATCAGCTTGTCAGCATCCTGGCCTCCACAGAGGAGGTTAAAAGTAACCACAATTTTATGCCTTCAATGAGAGTTGAATTAATCCCTCAATTTGAGGAAGAGAGGGAAATTAGATATCAGTTCCAAGTAGTCTGTTCTGATAGATATCTTAAGTCCATGTTGCTTAGTAGCTGAGCATGGACCTTGAAGCTCCTTGGCAAATGACCCTATTTCTCACATGATGCAGTCACCAAGCATTAAAACATTGAACCAATGAACTCTGCAAAATGCAGTATGAAATATGAGCAATTGAATCCACCAATAGTAACAATCGATATATTAAAACTTACATTGTGCTACTAATTCGATGAGTGAGAAAAGCGAAAGATAGCACACCATAGACAACCTTCCAGCCGAACTGCACTTTGTTGCTTTAGAGTGATCCAGCTTTCAAATCGTGGCTCGATGCTGTAGCAATTTAGTATTACCAAGAGTGGAAGAAAGATGACCAATTCAATTGCTGCTAACTATGTGCCGTTCTTAGAACATGCCATAGCTGCACTGAATGGCTTCATAAACCAAGACGAGCATTGGTCCCACCTCTAATAGAAGGACGTCAGAGAGAAGTTTGAGCTTTGAAAGCATATCCAACTTCAACATACCATAAAGCCACTAAGTAGATAGTGGTAAAGAGGTGATCAAAATTACACTAAATAATACTTTATTGCTGTACAGAAAGAAAGTGTTCAGAATTAATTTACAGATTTTTCCTGGAAATTAATAGACAAGCTTTGACTGCCTGATGGTTTCACAGGTGTTAAATGCTTGCAACTCCTAGCAGACTAAATAGCAGAAATGGACATAGAAAATCAAAGCCCTTTAAATCTCCTCTTTTAGCTGAGCTGATCAGTCATAACTGTAGAGGCATCAAATATTCCCACATTTTGGCAACTGCTTAACAGAGAACAGAATGACCAATTAGTGTCTACAATAGGGTTCGAGTAAAACAAGTTTATGATAAATGGCATTATTAACCAACAAGGTTGATTGCATAATAACATGACCAAGTCATTGGCACAAAGACACCACAACAATGGTAAAGCATTACCTTCTTCGGTATTGGTCTTAATGTGGAGCCACCTGGTCCAGCTCTATTTTCAATGGGTTTCAATATCTCAAATGAACACAAAAGGGACTCATCTATGCTCAACAAAGCACCAGCATTATCAAATTCACCGCAATAATTTGGAGCTGAAAATATTGTGACTAATCTCCGTTGCGCAAAAAACTCGTACCCATCCTCTACTACCTGAGAGTTTCCACATATCAGAGATGTTTGATAGCTCATTTTTTTTTTAAAAAAAAAGAACGAGAAAAATGGTTTTATATTTAACTGACCTGATGAGCTCGGCATAAAAGATCGAGATCATTCTTCTCCAAAAACTCAACAAGTTTATCAGCACCGAAAGTACATGAAACCCCTCTGTCACTCATTCCCCACCCTTGAACCTCAGGATCGGGATCAGACCAAAGCAAATCACAAAGAAGACCATAATCTGGAATCTCAATGGGCCTCTCAATATGTCTTATTTGGTCCAAACTGGTTAACTCAGGTGAAAGGCCCCCATGCATGCACAAGATTTTCTCATCGATGAGTGCTGCAATAGGTATACAATTGAAGCAATCGCAAAAGATCTTCCAAAGCCGGACGTTGAACCTCCGCTTACATTCATCATAAAAACCGTAGACTCTATTGATTTTTGCATCTTCATGATTCCCCCTCAAAAGAAAGATGTTGTCAGGGTACTTTATTTTATACGCTAGAAGCAAACATATTGTCTCCAAGCTCTGTTTACCCCTATCGACATAATCTCCAAGAAATAGATAATTTGAAGCAGGAGGATAGCCACCACATTCAAATATCCTTATGAGATCATGATATTGTCCATGTATATCCCCTGTAACATGACAGTCATGTTAGAAAGAGACAGGACTTTCAAATATGTATGAGTTCAATTAATTAATATGCACATTTTTTAACTAAGCAAAACCTTGAATTCTAGTTTGAATCAAACAGTCACAACATTCATGTATATTCAGTCCCATGCAACAGAGAATTACCAATAACCAACAGAAAAAATTGTCAGAGGGACACCCTAGACAAAACTTATAATCAAATCTACAGACTTTACAGGTATGAGAACCAGAATGATAGCATGCTGTATGTCGAAGTGTATCCAGGCAGGTTCAATTAGCAATTATGAACTTGTAGTTCACACTCTGTTGGCTACCAATCAGCTCATTAAAGACTTATGTAATCTGATAACTTTTAAAAATGGTTATACAATGATCAAGGATTTCAAAATTTCCAGCTTTTCAGTTATGATTTCTGCAAGACCTCAACAATTTCCCCCACAATCTGCCTTACATTTTCCTCAAATGGAGACAACTCCCAGGACAACAAGGCACAAATATTAACATATATTACTTCTAAATTTCAGGAGACACAATAAGATGGTAATCATTCTCTATTTTAAATTTTTAGAATTATTTTATACTTTTTACTATTTCTTGGCCAAAGAAATTGAAGCTGGAGCTAGAACTGTCAAAACTCCTAAAAAGAAGCTCATTTCACTCATCCAAACTGGAAATGGGAATTAATACTTAGGACCCCAATATACAATCTCTACCAAACTTGACAATAAGTTGTTGAGGCACCTTTGCTTGTCATGCCTTTATACTGTGTGTCTGTCCTATCAGGCCTATTTCAACCAAGAAATAATCGATATGGCATTATGATGATTCAGAAGCATGTGATGTAAGAAGAGGTGAAATGAAGAGATATGGTCATAAAATATTTAGTTTGCAACAGGAGAGATGGTTAGGCTTCTATGTGGATGATATGAAACTTGGATGGCCATCATTGGCAGGAACCCAACCAAAATTGTTGTTCAGGGATTCTAAAGGAACTGAGCATCCCTAGTTTTGGAATTATGCATATGCTCTGAGCAATAGCTAGTTTTGAAAATTATGCATATCCTACTCAATTACCAATGCAGTAACTAAGATTAGTTCTAGTTAGGTATACAAATGAGCTGGGTTTGGGCTAAGCATATTAAAATTTTCAATAGGACTGCGATACTGACATGACAACCCAGCCTTAAAAATATAGAATTTGACTGACAAGCAGTCCCATTTGCATCTGTCATTTCAATGTATAAAATCTTTAACTTATATGGATGATTTGTTAATGAGAAAAGCACTCCTTGAGAGAGAATTTGCTTAATGTTTTATGCAAATGCTTAAAATAAGCATTCAAACCATGGAATGCTGTACGGGCCGGTACGTACCGGTCCGGTCCTAGACCGGTACCGGAACGACAAAAAAACCGGTATTTTTCGGTTTAACCGGCCGGTACAGGTCCGTACCGGCCTGTTCGGAGCCCGTACCGGCCGGTACCGGTCCGTACCGGCCGGTTCGGAGCCCGTACCGGCCGCTACCGGCCTCGTACCGGTACGTTTTTTTTTTAGAACCACAGCGCCGCGCGCTGTGGTTTTTGAAACCACCGCGTACCGGCCGGTATGTACCGGATCGGACCGGTACCGTACCGGTCCGGCTGGCCACCGGTACACCGACCGGTACCGGTACGGCGGACCTTGATTCAAACACTCACGAAAGTGTTTTTACAAAGCTACAGCCACTCTCCAGGGCTTCATTTAGAATAGTGAAGGCACTAGGCTAGTTCAACTGCCTCAGGTGGATTCCCAAAAGGTAGTTGTTTGTGACAACAGCAAGCCCAACTCTTATGGAAACTACCTTGGTGACACCATCTCCAACCAGTAAACTGCTATAGGTGGTTAGAGTTAAAACAAAGAGCAGTGAGAATAACTTTAACCCTTCATAATCCAAGTAAGACCAAATCCACTCTTGGGAAATGTTAAAGAATATACTATCAATTTCAGCTTTCAAGTTAAAAACTTGAAATAAAAAGATGGAAACCCTAATGGAATGCTGCAAGCATGTTATAAATTTGGCAGATTCTTGAGTTTAAACACAAAGTACAAAAAATTTTAAGGAATATATACATAGGACAAACTTTGGTGGGATACGTTAAGATCCAGAAGGTAATAAAGGAAAAGAGCATCCATTTCAATAGAAATGACAAGAAAAAATAATATTGAGACTAAGTTGGCCCAAAAGAAGGTGAGGAGAAACTTTTTTGAAATCAAGATCTAAGAAAGAAAAGATAAAGAGAGAGATCAAGTTGTGCATTAAGAGTGTTCAAATTTGGAGAAACGTGAAACAAAAAGAATATGAAATGGTCAATTCCAGAGTGTATCAAATGAGTCAAATTGAAGATTTAATTTAGAAGAAAGCAACTAAGGAGGATGGTTGTGTAACAAACCTTAACCATGATAAATAAAGGAAAGACTATAGATAACTTCTCGCCTAAGTTGCAAAAAAAAAAAGCTATCAAGGTCAAGTGAATACGAGTTCATGAAAAAAAAAATCAAAGGAGAACTATCTTATTCAATAACATAAACAAATTAAGGAAAATCCTATGTTTGAAGAAGGGTAATGGTACTAGCTATAAAAAAATAAAGGCGAAAAGTTAAATTAACCAATTACCATTGAATTTAAAGCATAAAAAATATGCTAGATAAGTATGCACATGGTGCATGGGTACTGGAATAGAGATTAAGAAAAACTGGCATATATTGAGTAGGTCAACTGTGAAGGTTACTTGAACTGGCATATATTTTGAAAGGAAAGACTGAATCCACACATGACCTACATTGACTTGAAGAATTCATGTAGTAAAAACGAAATGAGCCAATTAGATTGGTGTTAAAGGTGAAACAAGATACTAAGATGGTACAATAATCCTCTTTCCAGCAGGTATGGGGTAAAATAAGCTTTAGGTATAGTTTCGGTGATCCTAATTGCAGTGACTTGTGAGATCTCACCAACAGGTAGTCCAAAGATATGATCATTACACTGTACAAGGCCAATAAGCAGGAGAGATGCTACTATTTATTTCATTAGAAGTGATATAGCCTATATTAATAAAACGGGAGTAAAATTGAATAAAATATCAAAAATATGCTAGAAAGCACAAGATGTTGATGAAGTACATGGCATGCAACAGTGATAAAATAAGGGCATAGTCAAATTTGATGACCGTTGTATCGGGGATGGACAAAGAAAGAAGCCAAAGTACGTTCACTAGAATCATAGAAGGGTGGACAAAGTGGCAAGGTGCCTCTAGGCATTGAGCAGTTGCAGCATTATGAAACTTGAGGAAAAATTTCAGACAACAGTAGATTTGGATTATCATGAGGAAGAGAAGGTGGGACAGAATGGATATGTTAAGAAGAACATGAACAACCAAAATTAATAGAGAATGCATCCCTACATATGAATGTATTCGACATGGAGACTTAAGCTGACCGAAAATATCGGCAGATAGGGTTTGTTCATACGGCTATGGTTACAGAGGGTGCAGATAGAAACATGTTGACATTCAGATCTTTGTTGTTCATTTTCATTTACAAACCTCGCTAGAAGGCTATGTTTCCATTTGTTTTTTTGGTTATTTCTATCTGTTTGCATCTTTGAGTTCCTACTGTCATACCAATATGTTCCCCTTTAATCTAGTCAACAATCAGGTGCTCTCATTATTAATAGGAGGATCAAGCTAATCCCAAGTACCGCATCAGAAGGAAAACCGAAACTTGGTCCAAGAAGCAATTTGGCATCATCCTAGAAGTTGATATTGGAGGGTTTTTTTCCTTTTCCTTATTTCTTTAGTAGTTTTTATGCACGGTATGAGCCTTTTCCACGTCCTCCGTGCATAATACTGGTACGCTCCGTACCGCCCGGTTCAACAAACAATGATTTTTACAATTAAGAGAAAGAATCTAGACGTTATTCTAATAATCCAACAATAGATTCTTCAAACCACCCCAATTTCACCCCTCAAAATCATGATCCCTTCAATTTTCTAATTCTAAAAAATCTAACAACTCCCCGAAAATTTCCTCGACCAAAAGAAATTCTTTTCGCACAGACTCAAAACCAACCACCCAGTAAAATCCCAGCAACCTAATTAATTCGCGATCTCATGCCCTAATTCTTCCACAAAACCACCTCATGCTCGATCACGAGCACCATCAATGGCAAGAACTGCAACAAGAAAAAAGAAAAATTCAAGATAAAGGGGAATAAAACAGACCGCAGATCTTGATAGGGGCGTGGAGATTGAGGAGGTTGGGCTGGGAGAGGAAGACCCGCTTGGCTTCGACGCATAGTTGCCGGATCTCGGACTCCGAGAGCTGGACCTGCTTCCCTCCGCCGCCCCTGCCGCCGCCCCGTCCGCCGCCCCTGCCGCCGTCGATGAGCCGCCGGAGGATGTCGTCCAGCACGGGCCCCTCCATCGCCGCCATCGAGCTCTTCGTCATCATCATCTCTCTCTTCCAAATCCGGGGGCTTTCGCCTCCCCTTCGTCTTCTCCGCCTTTCGATCTCCCCCTTCTTTGGATCAACGTTTTGAGTCCGAGGAGGGAGGCAACGACGACGTGGTGGCTTTCTTTTGCGGTGAATGGTTCAAAAGCGCGTGGACGCGAAATAGCCGTCGGTTGGGGGAGCCCCGGAGAGGCTCAGCGCTCCGATTAAGCGCGTTGGCGCAACAGCCGGATACGGAAAGCTCGGAACTTTTGGCAGGGTCCCATGTCGCGTTTGACCGACTCCTGAGACCGACTCTGTAGCTTAATGTTGTTTTCTTGGGTCAGGTATTTGTGTCCACTTTTGGATTCATGGGTTAGGTCATAAGGTGCAGGGTAGGTGTGGATTGGATAGAATTAGGCTTGACATGGTTAATTAATGAAAGGAAGAATCTAGATTCCACCTGAAATTATAGTTTAAATCTTGTTTCATGAGTTAGGTGTGGTTACTATAATGAGGAATGAATTCTAGGAGGAGAGTCAGGTATGGATGTGGTTGGTGGTGGCAACACAAAGTTGATGTTGAGTCTTCAAGTGCATGGTGGCAGGATAAACGATTATTGTTGAAGCATTATGATTCACAAGGCATGTCTATGAGTAGGCAACAATGACTGCAAGTTTGCTGACTTGTTTTGGATAATGATTGAAGTACGTCATCCGGTACAATTCTAGTTCATGATCCACCAAACTCTTTAAGAATAAGGTAGTAGATAAATGTTTGCATTGTTCGAGTTTATTTCAAGATCAACATTTATCCTGGCTGTCACGCCCCGACCAGAGATGGCTTGAGCCAAGCACATAAAAGAAGGCTGCATATCTATACGGTTTAATCGCACTGGACATTCAGGATCTACCTTTTCATTCATTCATATTCATATCATTTTAAACTAGGCCATGGCAGAAACAATTAATCTATTACAATTATTCAAAAGAAATAGTCTATAATGACTAATAATAAGAATATGTCCAATCAGTTTATACTAAGAATGAATAATCAAATGTTTTCTAGATCCTAAGCTCCTTTTTACTTGATCTCAAGCTATGTCCATTCTTTTGCATCTCAAAAAAATAGAAGAGAGGGAATGGGCTTCACAAGGTCAGTAAGTTATTAAAACCTCTAGTTGAATTAAGTATAATATAAGTTTTCAGTCTGTATGATTTCTTATAAATAAAAATATGACAATGAATATTTAAAATGTATCATATCCATCAATAAAGATTTCAAGATATATAATGCATCTAGCCAAAATAAATTTTCCAACCAAATATGGATAGTTCATCCTCTCTCACTCTCCTAGTCTTTAGGATTATGGCCACGATTGGCCTATGGCAAGCCTCGAAAGAGACTAGGTTCTAAAGAGGAGAAAGAAGGGTGAGGAGAGGGCGATACTCTATAAAGGATCATCCAGGGAGGGTGGAGGGTTTAAATCAAGTGGCTTTTTGATGAGATAGGCTAGGCTCAGAGGGATAAGGTGTTCATTCATCAGTTGGCAAAGGTTCCATTAGTCAATGGTCATTCCTTACCTACCTTCGGTGCCATGGTGTCAAGCCCCGTGCTCGGAGCGCGGCAGACGCCGCACGCCTACATGGTGGGCCGCACAGGTGTGCAAGGCAGCTGATCATATCGAAACGAATACAAATACTTAAAATTGACATAAATATTTAAATTATTCAGAAACAGTCTTACAAAATTTCAAAATAGCATATGCCAATATAATTCAAATGTCCAAGCTAATCTAACTAAAATGTCAATAAGTGAAGAAATCATCGAAAAATCTAACGCACCCCAATCCCGTACAATTAAGCCTTTGGATCTGAAAAAAAATAAAGAAAATAGGATAATGAGCTACACTGGCCTAGTAAGCAACAAAATACCCCAGAGTGGGAGTCAAAACATATCAGATCAAAATACACAATAATGACTTGGAGTAAATAACAAATAACATCATTTTTCTCTTTTCCAAACTTATTATCATTTTTACAAAAACTCTGATACTAGAATCTCAACATAATTGGCCACGACCACGTAATTCAGTGGCATGGGTTGCACAAAGTACCAAATCCACTATTTTTATCCACCGATGGCAGCCGGTGTTGCACAAAAATGCCAAATCTACTATATTTACCCACCGATGGTAGCCGATGTCCAAATCCACTATTCTAATCACCGGTGGCATGGTGTCGAAATTGGTTTCTCACAGATTACAAGTTGACAAGTCCAACATATAATCCCCATTGATGGAGCCAGAACAGAACAGAACAGATCATAGCCATGCTGAGAATGTATATATATAAAAACAGATTTCATAAATTGCCCAGTCATAGTTTACGGATTTCAGAACATATAACATAATTTTCAAATAAAATTTAACATGCCTAGCCCATTTTACTAAATACAAAATATATTTTAAAATTTAATCCACTAATAATTATTTTGTAAAATACTTTAGAAAATACACTTTGAAGTATTAAGTTACTTACCTTCAAATATTTTAATTTTATTGCTCTAAAATTAATAAAGGAATTAATTAATTTAAAGCAAGCAAGTTTGCTGACTTGTTTGGCCAATAAGGCCTCCAAAGTTGACCTCTAATTGGTTCATTTATGCAATAAAAATTCATTGCAGGGACCAATATCTAATTACAAAGTACTGTTCCATAATAAAACTTGAGTAAAGGGACCAAACAAATATATTTGAGGACTTTTATGTAATAAATCTTTCTTATAGGGACCAAATATAAATTGACTCTTTTGTGAAATAATATATCGTCAAGGGCATAACTGCAAAATTTCATTTATTGGCCAAACAGGTTCTAGGTTTTGGGTTTCGAGTTTCAGATTCCGGGTTTGGATTCCGAGTTCGGATTTCAGATTTTGGGTTCGGGTTTCAACTGGGCCCACAGTGAATCAGGCCCAAGCTTGGTCCAGTTCGGCCCACATGGGCCTTCTTCCTCACCGAACTCCCCATGGATAGGGGAGTTGAGAACGGAAGAGGGAGGGGGCAGCAGGGTGGCCGGCCTAGTGGTGGAGGTCGTCATCTGGTCGACGGCCAGCCGGCCACCACTGCGGCCGGCTGCTGCTGCGGCGACCGGCGTCGAAGGAAAACCGAGTGATCTCGGTTTGGGACCAAAACAAAGGGAGGAAAACATGCTATTTGGCATGGAATAAAGGGCAAAAAAGAGCTTACCGGCGGTCGATGGAGGCGGCAGGAGGGAGATCTCAGTCGCTGTTGCTCGATCCGGCAGTCAACCGGCGGCGGCGGCGCTCAGAACCGAGGGGAAGTGAATCTCCAATACAGGGGAAGGCGCAGGGGTGATGGCGGTTGATCGGGCGGCATGCCGGCCACTCGGGAGGCAAGAGCAGAGGAAAGAGAGGGAGGAGGGGGAGGAGAGGAAGAGACACTACAGTAAAAGAGGAAAAAGCCGAAGCTTAACTGCCGACGCTAGAAAAAAGCGTTGGCAAATTCTGCTCCCGCGCCCAATTTTTCCGACGCTTTTTAGGAGCGTCGGTAATTTGAATCAATGAACGACGCTTAAAAGCGTCGTCGTGGACCTAAGACCAAACGACGCTTGATGCGTCGTTCTTTTGTCCTAAGACGACGCGTATAAGCGTGGTTAATTGAAACGCTAATACGACGCTTACAAGCATCGCCGAAGCCCGCTTAAAACCCAGCGACCGACCACGAGCCCACATACTTGCCCTAGCTACTCCCGAGCACCCTCATCTTCCTCCTCTCCGGCGCTGCCTTAGCCCCTATCTTCCTCGTCTCCGGCGCTGCTTTAGCCCCCATCTTCCTCCTCTCCGGCGCGGACCGTCCGACTCCTACCTCCTCCCTCCTCCCTCCTCTCCGGCATCGACTGACCGACCCCAACCCGCTCCGCCCGAGGTAGTTTTCTCCTCCTCCCTCCTCTCCCACCGTCTCGCTTGTTCTCCTTCTTCTCCTCCTCTTTTTCGGGTGTTCGTGGGTTTTTTTTCCTTCTTTAATTTGTTCGCCCGAGGATCTTCTCCTCCTCTCTCCTCTCCGGCATCGACCGACCGGCCCCAAGTCCCGATCGATTCAGGCCCGCCTCCGTCCGAGAATTTTTGCCTGCAACATATTATATTCCAGGTTTATAGATATTTCTAATTTTACTTTAGATGCCTCTGATTTTAGCTTCCAGCTTCTATTATTGATTTATTATTGATTATATATTGTTTGTGCTCTTTGGAAGGAAAGTGGCTTATTGCACAGGACAAAAGTTATGAAAACGAGTGCAAGTTTGAACATGTGCAAATTTCTGTGGATATTCATCTTGTTTCATTGCTATTGATGTTCTGTTCATTATTCATACTTTGGCATAAATAGCAGATTATGCCCCAGATAAAGTTGTGGTTTATATTGCATATGATTGTTTCCAGCATATGCAGCTTCAAGTAGTAGTCTGTGTTCATGAATATTTACAAATTGGTGTTCTAGATATCCATTCAGCTGGACTTGCAATGTTGAAGGACATGATGTTCTTCCTATGCATGTGACTTGATGGTGGCATGTAGTAGTTGTTCAATCATACATAATATTAGGTGATGGAAATGCTTAGTTGCAAGGGTTATCTATGTAAGTTGTGTGCCTTTTTCCTTGGAGTCTGAAAAAGAGGAAATCTGGTTCTTTGTAATGAGAATCAACCTTCAATTGGTCCACTTAGAGAGGAAACCAGCCTCCCATTTAGAGTTCTTTGTCGATGTTGTTGGCTATGAAGAAGCTTAGAGCTTGAAAAACTGTCTTCTTCTTCTTCTTCTTCTAGAAGATATAAAGGAGTCTGATTTCCCCCCCTGAAATGGGCCAATTGGAGGTTAGTTCCCATTGACAATGGAGGCTGGTTCCTGCTTGAAGTGGACTAACTGGAGGTTCTTTGCTCTTTTTTTGTGTGTGATAAGTGGGAAAGGGCATATTTTAATACAGCTCATTTTAACAATGACGAACTTGATGCATTATTGTTAGTGAATTCATGATATTCTATTATTCTTAAACTTTAGACTTATGCTCTATGGTAAATCTCATATTTGATATGTAAAACTTTGATGATGATGGTGGTGCTGCTGATGATGATTTTTGTAATGGTTTGTGACCACTGCCCACATTTTAGTTACTGTATCCTATTCCTTGTTTTAGTACGGCTTATTATTATTTATAGAAGTTTGAGTGGTTATCCAAGACTATTTGAAGATTCATTCAATGCTATACTGTTTTTTAGACTATTTGAAGAGAGGCTAATTGCAATAGCCTGACACAGTTTCTGTGTTTCTTTTCGAAAAGAAGGGAAGTTCTTAGGTTGGATGAGAGCACAATATTATTCTTTCTCCAATACAGTTTTCACTAGCTCACTTGTGCTACCTCTCTTTCCTTGAACCTATAACTATAGTTGTGGACACCTACATAAAAATCTCTGTGCATACCTTCAGGTATACTGATCAGTCGCCACTCATCAGTAACCTCACTAATATGACCTTTAGGCCAAGATTCTTTTTTATGACAAATTCATGGTTGGCTTTGTTAGGGGAAAAACCCTAAGTCATACATCCACGGAGGCGCTCGGCCGAAGAGCGCCGACCGGAAAGCTGCTCGGCCAAGGAGTGCCGACCGGAAAGCTGCTCGGCCAAAGGATGCCGACCAGGAAGGCGCTCGACTAGAGGGCATCGACCAGAGCGCGCGCCAAGAGGTGCCCCACCCAAAGTAAGCTGCTCGGTTAGAAAGTGCCGACCAAAGACAGCGCCAAGGCGCTCTGCTAGAAGGTGCTCGCCTAAAGGGCGCCGACCAGGAGTACTCAAAGCAGCCCCGCCACAGGGCGCCCCATTGCGCGACCAGCTCGGCTCGGCATCCTTGCCGAACCGATGCCTTTACCAAATGTTCAACCTCCGCCTAGAGTCCAAGGGACTTGACAACTCCTACGGCTTGCGACCTGCCACTATCTCCAAGCCATCAAGGCATAAGATCTCCGCAGGCGTTCGGCACAACCTGCCATTAATGCATGAGACTCCCTCAAGTCTCCGATACACTCAGGCATTTAATGAACACGGCCCAAGACGATCTCCGGATCACTGAACCATCAGAGCGTATGGCTCTATCTGGCCGCCGGTTCATTCGGTAATAAATGCACTTACCATCCATAGACCCCAGGCTCGCTACGGCCGGCGGTTCAACCACTCCAACAGGTCCGATCGACCGTGACAACTCCCTGGTTCCGGTCTGATTCGGCCCCGTTCTCTACTACGCCATAAATGGGCCAAATCGTGCCCAATTATCACAGACAGGGACAAATCCCCCGGTTACCTCCCAGGTAACGTAATCCCCCCCTATAAAAGGGAACCTGGGAGAACCAAGTGAGGGGGGAGAAGAACAAAAACGGAGACAGATCCCCGGGACTGAACCCGCCGGGAAGCACAGACGCAATTGAGGACATCATCCTCTTCGTCTTCTTCATCTTATCCTAATGTTCTTGCTATCTTCTCCATATACTCTCTTCCCTGCTCTCTCCACATACTTGTCCCCACTGACTTAGGCATCGGAGGGCCGGCGCCGGGGAGCCCGGCCACCGGTTTTTCTTGCAGGACTTGCACACCCCCCGCGGCGGAGGACGCAGCCAGCCGGCGCACCGCCGCCCGCCTCCTACAGCAGCGGAGCTCCTCCTTCTCCGGCTTCACGGCGGCCCCCGGGTCCAATTTCCAGCAACAGTTGGCGCTAGAGGAAGGGCCCGAGTTCGCTACCATGAAGCTAAGAAGCAAAGGGGCTTCCAACGCCTCTCGACGTCCTCCACCAAGCCCAGAATGTTCCGTTCGAAACTCACCACCCCCGGTTGAGCCAGCACCTCAAGTTCAACCGGAACAATTTAATGCCCTGGTGCAGCAAGTGCAGGCGTTGGCTACCGCCGTCCAAAGCTTGCAACCCAGGGGCATTCCAGCAGCACCGCCTCCCCCGGCTCCAGTTCAACCGGGCCCCCTACAAGCGGGCTTCCTCTCCGAGGTCAGGACTCTCAAGTCCAGGCCTCCCTCTGGAGAGAGCATCCAGTCAGAGATCACGGAGGCTGGCCACAGCCTTCAGAAGCTGAGTCGGTTCCAGGGCAACCTGCACCCGGAGGAACCGCTGTAGCGATCCTCCAGAATGATGAACTCGACAAGAAGGTCGAAAAGCTGGAGCGCCAAATCCAGGCACTCCACGGAAGAAAATCGGGACGTAACGGCGACTTCGAGTTCAATACGAAGTCGCCCTTCTCCCAGGAGATTGAAGATGAACCGGTTCCCCTCCGGTTCAAGATGCCCCAGGTGGAGCCTTACAACGGCAAGGCTGATCCCTTTGACCACCTGGAGAGTTACCGGGTCTTAATGGCCCTACAAGGAGCCTCGGAAGCCATGATGTGCAAGGCTTTCCCGGCGACACTCCGAGGACCAGCCCGGCTTTGGTTCACCGGGCTGAAGCCAAGTACTGTCTCTTCCTTTGAGCAGCTCGGCAGACAATTTGCTGGCAACTTTGCCGCCAGCCAGCCCCAGCGGCGGACATCTGACTCCCTCCTTGACATCAAACAAAAGGAGGGAGAATCCTTCAAGGAGTACTTGGACCGGTTCACCGCCGCAACATGGGAGGTCCGGGAGCTTGACCAGTCAATCGCCATGTCAGCATTGAAGACTGGAGCCCGGTCCTACAGATTCCTCTTCTCGATCGAGAAGAATTTCCCCACGGACCTCGCCGAAATGTTCGCTCGGGCGCGGAAGTATGCCAAGGCAGAAGAGGCCGTGGCAGTTAGGCGGGGTGGAACCGAGCAGAACCCCAAGAAAAGACGCCGCGAGGAGTGCGGCCGACCCAGAAGCCCGTCTCCACGACGAGCTAAGAATCCGCCCCGCCCAAAGAGTCCACCCCGGTTGAGAGGACCGCCGCAGCAGAGGTCACTCCGCCCGAGGTTCCCACTGCAGGCCCGTGCACCTGAAGGGAGGTATGAAAAATACACCCCCCTCAATACCCCTCGGGCCGAAATTCTCATGGAGATCGAGAGTCGAGATCGCATCCGGCTCCCACCTCCGAAGCCTGATATCCGAACCCGGCGCGATAACCGGAAGTATTGCCGTTTCCACCGGGACAAAGGTCATGATACCGAGGAGTGTTACCAGCTCCGAAATGAGATCGAAGCACTCATCCGCCGAGGGGTGCTCGATCGGTTTGTGCGAGGCCGGCGCGAAGAAAAGCAGCCCGCCGAAGGAGCAGCACAGCCTGAAGGTTCGAATGCCAACAGGCTTATTGCCGGCATCATCAACACTATCCGAGGGGCCTCGGCTGGAGAAGCTTCGGAGGGAGGAACCTCATCAAAGCGCCCGCGCGCTTCTGAAGTCATCTCCTTTTCAGACAATGACTTAGAGGGAGTTGAAACTCCCCATGATGATGCCGTGGTCATCTCCATGATCATAAATAGATTTGATATAAAACGCATCTTAGTCGATAATGGAAGCTCGGCGAATGTTTTGTACTTTGGTGCATATTGTAAAATGGGGATGACCAAAGAACAGCTACGGAGGATGAATGCTCCGTTGGTTGGATTTACTGGGGATTCAGTCCCAGTAGAGGGCGAGATTGACCTTCTGGTCACGGCCGGGCTCGCCCCTCGTGAAAGCACCGTGGGGATGAGCTTCCTCGTGATACGTCTTCCTTCGGTCTACAATGCCATCCTCGGAAGGCCAGGCCTCAACGCCCTCCGAGCGGTAGTCTCCACTCACCATCTGCTCATGCGATTCCCCACCAGCCGGGGGGTCGGCGAAGTTCGAGGAGATCAAATGGTGGCAAGGCGATGCTACCTGGCGACCCACGAGGCAAAGCGACCCGCCGAAGTGCCTGCCCCAGCGACTGACCAGCCCTCAACCAAGGTTCTGGAGGCACGGGTCGACCCTCAGAAAGAGCGGGTAGAGCCTGGTGAGTTATTAATTCAGGTTCCTCTACGTGAGAACTCTCCTGAGCTAACCGTGCAGGTCGGCTCCGGCCTTGACGCGCACGAGAGGGGTCGCCTCGCCAACTTCCTGCGAGACAACATGGATGTTTTCGCATGGTCGCCTGCAGACATGCCGGGGATAGATCCAGAGATCATGGTCCACCGGCTCCAAGTAAAGCCAACCAGCAAGCCCGTGCGGCAAAAGAAGCGGGGAGCCGCCCCTGAACGACAGCAAGCAGCAGCCGAGGAGGTCAGCAAACTCCTTGAAGCTGGATTCATCCGGGAGATGCTTACCCGGAGTGGCTCGCCAATGTGGTCCTCGTCAAGAAGGCCAACGGGAAGTGGCGTATGTGCGTGGACTACACCGATCTGAATAAAGCCTATCCAAAGGACAGTTTTCCGCTTCCCAGCATTGACCAGCTCGTGGACTCCACTTCGGGTCACGAGCTACTAGCATTCATGGACGCCTTCTCCGGATACAACCAGATCCGCATGGCGCCAGAAGATGAGAAGACAGCCTTCATCACCGATGGGGGAACCTATTGCTACAAGGTGATGCCATTCGGCTTAAAAAATGCCGGGGCAACTTATCAGAGGCTGGTTAGCCGGATCTTCAAAGATCAAATAGGCCGGAACATGGAGGTCTACGTGGATGACATGCTAGTGAAAAGCAAGGTGGCACAAAATCATATAGCCGACCTCAATGAAGCATTCTCCACGCTCCGAAAGTACCAAATGAAGCTCAATCCAGCTAAATGTGCATTCGGAGTCACCTCCGGCAAATTCCTCGGCTTCATCATTACACAGCGAGGAATCGAGGCCAACCCAGAGAAGATCCGAGCCCTTCAAAAGATGACGCCTCCTAGGACGGTCAAGGAGGTACAACGGCTCGCAGGCCGAGTTGCAGCTCTCGGGAGGTTCATCTCCCGCTCGGCTGAGCGCTGCCTTCCATTTTTCGCGGCCCTCAAGAAGCCGAAGAACTTTGTGGTCGGACGAGTGCCAGCAATCTTTTGAAGAGCTCAAACATCTCCTGGCTTCCCCTCCCCTGCTCACAAAGCCGCAACAGGGTGAGATCCTCTACTTATACCTAGCTGTCTCCCCTGTTGCGGTAAGCTCGGTCTTGGTCCGAGAGGAGGGCAAACTTCAAAAGCCAGTGTATTACACCAGCCGGGTCTTGAGAGACGCCGAGACCCGATACGCCAAGCTCGAGAAGACCGCCTATGCTCTGGTCATTTCGGCTCGGAGGCTCCGACCCTACTTCCAAGCCCATACAGTGGCTGTGTTGACCGACCAGCCGGTCAAACAGATCCTACAGAGATCAGACCGTGCCGGCCGGATCACAAAATGGGCCATTGAGCTCGGAGAATTCGACATCGAGTACCGACCTAGACCGGCAATCAAAGCACAAGCACTCGCAGACTTTATAGCCGAGTGCACCATACCGGACGAGGACGAACCCGAGCCTGAGCCACTCACGGAGCAGACCCCGAGTTTGACATGGACTTTGCATGTCGATGGCTCGTCAAACTCGGGGGGTAGCGGAGCAGGGCTCATTCTCACCAGCCCAGAAGGGGTGGTCGCCGAGCAAGCCTTGCGCCTGGAGTTTCCTGCCTCTAATAATATGGCGGAGTACGAAGCGCTCGTTGCCGGGCTCAAGCTAGCCAAGGAGCTAGGAGTGAAGGACTTGAGGGCCTTCAGTGATTCTCAGCTCGCCGTCAACCAAATTATGGGCAACTTCGAAGCCAGAGACCCGACCATGCAGAAGTATCTTCAGAAGGTACGGGATCTCGCCTCGGCCTTGGACTCTTTCCACATCCAACATATTGCCAGGTCGGAGAATCTCAGGGCCGACCAGCTGTCAAAGCTGGCGACCTCTCGTATGAGCGAGCTTCCCAAGGGGGCCGTGCTGGAGTATCTTCAAAAGCCCAGTACAGACGAGCCCGAGCAGACCTTCTGCACTGAGTTCGAGCCAAGCTGGATGGACGAACTCATCAGCTATCTACAAGACGAAGTCCTCCCCACTGATGAACGAGAGGCTCCCCGAGTCAAGCGCCTCGCCACCCGGTATATACTATACGAGGGAAAGCTCTATCGAAGATCTTTCACTTCTCCACTCCTCAGATGTCTCCGCCCAACAGAGGCGGATTATGCCCTGCGTGAAGTCCACGAAGGGATCTGTGGAAACCATCTAGGAGGGCGAGCGCTGGCCCACAAAATTTTGCGCCAAGGATATTATTGGCCGACGCTACAGAAGAATGCCATGGACTTTGTCCAAAGATGTGACCGGTGCCAAAGGAATGCCAATATTCAGCGCCGGCCCTCGGCTCCCTTGACTTCTATCAGTTCCCCTTGGCCTTTTGCCCAGTGGGGAATCGACATCCTAGGGCCATTTCCACTGGCCACCGGGCAAAGAAAATTTCTGGTCGTCTCCATCGACTACTTCACCAAGTGGGTAGAAGCCGAGCCCCTTGCCCGGATCACCGAGCAGAAGATGCGGGATTTTGTCTGGAAGTCCATTATTTGCAGATTCGGACTTCCCCGCATCCTTATTTCTGACAACGGTCGCCAATTCGACAACATCCACTTCAGAGAGTTCTGCTTCGAGCTTGGCATTGACCACCGCTTCACCTCGGTCGCGCACCCTCAGACAAACGGAGAAACCGAGGTAACAAATCGTACCATTTTGCAGGGTCTTAAAGCCAGGCTCGACAAATCCAAAGGACAATGGGTTGAAGACCTATATAATGTCCTGTGGGCTTACCGGACCACGTTCCGTGTCCCCACCGGCGAGACTCCCTTCAACTTAACATATGGGACGGAGGCCGTTGATAGTCAATTTTAAAGACCACGCAATAGCACGTATCTAGTAGGATAGTGATTACGGGTATCGATCCACAGGGATTGGGGTATAGCTGTTTTTCTTTTTTAAAAAAAATATTTAAAATGATGAATTTGTAACGACTATTAAACTAAACAATTCAATAAAAGAAAATGCAATTAAAAAGATATCAGTTTAGGAGAACCTAGGGCAAGGAATTCACCACTAACATCAGAACAAAGGTTATTTATATTTTATTTCGTTCTTGGATTAACATGCAAATTGGCTACAAGCCTAATAAGCATTTAAATAAAAATTCACAAAAGTAATTTGGGCATAATCCATCTTCAGTAGGCATGAAATGTCTACCCTAATCTAAGGTGGCAGCACATCGCATCTTCCCTAAGCATGGACTATCTTATATTTACTTAGTGATCATGAAGAACAGTTGTACGAACATCATACTTAAAATCACAGAAATTAAATATGATTCAAAAGAAGATTCCCATTAAAAACAATAAGTTCATACAACCCCAAGAATATAAAATCAAATATAAAACCCTTATCCCTTTGTTAGGGCTGCATCCAGCCCTAGAGAGGAGATCAGCCTTCCATGGAGTTGGAGACGGCAGCAGCAGCACAGCAACGGGCTCCCATCTTTTTCTTCTCTTTTCTGATTCCTTCCTCCCTTTCTCTCCTCCTTATTTTTTTATTTCTCTGGTACTCGGCCTTTTATAGGCTGCACCTCCCCCTCGCTCCTCCTCTCTTTCTTCACGTGCGTGGGAGGATAAGGTCGTTGAAGATTGATCTGATCCGCTGCGTATCTGACCCGGACGCTAGGAAGAGCATGAGCTGTAAGCTGATCGCGGAGTACTCGGATGCGGAAGCTGATCTTGCGAACGGGAAGAAGCTTGAAGTTGGTTGGCAGCGGGATAAAGATTGGAGCCGATCCGGAAGTTGGTGTGCTGTTGGGATCGGGGACGACGCGGAAGAAGGTGATGATGTTGAGCATATCCCGGGATGAAACTGAACTTCGGTTGAGCAGCTGAGAACGGAAGAACGGCTGGGACGTTGGGACTGTTGTGATATGATGGGAAGAGGATAAGCTCTGTTTGGATGCCGTGAAGGCAGTGGGTGAGAGGAAGATGATAAATCGCGGAGAATGGGAAGGATCTTGGTTTTGTTCCTTAGATGCGGAAGGGAAGAATGCTATCGTGGAGAGGATGGGATCTGAATCGTGGATGCAGAAGGATGGAGCTTACAGCTGATGGCTTGGAGCTAAGATATGATCTGTGGATGATTCGGGAGGAACTCACGAACGGGATGTACATGAAACAGGGGAGCTGGGATTCTTATGTTTTAATCTAGATTTGGTTCTGGATGACTGTCATAGAACAGGAAAGAGATGCGGGGGATTTGATGATGGTGGAGTTCGGGAGGATGAGCTCGATTCGGTTGGGAACAGGGGAGATGATCCATGGGATTCGGTTGGTTACGGGATGAAGGCTGGAACTGGATGATTACGAATGGAGTGCGCGTGAAACAGGGGAAAGTAGCTGGGAACGGATGCTTGGGCTTTATCCCGTGGGTGATGGAAGATGAGATTCTGGCTATAGGATAAGGATGAAGCTTGAGCCGATCTGGTTGTTGGAACAGATGGGGTGCTGGGAGATGATCTGGAAGGAAGTTGAAGAAGCTGGGAGGTTGACGATGCTGTTCACGGTTGGAAAATCGCGTGGACGAGCAGCTGGGAGGATGGAATCGAATCCATGCGGCTGATGAGCTGGGGGATGGTCCTTGAATCGCGGACGGGAGAGAAGCTGGATATGGGAGAATCAACGTGGAGGAGATGAGCTGGACTTTGCTCTGTTCCGTGGATAATGGAAGGTTAGATTCGGGAGCTGGGAGTTTAGATCATGACGAGATGAGTGCTGGTTTGGTTCTGTTTGTGGGAGATCTGATCCGAAGCTGGGAGGAGTGGTTGTGGATGGAACTGGATCGTGGATGCTGGGGATGTGAATCTATTTGGGATTGGTCGGTTTGGGATGCAGGGGCTTTGGGTGAGAGAAATCCGGAAGAATGGGGAGATGGAGTGCGGAATGAAGTGATCGCAATATGAAGCTTGGGACTCGGCTTGATTTGAACGGGTGAAGAGGATTTGGCTCAATCTCGGGAACTGGGAAGTACGTGATTCGTGGGAGTGAAGAGGAAGCTTGGACACGTGGAAGGAAAGGCTTTGGCTGATTTGTGAATCTCGGGCAATTTCATGCGGGTGGCTGGGATGATCAATCTTACTTTTAAAATCTCATGTACTTTGGCATGTGTCACTTGGGATGGCTGCCACGTGTACTCTGGCATGATCAGGCTTCATGGTTATGAGTTAGATGATGGGTATGACCCGACCTGCATATGTTGAATTTGACCCAAAATAATTAAATCAAACTCGAATTACTAAATAATTTATTAAGATGCAATGATGAAGGGAAATATATTTTTTTATGTTTATATTTAAAATATGTGCATAAAAATAATAATAAGTGCTATGTAAATTAGATAAATTTATTTATTATTTAGCACTTATCACATCCCCCAACTTACATTTTGCTAGTCCTCAAGCAAAATAAAAACTAACTCACTTTCGCAGGAATCGCGATTGCATTTACCGTATGCAATAAGGCTTTAAACCCCTAGGTGGCCCTAGTGGACGAGTTTTGTCTCGTGAGGGTTTCCGGCTCAGATACCCACAAACTGTTGTCTCTACCTAATGAATTTGTTTTATTGCTTTATAAAATCTAATTTCAAATGCATAAGTGCTAAAAATTTCAAAAGCACACAAAGTTTTAATCACTAAGTCAGCCCAAATCCTAGGTCAAGATGCAACTTAAGTTGAAGTCATTAAATTTCCGTTAGAGAGTTGTAAGGCTAATTTATACTTGGGTGCTCGGTGATGTCTGGACCATTCACAAGCTAAGGCTTTAGATTCTCCAAAATACTGCTAAAACTAGTAGCTTCCAAGAATTGGTCAGATAAGACCTAATCACTGATTCAAAATCATCCTACCTTGCAGGATTTCGAGAGTTGTGGATGTTTACTTTAATACCTCATGGGCTTTATCTGTAATATTCCAGTTTACTCGAATTTTTACAACGACGGCTTTCACACTATCGTCTTTTTTCAAGGTCAATATTATTTTCTTTTTCTTTCATTTTTTTATTTATTTTTTTTATTTTTTTTATTATATATTTTTTTTATTTTATATTTATTACGCACTTTTACTCTTGTAATGATTCCTCCACGTAACGAGCATTCAGTCAACACTCCCACACCAGATGGCATAAGGTGTTAGGCATCAAGACTCTCCTACGGACCTATGCTCGGGTTCCTCATTACAAGCCCGCTGACCTTTGACGATAGGTAGCCCTTTTCGATGTACCTGACTAAATTCACCTTTTTTTTTTTAACAATAAATATGGGATAATAGTGAATTAGATAGGAATGATTCATCAGGACTCAAGGTTGCTACTAGACTTAGCAACATAATGTTGAACCTAATCCTTAGAAGTGTAGGCCATGTGTGTTGTGAAATTCCAAAGTAAAAATTATCTTACGACTCGCTAAAAGAATATTTAATAAAAGAACTCAAATTGACTTACTCCTGACTAGTTATTGGGCTTTTTAGATTTTATATACTTTGTGTGTTTATCATTTCAGCACTAAGGCATAGAAATTAGGTTTTTTTTTTTTTTTTGAAATTCACTTTAAAAATGTGAAAATGCGAAAAACTTCTTCAAAAATTTTCTTCAAAAATTCGAATCCTATACCCCCCAACCTAGATCAGACATTGTCCTCAATGTTTTTTTTTTTTTGATGATTTTTTTTTTGAATATTATATTATTATTTTTATTGTTTTATATATTTTTTTTATTTTGGACGAAAATATGATGCATATGGAGGATAGAAGCATTTTACCTTAGTTGCATCAGTAATATGAGGACTCCTGAAAAAAAATGCGACAAGAAAATATGCAAAACTAACCTATGAGAATTGGGTTGCCTCCCAACAAGCGCTAAGTTTAACGTCTTCAGCCAGACGCATCAGGTGCAGTTAAGCATGTATTAAAAGAAAAACACATCAATTCCTTATGTTTGCCCTAAAATTACTAGATAGCTCCTAACTGGTTTGAAGAGGGCACCTAAGCCTCCAATCCGGTCTAATGAACTGAGTTGACCAGGTAAGCTCTCAGGTAAGTGGAGGGGTCACGATGCGTTTGCAAAGGTCCCACTTAAAACCCACTTGCCTCGAACAGATTAACTGTCTCCCTTAAAGGGACAAAGCTTGCCTAGACATCAACTGAGCCACAGAGCGAAATTGGTGCAACTTTCGGTGATCTTCGTCCTATTGAGCTCGAATGTCCCTAGGGGCCAACGTCTAATTAATTTTAATTAGGGTGATAGCTATGTGAGAATTGATTTACCTAGTTCGGGCAAGAATCTGGTGATGAAATCCAGTTCTTATCTTGTGGGGTGATTGCCCTTACTATATGCAAATTAATTGGTGTATGTGTATCAAGCATGCATTCACACTTTTGCTAAAATTAAAATCAAACAATCACCACAAAATTTCAGGCTATTTAGGAATCAATTTAAATATGAAAGGTTCAGATGTTACCAAGAGGAATTTTTCCAGCAATTTTTAAAGCAAACCTTTACAGCATTCCTTTGCCAATAGTTCCCTTTTTGATCGCTCCAGATTTTTTTCTTTGATTCCTGATCAAATAATATCAAAAGAAAAATCAAAAATTAGTAAGAGGTAAAAGAGATAAGGAAAGTAACAAAAATAGAAAATATTTTTTTTTTTATTTTTTTTTATTTTTCGAAATTTTTTTTTGAAATTTTTTTAATAAAAAGAAAAACAACTATGCTACCAATCCCCGGCAACGGCGCCAAAAATTGATAGTCAATTTTAAAGACCACGCAATAGCACGTATCTAGTAGGATAGTGATTACGGGTATCGATCCACAGGGATTGGGGTATAGCTGTTTTTCTTTTTTAAAAAAAATATTTAAAATGATGAATTTGTAACGACTATTAAACTAAACAATTCAATAAAAGAAAATGCAATTAAAAAGATATCAGTTTAGGAGAACCTAGGGCAAGGAATTCACCACTAACATCAGAACAAAGGTTATTTATATTTTATTTCGTTCTTGGATTAACATGCAAATTGGCTACAAGCCTAATAAGCATTTAAATAAAAATTCACAAAAGTAATTTGGGCATAATCCATCTTCAGTAGGCATGAAATGTCTACCCTAATCTAAGGTGGCAGCACATCGCATCTTCCCTAAGCATGGACTATCTTATATTTACTTAGTGATCATGAAGAACAGTTGTACGAACATCATACTTAAAATCACAGAAATTAAATATGATTCAAAAGAAGATTTCCATTAAAAACAATAAGTTCATACAACCCCAAGAATATAAAATCAAATGTAAAACCCTTATCCCTTTGTTAGGGCTGCATCTAGCCCTAGAGAGGAGATCAGCCTTCCATAGAGTTGGAGACGGCAGCAGCAGCACAGCAGCGGGCTCCCATCTTTTTCTTCTCTTTTCTGATTCCTTCCTCCCTTTCTCTCCTCCTTATTTTTTTATTTCTCTGGTACTCGGCCTTTTATAGGCTGCACCTCCCCCTCGCTCCTCCTCTCTTTCTTCACGTGCGTGGGAGGATAAGGTCGTTGAAGATTGATCTGATCCGCTGCGTATCTGACCCGGACGCTGGGAAGAGCATGAGCTGTAAGCTGATCGCGGAGTACTCGGATGCGGAAGCTGATCTTGCGAACGGGAAGAAGCTTGAAGTTGGTTGGCAGCGGGATAAAGATTGGAGCCGATCCGGAAGTTGGTGTGCTGTTGGGATCGGGGACGACGCGGAAGAAGGTGATGATGTTGAGCATATCCCGGGATGAAACTGAACTTCGGTTGAGCAGCTGAGAACGGAAGAACGGCTGGGACGTTGGGACTGTTGTGATATGATGGGAAGAGGATAAGCTCTGTTTGGATGCCGTGAAGGCAGTGGGTGAGAGGAAGATGATAAATCGCGGAGAATGGGGAGGATCTTGGTTTTGTTCCTTAGATGCGGAAGGGAAGAATGCTATCGTGGAGAGGATGGGATCTGAATCGTGGATGCAGAAGGATGGAGCTTACAGCTGATGGCTTGGAGCTAAGATATGATCTGTGGATGATTCGGGAGGAACTCACGAACGGGATGTACATGAAACAGGGGAGCTGGGATTCTTATGTTTTAATCTAGATTTGGTTCTGGATGACTGTCATAGAACAGGAAAGAGATGCGGGGGATTTGATGATGGTGGAGTTCGGGAGGATGAGCTCGATTCGGTTGGGAACAGGGGAGATGATCCATGGGATTCGGTTGGTTACGGGATGAAGGCTGGAACTGGATGATTACGAATGGAGTGCGCGTGAAACAGGGGAAAGTAGCTGGGAACGGATGCTTGGGCTTTATCCCGTGGGTGATGGAAGATGAGATTCTGGCTATAGGATAAGGATGAAGCTTGAGCCGATCTGGTTGTTGGAACAGATGGGGTGCTGGGAGATGATCTGGAAGGAAGTTGAAGAAGCTGGGAGGTTGACGATGCTGTTCACGGTTGGAAAATCGCGTGGACGAGCAGCTGGGAGGATGGAATCGAATCCATGCGGCTGATGAGCTGGGGGATGGTCCTTGAATCGCGGACGGGAGAGAAGCTGGATATGGGAGAATCAACGTGGAGGAGATGAGCTGGACTTTGCTCTGTTCCGTGGATAATGGAAGGTTAGATTCGGGAGCTGGGAGTTTAGATCATGACGAGATGAGTGCTGGTTTGGTTCTGTTTGTGGGAGATCTGATCCGAAGCTGGGAGGAGTGGTTGTGGATGGAACTGGATCGTGGATGCTGGGGATGTGAATCTATTTGGGATTGGTCGGTTTGGGATGCAGGGGCTTTGGGTGAGAGAAATCCGGAAGAATGGGGAGATGGAGTGCGGAATGAAGTGATCGCAATATGAAGCTTGGGACTCGGCTTGATTTGAACGGGTGAAGAGGATTTGGCTCAATCTCGGGAACTGGGAAGTACGTGATTCGTGGGAGTGAAGAGGAAGCTTGGACACGTGGAAGGAAAGGCTTTGGCTGATTTGTGAAACTCGGGCAATTTCATGCGGGTGGCTGGGATGATCATTCTTACTTTTAAAATCTCATGTACTTTGGCATGTGTCACTTGGGATGGCTGCCACGTGTACTCTGGCATGATCAGGCTTCATGGTTATGAGTTAGATGATGGGTATGACCCGACCTGCATATGTTGAATTTGACCCAAAATAATTAAATCAAACTCGAATTACTAAATAATTTATTAAGATGCAATGATGAAGGGAAATATATTTTTTTATGTTTATATTTAAAATATGTGCATAAAAATAATAATAAGTGCTATGTAAATTAGATAAATTTATTTATTATTTAGCACTTATCAGCCGTCATCCCACTGGAGATTGGGCTTCCCTCTCCAAGAGTCGAGCATCATGATGCCAGCTCCAACTTTTCGCAGCTCAGAAGTAACCTTGACTTGATCGAGGAAACAAGGGAGGCCGCCCGAGTTCGTATGGCGAGGTACCAGCAAAAGACAGCTCAGTACTACAACGCCAAGGTCAAAATCAAATCCTTCAGACCAGGGGACCTTGTCCTCAGAAGAGCTGAAGCCTCCCGACCTGCCGAGCAAGGAAAGCTGGCCCCCAATTGGGAAGGACCGTACCGAGTCACGCGCGTTCGCTGGCCCGGAACTTACCAGCTGGAGTCCCCAGACGGGACGCCCATTCCGCGGAGCTGGAGCTCTGAAAACCTCCGCGTGTACCATCAGTAGAACCCTAAGGGGTTCCCCATTATTCGATTATTGAACCTCGTTTTATGAATTTCATTTTATAATAAACTTACGGTCCGTATACCCATCTTGAGCTCACCAATTTCTCCTGATTATCTCATGATGTCAGGATTGTTTCTCCTACTCTGACCACGGTCAAGATGCCATGCCGCAACGGGATGCCCCGATCTGTAGGGATGGCCCGAGACGTCGGGAGATGAGTTAGCGGTCCTCTCTGACCGGACGAGCTCGGCTCGTGCCCCATCGGCTTCCACCGTCGAGCTCGGCTCGTGCTCCCCGAATATGAGTTAGCGGTCCTCTCTGACCGGACGATCTCGGCTCGTGCTCCATCGGCTTCCACCGTCGAGCTCGGCTCGTGCTCCATCGGCTATGAGTTAGCGGTCCTCTGACCGGACGAGCTCGGCTCGTGCTCCTACCCTGAGACGTCAGGATGCCCCAATATATTGGGATGCCCTGCCGCAACGGGATGCCCCGATCTATCGGGATGGCCCGAGACGTCGGGAGATGAGTTAGCGGTCCTCTCTGACCGGACGAGCTCGGCTCGTGCTCCATCAGCTATGAGTTAGCGGTCCTCTCTGACCGGACGAGCTCGGCTCGTGCTCCTACCCTGACCACGGTCAGGATGCCCCGAGACGTCGGAATGCCTCGATCCGTCGGGATGCCCCGAGACGTCGGGATGCCCCGGCTATAGGGATGCCCGAGACGTTGGGAGATGAGTTAGCGGTCCTCTCTGACCGGACGAGCTCGGCTCGTGCTCCATCGGCTATGAGTTAGCGGTCCTCTCTGACCGGACGAGCTCGGCTCGTGCTCCATCGGCTACGAGTTAGCGGTCCTCTCTGACCGGACGAGCTCGGCTCGTGCTCCTACCCTGACCGCGGTCAGGATGCCCCGAGACGTCGGGATGCCCCAACTATAGGGATGCTCGAGACATCGAGATAAGTTAGCGGTCCTCTCTGACCGGACGAGCTCGGCTCGCGCTCCATCGGCTTCAGCCAACGAGTCCGGCCCGCTCTTCGTCATTGGATTTCTCTGTCGACGCCCTCCAAAAACGGAGTCCGAGCAGAGAAGCGTCTTCAGTCGCCTCGGCGCCGGGACGCACACGGTACAAGGTACCTATTTATTTAATGTCTTTACATTACCTATTATTGGATTTCTCTGTCGACGCCCTCCAAGAACGGAGCCCGAGCAGAGAAGCATCTTCAGTCGCCTCGGCGCCGGGACGCACACGGTACAAGGTACCTATTTATTTAATGTCTTTACATTACCTATTATTGGATTTCTCTGTCGACGCCCTCCAAAAATGGAGCCCGAGCAGAGAAGCGTCTTCAGTCGCCTTGGCACCGGGACGCACACAGTACAAGGTACCTATTTATTTAATGTCTTGAAATTACCTATTATTGGATTTCTCTCTCGACGCCCTCCAAGAACGGAGTCCGAGCAGAGAAGCGTCTTCAGTCGCCTCGGCGCCGGGACGCACACGGTACAAGGTACCTATTTATTTAATGTCTTTACATTACCTATTATTGGATCTCTGTCGACGCCCTCCAAGAACGGAGTCCGAGCAGAGAAGCGTCTTCAGTCGCCTCGGCGCCGGGACGCACACGGTACAAGGTACCTATTTATTTAATGTCTTTACATTACCTATTATTGGATTTCTCTGTCGACGCCCTCCAAGAACGGAGTCCGAGCAGAGAAGCGTCTTCAGTCGCCTCGGCGCCGGGACGCACACGGTACAAGGTACCTATTTATTTAATGTCTTTACATTACATTACCTATTATTGGATTTCTCTGTCGACGCCCTCCAAGAACGGAGCCCGAGCAGAGAAGCGTCTTCAGTCGCCTCGGCGCCAGGACGCACACGGTACAAGGTACCTATTTATTTAATGTCTTTAAATTACCTATTATTGGATTTCTCTGCCGATGTCCTCAAAGAACGGACACCGAACAGAGGAGCGTCTTCGATCGCCTCGGCGAAGAAGTGCTCATGACACCACATTGTTGCAAGTCCGGTGAATCCCCGTCACGGGCTGACGAGTATGCAGTCCATTTGTAAGAGAAGAATCCGGTTCGCCCCGGCAACCCGAGGCTCGGATTCGAAATTCGCCGCATTAAGAAGTCCCAAGTCCTAACGACCGCCCTAGGGCTTGGTCGAATTCTGGACTAGGCTCGGAAAAACGTTCCGAGCCCAAATCCTTGGTATAAGCACAAGCGTTGCTATACCATTAGTCGAAGAACCGAGCAATGGAGCTCGGCAAGCCAAACTCTAACTCAAAACCCTGTGGCGGGAAAAGCTGAGGCCCTAGAGCCCATATCCTCGGAACCTAAAACGGATCCGAGCAGAAAAACTTAGGCTACGACAGACAGAGTTTTCAAAAAAAAAAAAGAGAAATGTATATTCATTTCAAAAAGGCCCGTAGGCTAAGTACAAAATCCGGGTTTGGCCCTTACAAGTATGGGAAGCCATCCCGATTTTACAAGAAATAACAAAAATTACATCGGAGGCTCAAGCTCGACCACCTCGGCCTCGGCAGTACTAGGAGTGGTTGGCTCGGCTGCCGGGACCTCTTCGATGGCCTCGGCGGCAATAGTAGTAGCCTCGGGGGCGACCTCGGGGGCAACCTCGGTCACTTCGGGGATAGCTGCGGCCGCCTCGGCCCCCGAAGTTTCTGCCTCCGTGTTGCCCAGTAGATACAACCCAAGAGGGGGGGTGAATTGGGTTTTTTAAAACTTTTATGCTACTTCTAACACTTTTTGATTAATTATGCAAAGTTGTATAGATGCACAGTGGAATTTAAACTTAGCAACAGTTTGATTTATTGAATGAGACTTGATTAAGTAAATTGAATATGCTTGCAACTAAAGGATGCGCGGATAAGAGTTAAGCAAGCAATTTAACTAAGTAAGTAAGTGAGCAAGTTAGACAATGACAAAAAGCATCACAAACACAACAAACATATAGTGGTTCGGTGCACCCCAGCACCTACATCCACTCTCCAAGACCTCTTGGGAATTTCACTATAATCCTACAGATTACAGCCGGTTGTTTTACAAGCTCACAACCCAACTTGTTGTTTTGCGAGATCACAACGAACTCGGTCGGTTTTTCCAGGCTCACCGACTAGAACCACCTCGATTGTTTTTCCGGGATCACAATCGAACCCTTACACCGTTGGTTTCAACCTAGGCTCACCAACAAACCTATCACCGTTGGTTTTCCCTATGGCTCACCAACAAACCTTAACCCCTTGATTCAATCCCTTGATTGAATCAAGTTACAAGATATTAAAACAAAGGTTTAAAACAAATCAAAGCTTCTTAAACAAGCAAATATAACAATATAAACAAATAGAGTAAAGAGAAGCCCTCTAACGAGTTTTGAAGATGAAGGAGCTCGGCTTCTTCTTTACTTGACCCTCTTCTGATTTGGCATGAAGTAGAGGATCACCGAGGCAGCACACGGATGGAGAGGAAGCTTTGGGATTCACTTGGATGCTCTTCTTCTCTCTATTTTACTTTGAATGGCCCTTTTTGTGCTTATGGGAGATTTCCCTTGTAATCTCTTTGAAATCTCTCTCCTAAATGTTCTCTCCCACTTCCATGCCTTCTCCCCTAGCTCTCCTCTTGATTTTATAGCTTTAGAGGGAGTCCCAACAAAAATCTAGCCGTTAGAGACAAAAATAGAGCCGTTGGAATCAAGAAAAAAACTAGCCGTTATGCCTCCCAGCGTGCTCGAGTCGACTCGGCTGAAGTAGGAGTCGACTCGGCTGAAACAGGTTCGATCTGTGAATAGTAGTCTGCCGGCACTGTAGCTGGGAGTCGACTCCTGAAAGTTGGAGTCGACTCGAGATCACTGTAGCGCTGAAAATCAACTTTCTGTTTTTTTGTTTGTTCTCAGTCGGAGTCGACTCGTAGAGTATTGGAGTCGACTCGAGCACTGTTTCTTGAAACTCTAGAGTGTCAGAGTCGACTCTAAACTTCCAGGAGTCGACTCGAGGACTATTCTTTTGAATTTTTCTTTGAATTTGCTCCTTCAACTTGAATTCTTTGAACTTGAAACTTGGGCCAATGAATTGTAGCTTTCTTCCAACTTTTCTTGAGAACTTTGGAGGCCTTCTTGTATTCTTCCAACTTGCTATGTTCCTTGCAAAATAAATATCTTTCTCCTTGCAACACAAACATTAGTATTTATACTTCAAGGTTTTGTGATCATCAAAATCAATCTTTGGGTCATCAGTCTCCCCCTTTTTGATGATGACAAAATTTGGAGTATATGCAATATAATATGTATTGTGTTCTAGGACTAATGCATAGCTAAGTTGCATGAAGTAGAAAACATATATATTTAAAACATACTTCATGATAATGCTTTAGATTTAATCAGCTTAACACAATCAACATATTTCAATTTAAGCTGATTTGTATTCAATTCAAAATATAAAGCATCACAATCAACATATTTTAATTTAAGCTGATTTGTATTCAATTCAAAACATAAAGCATTATGAGCATATACTAGGATATTTCTCCCCCTTTTTGACAACATCAAAAAGATAGTGAAATATTAAGCACAAAGATAAGAATACTCAAATATTTCTTTTTCTTATTGTACTCTGATTTGCATGTCAAATTATTGCAAGCATATGAGTCATATAACTCAAGGCAATAATATTGGAAAAAGATTAATGAGCATAGATCAGAGCCAATTAAGAACACATCGAATGTGATTTCACAGATAGTTTTCTAATCAAATGTAGGTGGAATCTTTCTTAAGTTAATTCAAGAAGTACCATAAATGATATTCAAGGAAAGCACGAATGGAAATCTAACCTCTCTTCAATAATAAGTATGAAAGCTTGTTCATTTAAGATCTTTTGCCCAATATATATTAAGTATTTTAGCACCATGAGAGCAATTTAACTAATTTTCAGAGTATAAGAGCAATATATTAAGTATGATTGCAAAGTTCTTTTATGATGTAAAAATATTATGGCATAAATACCAAAACATGAATTCATGAAATTTATGATATATCTTAGAGCATACATAAAATGCAAAGCTTTGAAAGATCATTTAGAGTTCTTTTAAAGATTTTCTTTTATTCAAAAAAAAATAAGCACAATTTGATACATAAAAATATGAATTGGCACAAAATTGAAGTTCTAAAGAGCAAGCCAATTAGAACTCATTAGTGAATTCCAAAATAGATTTTCTAAGAGATACTCAAGAAAATTCAACACATTATTCTACCCCTTTTTCATTAAGTTAGAGACTCTTAAGATGAACTGTTGAATTGAAATTTGGTTCATGATTTATGCATAAGATATATTAACCAAATAACAAGCCTCAAGGTGTATCATAAAGATTTTCAGATTTAGATTTCAGATGATACATATTGGAGAGTATTAGGATCACTTTTTATTTGGACTTTCTTTCTCCCCCTCAATTGATCATTCCATTTAAGAGTTTAGAATTTGTATATAATGTTCAATAAAATTGTCAATCTCAAAAATATATTTTCTATAAGTTTCAACTTATTTTCATAAGACTTCAAGGTTTGAGATAAGACAACTTTTATAGAACTCATCTCAAGGTATAACCTTATTATATGATTAAAGCAAGTCTTGCTATATAAGGAGGTTCATCAAAATCAATCCATAAAAATCAAGTTATGCATCAAATTAAAGTAACTTTAGGATAAGATACTGAATATCTAAAGCTCCCCCTCAAAAGATGCATTCCTCTTTAATCATTCTTTTCTTTTGTTGAATTTCAGATTTTAGTGACAAGCGTGAATAAAACTGAAATTCTATGATATCGAGAATGTAGAGTGATCAAGAATTATTCAAAATTTATAGCAATCACCCTTTTTAATCTTTCAAGAACAAGTTATGCTTCCTCTTAATCTTTGAGAAAATGTACTGAAATATTAATCAGAAAATGATTCATTTGAAGCTCAATTTCTCTCAAAAACATTTACATTTTCTTTCTTTTAGAATCATTTGAGTGAGCTGAAATATTTCTAGCTTTAAGATCATTCACTCTATATATATTCTGATGGAAGTCTTTAAGAATGTAGGAGAGAAAAACTTATAGATGATCATTGAGGTATGTATATTTATAGAACTAAATTTCTTAATCACAGTTTTTCAGCAATGTATACATGAAACACAATAACTCTTTTTAATATCAAAATAAAATCATATATTTAGAAATTTTTGTTTGCAATCAAGATCATCGAAAGACACATCATTTGGACCAATATTAGTATACTTTGAAGATAAGAAATGATATGTTTCGGATGCGTATCGGAGCAATCAACCAAAGGCATCAAAATTAATTCTGTTTTTCTTACATTAAGATTTTATTTAGAAATCATATTGAGTTATTCTCCTAAATGACATGATCATTGAAGTATATAACTAAGGTTACAATGATGTAACGATATAAGCATTTTTAAATTAAGTTTAAGCTTTTATACAAAATCAGATTCTGAATTTTCACAAGAATTTTCAAGAAGGCTCTCAAAATTATGATTTGAGATATGCATCTTCTAGATTGTAGCTCATCTTAAATTACTAAGATTGAAAACACATATTTCAATAACATTAGAGCACTTTCAGAATCTTTGTATTTAGTATTGAGTTTCGATACAAAATGGAGGATATTTTAACAAGTATTAGGATATTATGTATCAAAGTTAGGCAAGTAGAAAGATAGATCAAGATCAATTCATTTTGCCTAAATAAAGATATCTTTCTTTTCTCCTTTTTACAAATTTATTCAACTTTCAGATTTTAAAGATGATTGTGAACGACAAATTTGAAATTTCTTTTCAATAATTTCCCAAAAAAAAAAATTTATGCAGTATTTTAAACATTCAAGCATTGGAACACAAGTTAGTTTGAGGCAAGGGTGAAGCAAAGACTAGTGATCAAAGTTAAGACATATTCCAAGTTAAGACATATTTCAATCAACTTATCCAAGCATGGAGCATTGCAAAATATTGAGAACCCATAATTCAAGACATCATGCCACATGCAAAATATATTATGTGTTAAGTCATGCATTAAAATAATAAGAACAAGCATGTCAAGGATCAAAAACAATTCTTTTCAACTAAACTCCCCCTATTTAAATATAATCTTGCATTGATTTCATCCTTAAATTGTGTTTTCAAGTGATTTTAAAAAAAATGACTTGATTCTTCTTATATACTTTCATTAACTTTGTCTTTCATTTTTACTTTCTTATGCTCTATACTCTATTTGCTCCCTATCCGGTGGAGTTGGGAAGGGGCACGAGGTACTACCACTAGCCTCCCTCTTGTGCCGTCCCTACTATGCCCTACACCGAATAGTTGGGTCAAATAGTGCCGGGTACTACCACTAGCCTCCCCATTGGCACCATCCCTATGATGAGCAATATAGAAAGGTTAAAATGTTCACTTCAAACTCTCCCTGTTTAAGTGTAATTAATTATGGATTTTATCCCTTCCAAATGTGCCGAATATATTATGCTTGTTTTGCTTTTCCTTAAGATTGGAGTACTTGCCTTTGCTTAGATTTTTCATCTCTTGAATAATATCCATTTTCTTTTCTTTATCTCTCTCTCTTTTTGTTATTCTCAAGTAATTTACATGAAAGAGCAGAATAAAGAAATAATCTTATGTATCATATAGATGTATATCATGCAAACAACATTTTCATTGTGCTCAAGGATTCATAACTTCTCACAAGTTATTTTAAATCAAAATTTTATGCATATACTTGTGTATTTCATGGTTATGATATAGGCAAAGAAATATTTTAGTTTGAGCAAACCATGAAACAATTTCTAAAAGCATAAGTCAATCAATATATATATATAGACATGATATCAAAAATTAATAATTAAAGACCTTAATCATGCCATAATAAGATTTAAGTTATTGACTTTGCTCAATTAATTTATGAGAGAAGTATCTAGAATTACCAATTCATTCTGCATTCTTCAGTCAAATACCTACTAGATTTCTTATGTATGAACTTTTGGCTGAAGAAGGTCCTCTCTCTTGTTTGCATGTGAATGTTTATTGTATCTTACATGGAGATATCCTTCAAGTTGAGATCTCTCATTTTCTTGCTCAAGGATCCTGCATTATTAACACACTCCTTTTCTTTCTTGAAAGAAAGTCATTAGTTTCTTCAAGATACAAAACATTCATCCAACATATTTTTTAACTAGATGACTCAATATAAGATATGACAATAGTTGAATGTTGAGTCATTTTACTCAAGAGATTGCCAAATATAAGCAAACACATGTCACTTGAACTTATGAGATAGTTTCATTAACCAAGAAGGTTCAAAGACAAGCATGTGAAGCAATAGAAAGATTTATCAAGGTCAAATCAATTTTTTTTTTATTTTCAGAATCAATTGAGCTTAGATTCTATTTGCTTAAGATAATTATTAATAAGACATGTTAGCTAAGTTTTAATCAACTTTTTCTTAAACAGTTGTTTCTATCAAAATTCTGATTATGATTTATTTGTTATCAATAAAATATGATTCATTAAAGTTAGATTGAAGTCTTGCACAAGGTCACATAATGAGCATACAATCTGGTCTACTAGCTGTATGATAAAATAATTATTCTATCATGCTTCAATACAGCTTTAAAAACAATAGATCTACTTTGCTCATCCTTTTCAAATTCTACAAGATGGGGTCATAGACATACCTTCTTTATGCCAATTTTCTATAAGAGTTTTCTTGTGGACTAACTTTGGTCAATGAAGATCCCCTTTCTTGTTTGTCTTAATTTGGAGTTTGAGAGAAGATGTTAATTCATTCATCATACATATTTCAAACTCACCTTACATGAGCTAAGTAAAATCTTCATATAACTCTTCATTAGTAGAACCAAAAATGATGTCATCAATTCATACTTTGAGCAAATAAGATATCACAAATTCTTCTTTTGATGTATAGATTTATCACTATTACTTTCTATCAAAAAGGTTACTTAAGCTTTTATATCATGCTTTTGATGCTTGTTCCAAATTATATATTGCTTTAACATATTTGTAATGAGTGTTTTCAAATATGGTGGTTATTTAACATAGATCTCCTTTTTAATGAAATAACCACATAGGAGTGCATTCTACACATTCATTTGACAGAATATAAAGCTCATGAAGCAAGCAAATGATAATGGTGATCTTTACTTTTAATCATGCAAGGATTTCATCAAGATCTAATTCATCTTTTCTTGATTGAATCTTTTAGTAGTCAAAAATTTTTCTTCATTAAGTGCATTTCTGAAAACTCAATTTGGTTCTAATTATTAACAAGTTTTCCGATTTTATCGGCAAGATTTGAAATTCTCTCTCTTTTAAAAAAATGATTTAGTTTAACTTGACCAATTATAATCTTGCTCATTCTTCTTAAGATGTTTTAGTTTTAGATTGTTATAAGCAAGCAAAAAGATTAACATATACACATATAATCTGATTTTAGTGACTTGATGAAAGATCATTAGTCTCATAAAGAATAAAATGAATTGATATTTCTACAACTAGGATCTTTTTATTGAATATTCTATATGCATTGCTTGATGAATGATATCCAAAGATAGAAGCATCTTTATCAGATTTGGCATTATTTTCAAAAGAACATATCAAGCATAACGTGTATGACTGAAAAATATGAAAGATATGTGTTGCTGGTGGTCCAAACCGAGAACGATTGACACAGCGGTGTGAACGGGGTTCCGTCTGAGTTGTCTTGGTTGGTGTTGGTTACGCTCCACCTTCCACCGGGAAACCTGCAAGCAAGCCTCGCACCACCACTGGGGTAGTGGGGGCCCTCCGACGATCAAGTCAGAGGAGATTGGAGGAGGAGGAGAAATGATAATCGCAAGCAAGAGAGTGCTCTGGAAGATATTGCTTACCCCCCCTTCTCCCCCCAGCCGCATATATACCTGGCTGGGGGGTCTCTGAGGGGGGTTTGTCATCGTGGGCGCGGCGGAGTGGCCACTGACATGGCCGTTACAGGGCGTCGTGGAGCAGCGCTGGGTACGGCCATGACAGGGCGTAGTGGAGTTCCGCTTTGTACGGCTGATACAGGAGATCGTGGAACAGCATCGGATACAGCCGTTGCAGGGAGTAGTGGAGCAGGAGGCCTCGGCGTGCCTCTGGGAAGCAGCCTGTCGTTATCAAGAGATCGCCGACTCGGGGTCGGAGTGCTGGATCAGGGGGCAGCCGACCCGGGGTCGGGCTGCGGTGCTGAGGATATCCGACTTGGGGTCGGATTGCTAGATTAAGGGGCAGCCGACTCGGGGTCGGGCCGTGAAGCCGAAGATGTCCGACTTGGGGCCGGACTGCTGGATCGAAGGGCAGCCGACTCGAGGTCGGGCTGTGGAGCCGAAGATGTCCGACTCGGGGTCGGATTGCTGGATCAAAGGACAGCCGTAGTCTTCATGGGCGCGCGTGTCGGTCACGTGGAGCATGGCGGCTTAGTTCCCCCGTAACAGTAGCCCCCCACTTCCGAGCCTGGAACCAGAAGGGGAACGGGTGAAGGGAGTGATGCTTCAAGATTGCCGCCATTCCTCGGAGAGGCGCGCGCGCTTCGAGCTCCCCGCCTTCTTTATGGCGTATGGCGGTTGTTGCTGACCTGGCAGTCTGAGGATTTCGGCGGACATCCTTCCTTAATGGTGTCGATTTGCCTTTGGGGCGCGAGCGACCCTTCGGCGGCCAGGCGTCCTCTGGCGTCATCGAGGCATCACCCGCCTTTCCGCCTATTTAACCGGGGGCCCTCCCCCGCCCGTCTTCCTCTTTACAGACATTTTCGAGTTTCCCCTTTGCGCTGCCGTTGTTGCCGTCGGACTGTTCGCTTGCTTCTCCTTTGACGCTCTCGGAGCCGTTCTTCCTTCTCTTCCGGTGAGTTACCCCATTCTTCTACTTAGGGCTCTTCGTACTTTCTCCTTTTGTACAAGTGTACCCCAGTCGTTCCGGTCTTTCCCCCCTTCTTGTCCCCGTCCTGACCGTAGGTTTATTGGCCATTAGGAATGGGCGAAGTGAGAGCAGACCGCATTAAGTCGGAGCTGGTCGCCGAGGACTTAGACAAACTCGTGGCTCGGTACCACCTTCCCGAGGCCTGCAACGTTACGCTCCCGGGGCCTGAGGAGAGGATGTCCCATCCTCCTCCAGGGAAGATCGCCATCAATGAGGGCATTCTCCAGGTCGGGTTCCGCTTTCCCCCTTCGGACTTAGTCGTGCAGGTACTCCGGGGTTTAAGAGTTGCGCCGACGCAACTGGTGCCGAACTCGTGGCGTGCCCTGACGGTCTTCCAGGTTCTCTGCCGCATGCACGAGATTCCCGCCACTCTGAATGTTTTTTGGGAGTTCTACAGCCTGAGTGGCCACCCCCAGGACAAAGGGTGGTGGTGCTTTGCGGCGCGGCGAGGGTGCGGCCTCGTCAAAGAGGCTCCTTCCTCCATTCACGGCTGGAAGGAGCGTTTCTTCTTCATCGATGTAGATCCCTCTTGGGAAATCAGGGCGACCTGGGAGACGCCGATGAAGTCCCCGATCGGCCTATCGAGACTGTCGAGGGAGGAATCCGATGGCTTGGCCGCCTTGAAGGGGTTGGTTGCCGAGGGCCAGCTCCCCCCGGTGGCCCGCCTTATTTCCGAGGATACCTTGGTGAATGTCGGTCTGAGCTCGGTCCCCACCGACCGTGAGCCCGCCACCATTTCTTTTTTGACTCTTTTCTCCTCTTTCGTCTCGTTCTTTCCTTCGGTTTCTCAGCCCGACCATCTCGTTCTTGTTGCAGAGATTGACGACGTCATGCGGTCGGACAAGGGACCGGCCGTTGGTAGGTCGTCCCTACTGGAAGCGGTCCGGAGGAGGAAACGAGCTCCTCCGAGCGGGGCCCCGCCAGCGAAGAAGTCCCGCAAGGAGGTGCCTCCGACGCCGACCGACGAGTTCGGGCCCACCGATCAGGGAGACGCCGTGGGCACGGACCGGCAGCTGACGCTGTATCAGCCCTCCGGTGGTGAGACTGCCGCTATTCCGGAGGTATCATCCGAGCCCGCTAGAGACGGACGGGTCGGACGTGATCGGTCCCCGGCCCGGCCTTCGACTCAGCCGGCTCCTGATGATTCGAGGAGGGACGCGCCGAGGCCCCGGCCGAGCGGGGCCCTATCAATTCCTGGAGTGACCCCCGCCCCGAGCACAATCAGCAGGACTCTTCCCCAGGCGATGGATAAGGGTAAGGCTGCAGAACCGCCATCCGGCTCCGGGGAGAAATCGGGGTCGGCCTTCACTACCGATGGCGCCCGAAACCTCATCGAAACAGTGCTGCTGGAGAAGGACCGTCGGCGGGTCCGGGAGTTGGGGGTCTCTGACGTCGGGGCTGCCAGCTGCGTCTGTCTCATGTCGGTGAGTGTTCTTCTGGCCGCTTTTCACCATTTATTAGCTCTGTTGTTCTCCGCCTGACGCCCTCACTTTTCCTATCTCTTAGCTCGCCCAGTACATGATCCGTCTAGAGGAGTGCTACAAGGAACAGGCGGGGCTTCTGGCGAAGGCCGAGGACCGACTGAAAGCAGTGGAAGAGGGAGGCCAGGCCGTGGCGGGCAGGACGACCGGGGACCTCGAGGCGAGGCTCCGGGAGGCCGAAGAGCGGGCACTCGGCTTCGCCGCCCTCGAGAAGCAACTGTTGGAAGCTCGGGAGCAACTCAAAGTCGCCTCGGGCCTCGAAAGCAGGGTTAAGAAGGCGGAGGAACGAGCTGAAAAGCAGTCCCGGAAGGTCGCGGACTATCGAGAGAGGTGGGAGAAGGCTCAGCGGTCTGCTGACAGCGCCCGCAACCGAACCCGGTCTCTTGAAGCCAAACTGGGCGAATTGGAGTCAGCCTTGGAGAGGTCCCGCGCGAACGACCAAGAGCTCCGTTCGCGCCTGGAGGAAGCTGAGGCCGCTCGCACTGCTGCCGAGGCGGAGCGTAAGGAGGCTCAGGCTAATCTGCTGAGGGTCTCCTCCGAGGCTGAAGACCGGATTGTGGCGAAGGTCTTGGAGGCTAAGGCTCAGATTACGGAGCGAGCAGAGGCGGCGCTGGCCGAGAAGAGTGCGGAGATCGGGCGCCAGGCGGTACAGGCTTATCGTCAGTCCGCCGAGTTCACCCATGATATGTCGGAGGCGGTACGGGCCTATCGTCAGTCTGACGAGTTCGTCCGTGACGCGTCGGACGCGGGGTCCGAATCCTTCATCTTAGGCTTCGAGGAGGGCCTGGCAAGGGTGTCGGCTAAGTACCCCGAAGTTGACCTGAGTGGGATTTCCCTTCTCGACTCCTCTCCGGCGCCATCGCCTGCTGATTTTCCTACCGCCTCCCTACCCCCTGCGGACGAGCCCGACGCTCCCGACCCGGGGGTTTCTCCAAGCTGACCTCTTGTACCTTTCGTTGTCCTTTTTTTTGTATGTCGGCATTTTGCCAAATTGTATGGGCCTTGGCCCTGAAACAATGAAAATTAATACAAGTCGAATGTTTCTTCATCTCGCTTTCGTCCTCCTCTTTTTTTCTTTTTAACTCTTGGCGGCGTCTTGCCGACTCCTGACTCTCGAAGTTCTTCCGGCCCTAAGCCAGGCATCCGAGGGTTAGGCTTCAGGAAATTCTTCCGGCGCTAAGCCAGGCATCCGAGGGTTAGGCCTCAGGAAATTCTTCCGGCGCTAAGCCAGGCATCCGAGGGTTAGGCCTCAGGAAATTCTTCCGGCACTAAGCCAGACATCCGAGGGTTAGGCCTCAGGAAATTCTTCCGGTACTAAGCCAGGCATCCGAGGGTTAGGCCTCAGGAAATTCTTCCGGTACTAAGCCAGGCATCCGAGGGTTAGGCCTCAGGAAATTCTTCCGGCGCTAAGCCAGGCATCCGAGGGTTAGGCCTCAGAAAATTCTTCCGGCACTAAGCCAGGCATCCGAGGGTTAGGCCTCAGGAAATTCTTCCGGTACTAAGCCAGGCATCCGAGGGTTAGGCCTCAGGAAATTCTTCCGGCGCTAAGCCAGGCATCCGAGGGTTAGGCCTCAGGAAATTCTTCCGGCACTAAGCCAGGCATCCGAGGGTTAGGCCTCAGGAAATTCTTCCGGTACTAAGCCAGGCATCCGAGGGTTAGGCCTCAGGAAATTCTTCCGGCACTAAGCCAGGCATCCGAGGGTTAGGCCTCAGAAAATTCTTCCGGCACTAAGCCAGGCATCCGAGGGTTAGGCCTCAGGAAATTCTTCCGGCACTAAGCCAGGCATCCGAGGGTTAGGCCTCAGGAAATTCTTCCGGTACTAAGCCAGGCATCCGAGGGTTAGGCCTCAGGAAATTCTTCCGGCACTAAGCCAGGCATCCGAGGGTTAGGCCTCAGGAAATTCTTCCGGCACTAAGCCAGGCATCCGAGGGTTAGGCCTCAGAAAATTCTTCCGGTACTAAGCCAGGCATCCGAGGGTTAGGCCTCAGGAAATTCTTCCGGTACTAAGCCAGGCATCCGAGGGTTAGGCCTCAGGAGATTCCGCTCGTTGGTCGGCCAAGGCTGGCGCAAGCCAAGGCGACCGGTCGGGGCTTCAGGCTAGTCTGCTCCCGGGATGATCATCGGGTTAGCCTGGCATCCGAGGGCCGAGCCTCGGGAGATTCCGCTCGTTGGTCGGCCAAGGCTGGCGCAAGCCAAGGCGACCGGTCGGGGCTTCAGGCTAGTCTGCTCCCGGGATGATCATCGGGTTAGCCTGGCATCCGAGGGCCGAGCCTCGGGAGATTCCGCTCGTTGGTCGGCCAAGGCTGGCGCAAGCCGAGGCGACCGGTCGGGGCTTCAGGCTAGTCTGGTCCCGGGATGATCATCGGGTTAGCTTGGCATCCGAGGGCCGAGCCTCGGGAGATTCCGCTCGTTGGTCGGCCAAGGCTGGCGCAAGCCAAGGCGACCGGTCGGGGCTTCAGGCTAGTCTGCTCCCGGGATGATCATCGGGTTAGCCTGGCATCCGAGGGCCGAGCCTCGGGAGATTCCGCTCGTTGGCCATGCGCCTGTCGCTTGCAGCCCGACGGGGTTTCTCCGTGGCCAGCTGCGATCGTGTTTCTCCTCTTCTCCAAGCGTTGCCTGGGGAACACCAGAAGGGCATTAAACGCTAATTGATGCGTTACCTGGGAAATCGGATCGCCAGTTGCTGCTTGCGAGGAGTGTCAGTTAAGCGGCCGCGATGCGCGCGTTCTTCGAGGCGGATGCGGCCTGGACGCGGGCGGAGATACGTGGAGCTAGGGGTACAGGGCACCCGGAGTGTCCTGCACAAAAAATGCGATTAAGGAGAATGATGCTTAGGAAATCGCGGGAAGATACGCCTTGAGAGCCGGATCGGCTCCGGATTCAATGCGCCCGCATTTATTGGAGCCACCCGTATCGGAACGACCGGGGGGCCGCAGTTTGGCTATAAATATAGGTGCAGGTGCGATGGAGCCTGCCAAGCCGGAGCTGTTCAAGTTGCCATGGATCGTGGACCTTCTCTCTGGCGCATGGCTGAGGGACTCCTGCCGAAGGAACGGGAGGCGCGCCCCTCGCGACTTCAACCAACTAGCCGTTTCATCTGGGATCAGCAAGGAGGGTCTCCCCGGCGGAACTCCGCTCTAGGCGTTTCATCCGGGATCACATCTCCCCTCCTTGAAGTTCAGCCTCCCGATTGAGCTCTGCACCAGACGCCTGATCCGGGACTGTGCCTCCATATGCTCTTCCCCCTCGTATTCCTTCTCTCCCCTAACACTGGGGAGGACCGGAATATCCCTTGGAGGTGGCGTTCCTCTGGAGGCAGCGGGAGCTTCGTCGGCGGCGGCTCCTCATCCTCTTCGTGGGGCGTGGATGGCGCCTACGGTTGGAGGCAGTGTGGACTTCTCCTTCGTCCACTTCTTCTTCATCCGCGCCGGCTCTTCGTCTCTTTCGTGAGACGCCGATGGCGCCTCCGGTTGGAAGCACCCACTTCCGGCGGGGTTGCAGCCGCTTCAGATGGAGGTTTCGGGATCCCAGATCTTCAGCTCCTCGGAGTCTCCACCTCTTCTTTACTTTCTTTACATCCTAATTCCCCTCTGGGAATTCCTTGTAATCACACGAGCACGCCGTTGTAACCAGAAATTATTGAAATGCAAAACGTTATACATTTTTGAACTGTCTTTCTGGCATCGTCGTTCTACTGGTAATACATCCGCAGATTAGCGGAATTCCAGCTCCTTAGAATTTCTCGACCATCTAGGGCCTCCAACTGGTAGGAGCCAGGTCGGTTTACCCAGCGAACCTTATATGGGCCTTCCCAATTTGGCGCTAGCTTCCCACCTTCCGCAGGTCGAGATGCTTTAGCTCGCCTTAGCACCAGATCTCCGATTCTGAAAAGCTTCGGTCGGACCTTGGAGTTGTAATATCGGGCCACCCTCCGCTGATACATCGCCATCCGAACCTGCGCCATTTCCCTCGCTTCTTCCAAGAGATCCAGGTTCCCTCGGAGTTGTTCCGAATTGGCCTCGGGTCGGTGCGCGGCCACCCGAGGTGAGGGGAGTCCGAGCTCCACGGGGACAACGGCTTCCGTGCCATAGGTTAGGCTGAAAGGCGTCTCCCCGGTAGGGGTCCGATGCGTGGTCCGATACGCCCAAAGGACATTCTCGAGTTCTTCGACCCAAGCTTGCCCCGTCCGACCGATTCGCGCTTTGATTCCTTGGAGGATTGTCCGATTCGTGACCTCGGCCTCGCCGTTGGTTTGGGGATGCGACGCAGATGTGAACCGATGCTCGATCCCGAACTCCTCGCAGAAGTCACGGAAATGCTTGTTGTCGAACTGTCGCCCATTGTCCGAGATGAGGACCCGAGGTACCCCAAATCGGACAATGATGTTCTTCTTCACGAACTTCCGGACTTGCACCTCCGTGATAGTGGCCAGCGGCTCTGCCTCCACCCACTTGGTGAAGTAGTCGATTGCAACAATCAAAAATTTCCGCTGAGCTGAAGCGACGGGGAATGGTCCGAGGATATCCATTCCCCACTGGGCGAAGGGCCAGGGTGCAGTGATTGGTGCCAAGGGGACAGAAGGGACTCTCTGGACGTTGGCGTGGCGCTGGCAGGCGTCACATTTCCGCACATGATCCTTTGAGTCCTCCAACAAGGTAGGCCAATAATAGCCTTGCCTCATGATCTTATGCGCCAAGGACCTGGCCCCCAGGTGCGATCCGCAGATGCCTTCGTGGACTTCGCTAAGGGCGTAGGCCGCTTCCGAGGGGCGGAGGCACCTTAAGAGGGGGGCGGTGAACGAGGTCCGATACAGCCTCCCTTCATAGAGTACGTAGTGGGCGGACTTCATGACGAGTCGTCGAGCTTGATCTTCGTCCTCTGGGAGGATTTCTTCGGCGAGGTAGGCGACGAGCGGGTCCATCCAAGATGGCTCCGGATCAATCGCCATCACCGCTCCGGCCTCGCCGATGCTCGGGGCATCCAGGGTCTCCAGGTAGATCGCCCTCGACAAGTTGTGCGCGTCTGCGCCCACCAAGCGGGACAGCCTGTCGGCCCTGGCATTTTCGCTTCTTGGGACCTGCTGAATGTCAACACTGCCGAGGTCGGGAATGAGTGCTTGCACCTTCCAGACATAGCTCTGCATGGTCGGGCTCCGAGCCTCGAACTCCCCTCGGACCTGCCTGACCACCAGCTGGGAGTCGGTGAAGACCTTCAAACGCCGGATGCCGAGCTCCTTGGTGAGTTTGAGTCCTGTGACTAGGGCCTCGTATTCCGCCTCGTTGTTGGTCACTGGAAATCCGAACCTCAAGGCATACTCGGCTATCACTCCATCGGGACTGGTAAGGACCAGCCCGGCCCCTCCACCTTCGGGGTTCGACGACCCATCAATGTGAAGCGTCCAGATTGGGAGGTCGAGGCTGGGTGTTTCCGGCGGCCTAGGTTCCGCCTCCTGCACGGTGCACTCAGCGAGGAAGTCCGCGAGCACCTGGGCCTTGATGGCGGGCCGGGGCTGGTAGCGGATGTCGAACTCACCAAGTTCTACTGCCCACTTCACCAGCCGTCCCGCATTCTCAGGATTGCTGAGGATCTGCCGCAGTGGTTGATCGGTCAAGAGGGTGACAGGATGAGCCTGGAAATAGGGGCGAAGCCTCCTGGCCGCAGTGAGCAGCGCGAAGGCGATCTTTTCCGCCTTCGCATACCGCGTCTCGGCATCCCGTAGGATCCGGCTGATGTAGTACACAGGCTTCTGGAGCTTTGCCTCTTCCCGAACCAGTACTGCGCTGACTGCGGTTGGGGAGACCGCCAGATAGAGGTAGAGCATCTCCCCCTCTTGCGGCTTGGACAGCAGGGGAGGAGACGCCAAGTACTTCTTGAGTTGGTCGAATGCCACTTGACATTCGGCCGTCCAAAGGAAGTCTTTCGGACGCTTCAACACCTTGAAGAACGGTTGGCAGCGTTCGGCCGATTTTGCCACAAATCGTCCGAGCGCGGCGACCCTTCCAGCGAGCTCCTGAACCTCCTTCACTTTGGTCGGAGGGGACATATCTTGGATGGCCTTGATTTTGTCCGGGTTGGCCTCGATCCTCCGCTGGTTGACAATGAAACCGAGGAACCTCCCGGCCGAAGCACCAAAGGCGCACTTCGCTGGGTTCAGCTTCACGCGAAACTTCCGCAAGGTGGCGAAAGTCTCCTCCAGATCCGCAATGTGCTGGTCTGCATGGCGACTCTTCACCAGCATATCGTCCACGTACACCTCCATGTTCCGGCCAATCTGCTCCTTGAAGATTTTATTGACGAGGCGCTGGTAAGTGGCGCCAGCATTCTTCAGACCAAAGGGCATTACCTTGTAACAGTACAGCCCCCGGTCTGTTATAAAGGCAGTTTTCTCCTCGTCCTGTGGAGCCATCATTATTTGGTTGTAGCCGGAGAAGGCGTCCATGAAAGACAGCAGCTGATATCCGGAAGTCGCGTCGACCAGTTGGTCTATCCGTGGAAGCGGAAAGCTATCCTTGGGGCACGCCTTGTTCAGGTCGGTGTAGTCGACGCACATCCTCCACTTCCCGCTCGCCTTCCGGACAAGTACGACGTTTGCCAGCCATTCGGGGTAGCTGACCTCCCTTATGAATCCTGCCTCCAAGAGCTTGTCTACCTCCTGGTCGACCACTCGGATCCGATCCGGGGCACAGTGTCTCTTCTTCTGCTTTACTGGTCGGTGGGTTGGGTCGACGTTGAGGGCGTGAGAAATGACCTCCGGGTCGATCCCAGGTACATCGGCCGCCGACCAGGCAAATACATCAGCATTGGCTCGGAGAAATTCCACTAACCTGAGCCGAGCTTCCGAGTCGAGGTTGGCACCGACCCGGACCATACGGTCCGGGCGACCCTCTTCAAGGGGAACTTCGATCACACCCTCGGCCGGCTCCCCGTGCCGCAAAGCCACCTCGTCTCTGGCGTCAAGGGACTCGACGCTTAGGGCCTCCACGGGCTTCTTCCCTTTGAGAGTTGCTAGGAAACATTGCCGTGCGGTCGGTTGGTCACCTCGGACCTCTCCAATCCCGGCCGCCGTGGGGAACCGCATTAGCAAATGGTATGTAGAGACTACCGCGCGAAGGGCGTTCAGTCCGGGTCGTCCGAGGATAGCGTTGTAGGCCGAGGGAACACGGACGACCAAGAACCCGAGCCGCACCGTGGCTTCTGCGGGTGCAACGCCCGCAGTCACAGGCAGCTCAACGACACCTTCGGCCGAGATAGCGTCTCCAGTGAATCCTATGAGGGGGGTGGATGTTTTGTGCAACACTTGTCGGGACAAGCTCATCTTTTGGAAGGCCTCGTAAAACAAAATATCAGCTGAGCTTCCACTATCCACAAGAACACGCCTTACATCATAGTTCGCCATAGTGAGGGAGATCACCATGGCATCATCATGGGGGGTCTGAACCCCCTTTACATCCTCATCACAAAAAGTGATTACATTTCCGACCCGCTGCCTCTTCGCGTCGGCCACCCCTGATGCTTCCACCGAGCCCCCTGCGTTCCTCACGGGCCGAGAGCAGCCCCCAGTGATGGTGTGGATCACGCCCGCGACGGGTCGATTCTGCTCCCGAGGCTCCTGAGGGGCCGGGTCGGCCGGGCGCGGGTCTGCGGGGGGACGTCGGTCGTTTACATATCGACCGAGACGCCCTCGGCGGATGAGAGCCTCGATCTCGTCCCGAAGCTGGAAGCAGTCTTCGGTGTCGTGGCCGTGGTCTCGGTGGTACTCACAGTACGCTCGAGAGGGCCTCCTCCCAGGGATTTTCTTCATCTGCCTCGGGACCGGGAGGTTCTCCCGCCCCTTGACCTCCATAAGGATCTGGGCCCGGGGGGCCAGGAGTGGGGTGTACCGGTTGAAGCGTCGGTGCGGAGAACGAGGGCGTGGGGCGCCGTGGTTCCTCGCCGGTGACGGGCTTCTGCGCCGATGTTGAGGCGTCGGGCTCCTCCTCTGGGGTGCCTCTTTTCGCCTTTTCTTCTCGAGCTTTAGAGGGGCCTCGGCGGCCTCCTTGTTCCGGTGGGCGGCTGCCTCCTCGGCGTCTGCATACTGGTTCGCCCGAGACAACAGCTCCGGGAAGCTCCGCGGCAGGCGTTTGTCCAGGGAGAAGGTGAGTCTGCCCTTCCGGAAGCCACGCTTCAGGGCTGAGAGAGCCACCTCTTGGCTCAGGTTCCGGACCTCCAATGTAGCCTTGTTGAAGCGGGTAAGGTAATCCCACAGGCTTTCTCCCTCGTTTTGCCGGACATCAAAGAGGGAGTCGGAAACCAATCGCCGCCGGCTACTGACGGCGAAATGGCTGATGAAGAGGCGAGTGAACTGGTCAAAGGACTGGATAGAGTCAGCCTCCAGGCCGGCGAACCACGCCCTGGCTGGGCCACGGAGGGTCGCCGGGAAGGCCTTGCAGAGGAGGGGATCTGATGCTCCATGGAGGAGCATAAGAGTCCTAAAACTCTCCACGTGGTCCCGCGGGTCCGCCGCCCCGTCATAGGGCTCGATCGCCGGCATTTTGAATCCCGGCGGATTTGGGGTCCGCAGGATCCTCGAGGCAAGCGCCGGTTGGGAGGAGATCTCCAAGTCGGCGAAGAGATCTTTGGAGTGGCCCTTCAGGACCTGGAGTTGTCTGTGGAGATCGTCCACCCGCCGGTCCAGGGAGCGCGACCGGTGGGTGGGAGACAAGGAGCGGCGCGAGGGGGACCGACTGGAGTGCGGGCCCCTCGAGGACTGGGGGGTCAGAGAACGCGCCCGGGTCCGCCTCTCGTACCCCGCGCAGCTTCGATGAGAAGGTCCTGGCAGAATGGACCGTGCTCGAGAACCTTCCTCGCGCCGGCGCTCCTCCCCATGGGAGAGGAAGGAGCGCGGGTTGAGGAAGACAGGTGAGCGCTCGGGGGGTAGCGGCTCCTGGGCCCGCTGTGGCGCTCGAGACATCACACCCTGCAGGTTCTGCACTACCTCCGCGAGGGTGCGAACCTGCTGGGCTAACTAGTCGAACTGAGCGGCTTCGACCATCTGAATGGGGGGTGGAATGGTGGAGTGTTGCTGAGAATGTGTTGGAGACGCAGCGGCCTCCCGGCCGGAGGCGCGAGAGGCCCCGCGACCGGAGGCATTGGAAGCTCCACGACCACCTCGCCGTGCCATTACGATCGCTCTGAGATCAGGTCCCTTCCTCTAGCGCCAACTGTTGCTGGTGGTCCAAACCGAGAACGATTGACACAGCGGTGTGAACGGGGTTCCGTCTGAGTTGTCTTGGTTGGTGTTGGTTACGCTCCACCTTCCACCGGGAAACCTGCAAGCAAGCCTCGCACCACCACTGGGGTAGTGGGGGCCCTCCGACGATCAAGTCAGAGGAGATTGGAGGAGGAGGAGAAATGATAATCGCAAGCAAGAGAGTGCTCTGGAAGATATTGCTTACCCCCCCTTCTCCCCCCAGCCGCATATATACCTTGCTGGGGGGTCTCTGAGGGGGGTTTGTCATCGTGGGCGCGGCGGAGTGGCCACTGACATGGCCGTTACAGGGCGTCGTGGAGCAGCGCTGGGTACGGCCATGACAGGGCGTAGTGGAGTTCCGCTTTGTACGGCTGATACAGGAGATCGTGGAACAGCATCGGATACAGCCGTTGCAGGGAGTAGTGGAGCAGGAGGCCTCGGCGTGCCTCTGGGAAGCAGCCTGTCGTTATCAAGAGATCTCCGACTCGGGGTCGGAGTGCTGGATCAGGGGGCAGCCGACCCGGGGTCGGGCTGCGGTGCTGAGGATATCCGACTTGGGGTCGGATTGCTAGATTAAGGAGCAGCCGACTCGGGGTCGGGCCGTGAAGCCGAAGATGTCCGACTCGGGGCCGGACTGCTGGATCGAAGGGCAGCCGACTCGAGGTCGGGCTGTGGAGCCGAAGATGTCCGACTCGGGGTCGGATTGCTGGATCAAAGGACAGCCGTAGTCTTCATGGGCGCGCGTGTCGGTCACGTGGAGCATGGCGGCTTAGTTCCCCCGTAACAATATGCAATGGTTCATTTTCATTTTTCAGAAGATCAAAAGGGGTTTTCATCAAAAAATAGATCTAATAGAAATCATATGTATGACAAGCAGTGATGATAGCTTTTAAAAAATATTTAAGTAGATGACTATCATACACAATTGTCTTTTTCATTTCTTCAAGAATTCTATTAACCCTATTTTACTTAAGGTGTCCTTGGTGCTGAAATAATTAATTTCTGTATAAACTTTATCAGGATTTTGGTTTTCAACACTGTGCCATGATACTCTTTATCTTCACAGTTTGCAAACCTTTATCATTTGAAACACTTTTACAAGATTTAGCAAATACAGAAAATATTTCAATTTTATTTGCCAAGAACACATCCAATGTAAGCTTTTGAAAACTTAGTGATGGAAACAACATCTTTAGATTTAGAAATTGATTTTTGTTTGTTTCCTTAGTTAGCATGCATAGTAAACTTTGAGCTTTCAGAAGATAATCTAAGTAAGCCAATGGCAAGGTCTTTTGAGATTAAGTACATACTAGCATGAGTTGATTTTATATGCCAAAGATGGTTTCTTTAATCTTGGTATTCATAGTGCATATATTCAAAAGCACACCAAGTACACATTATCATACTTATGATCAATAAACAATAATGCCATGGATAAAAACTCTCAATCAAGCATATAGAGAATTTATAGAGTTATTCTTAATAAATCGATTAATCTTTTAGCAACTTATCCAATAGTGAGTAAAGTATACTATAAAATGAAGTGATTTGATTATATTTCCAAAAGTATTTTCTATATCACAAAATTGGTCAATACTTGCAATTCATATTTTAATCAAATACTAAAGCAAAAATAATGATGAAATGCAAGGTTTACTGATTTCATTATTATTATTATTATTATTATTATTTATTATTTAAAATTACTTTTCGTGTGTCTTGAACACCCATTTGTATGAAAGTTCTATTAGTTCCATGGGTATCTTGGCACACCTATGTCTACATCCTCATATTTTCATTTTGGGTACCCAAGCTTGCTTGGGTCCTTGAGAGTTAGGACATATGGTTCCTTTTGGAACCCAAATTTGTTTAATTATAATAACTTTACCACTTGATTTAATTATGTTAGAACGATAGGTAAAGTTGTTATGTCCATTCTTTTCATGTTTGAAATATGTTATCTTATTTAATGGTTTGCTTGATGCATTGATAACCTTTTTCTCTAGAGATTTATTGTTAAGTAAAGGAGTCAAGCCAAGTTTTGATTTATCATAAGCAACATATTGGCTTTCAAACATCAATTTTAATCGTTCTGAACTTACAGTGAATTTGTTAATAAGAGATTTTGATTGGTTAATTTCTTCACTTAAGTTTTGATTTTCTTTAATTAAATTCTGATTTTTCTGAATCAATTGTTCTAAATTTAACCTTAAGCTTTCATTTTCAGAATTTAGTTTGTCATATATTTTAGTAATAGAATTTCTTTCTTTTGAGATTTCGAGATTTAGCTTTTTAAGATTTTTATTTTTGATAACTAATTTTCTACATTCACCATACAAATTATGAAAAGCATTTAATAGTTCATCATAAGAATATTCTTCACGAAATTCATTTGCTGTAAAATTAGATTCAGATTCTACTTTATCTTCTAATGCCATAAAACATAAGTTAGTTACCTCTTGTAGTTCATTGTTGCTTCTAGCTTTCAATTTTTTGCTTGACTCTTCCTTGGTCAAGGCTTTCTTGCTTTTTATCTCTTTCTTCCTTTCTTCTTGCTTCCTCTTCTTCTTTGTCTTTAGGAAGCTTTTGAATCTTTCGGTGTTCGGGAATGGATCCTTGTTTCCATCACCGTACTCTTTGTTTTTTGAACTAATCTGCCTCCGAGTCGACTCGGGCCTTGTTGGAGTCGACTCGGAACTACTTGGAGTCGACTCGTTCACAGGGTCTTCAAGACTGTGTCTCTGTCTTTCAGACTGTTCTTCTCTAGGAGTCGACTCGGACAAACTGGGAGTCGACTCGGCTACTGTGGAGGATTCTGCAATCTCATTGTTAGTACGCAATTGAAGCACATGTGAGCTAATCTGAGATTTATCATAAATAATTGTTAAAGTATCCCAGATTTCTTTAGCAGATAAGCATGCAGAAATCTTATGAAATATAGATTCATGGATAGCACAATATAGAAAGTTCATAGCATTAGCATTCAATTGTGCTAAGTCTTTTTCATTAATAGTTTGAGAGAGTATGTGAAGGTCATTTATTATGATTTTCCATAAATAATAGTTTTGTGATTGAATAAAAATGCGCATGCGTATTTTCCAATGTGTATAGTTTATGCCATTAAATAGTGGAGGTGTGTCAATTGATTGTCCTTCTCCTAGAAAACTATCTATTTGAGTTGTCATGATCTTTGGCTCTTGATCGTGAGATCAATAATTAATCTTAGAGCACCTGCTCTGATACCACTTGTTGCCCAGTAGATACAACCCAAGAAGGGGGGTGAATTGGGTCTTTTAAAACTTTTATGCTACTTCTAACACTTTTTGATTAATTATGCAAAGTTGTATAGATGCACAGTGGAATTTAAACTTAGCAACAGTTTGATTTATTGAATGAGACTTGATTAAGTAAATTGAATATGCTTGCAACTAAAGGATGCGCGGATAAGAGTTAAGCAAGCAATTTAACTAAGTAAGTAAGTGAGCAAGTTAGACAATGACAAAAAGCATCACAAACACAACAAACATATAGTGGTTCGGTGCACCCCAGCACCTACATCCACTCCCCAAGACCTCTTGGGAATTTCACTATAATCCTACAGATTACAGCCGGTTGTTTTACAAGCTCACAACCCAACTTGTTGTTTTGCGAGATCACAACGAACTCGGTCGGTTTTTCCAGGCTCACCGACTAGAACCACCCCGATTGTTTTCCCGGGATCACAATCGAACCCTTACACCGTTGGTTTCAACCTAGGCTCACCAACAAACCTATCACCGTTGGTTTTCCCTATGGCTCACCAACAAACCTTAACCCCTTGATTCAATTCCTTGATTGAATCAAGTTACAAGATATTAAAACAAAGGTTTAAAACAAATCAAAGCTTCTTAAACAAGCAAATATAACAATATAAACAAATAGAGTAAAGAGAAGCCCTCTAACGAGTTTTGAAGATGAAGGAGCTCGGCTTCTTCTTTACTTGACCCTCTTCTGATTTGGCACGAAGTAGAGGATCACCGAGGCAGCACACGGATGGAGAGGAAGCTTTGGGATTCACTTGGATGCTCTTCTTCTCTCTATTTTACTTTGAATGGCCCTTTTTGTGCTTATGGGAGATTTTCCTTGTAATCTCTTTGAAATCTCTTTCCTAAATGTTCTCTCCCACTTCCATGCCTTCTCCCCTAGCTCTCCTCTTGATTTTATAGCTTTAGAGGGAGTCCCAACAAAAATCTAGCCGTTAGAGACAAAAATAGAGCCGTTGGAATCAAGAAAAAAACTAGCCGTTATGCCTCCCAGCGTGCTCGAGTCGACTCGGCTGAAGTAGGAGTCGACTCGGCTGAAACAGGTTCGATCTGTGAATAGTAGTCTGCCGGCACTGTAGCTGGGAGTCGACTCCTGAAAGTTGGAGTCGACTCGAGATCACTGTAGCGCTGAAAATCAACTTTCTGTTTTTTTGTTTGTTCTCAGTCGGAGTCGACTCGTAGAGTATTGGAGTCGACTCGAGCACTGTTTCTTGAAACTCTAGAGTGCCAGAGTCGACTCTAAACTTCCAGGAGTCGACTCGAGGACTATTCTTTTGAATTTTTTTTTGAATTTGCTCCTTCAACTTGAATTCTTTGAACTTGAAACTTGGGCCAATGAATTGTAGCTTTCTTCCAACTTTTCTTGAGAACTTTGGAGGCCTTCTTGTATTCTTCCAACTTGCTATGTTCTTTGCAAAATAAATATCTTTCTCCTTGCAACACAAACATTAGTATTTATACTTCAAGGTTTTGTGATCATCAAAATCAATCTTTGAATCAATCTTTGGGTCATCACTCCGCCTCCGGGGTTTCTGCTTCTGCCTCTGCCCTCCCTGCTCCTGGCTGGAGCAGGTTAACATCAAAATCTGGGAGAAGCCGCCGCAACTGATTGCGGAAATCCCGGAAGCCTTGGATCAGCCCATTCACGCCCTCCTCAGCCATGAGTTCGTGAAACTCTTCCGACTCACGGAAGAGCTTCACTGCGTTTTGGGCGTTCTCCTGGGCCTCTATCTCCCGGGCCTCGTGGTAAGCGGCTCTCCGCTCGAGGCCCCTCAGCTCCTGCTCGAGCTCCGAATGTCGGAGGCGGGCATTTCCCACCTCCTGCTCGCGGGAGGCCAATGCCTGCTCGGTCTTAGCCAATCGAGCCTCCGCGGCGCGCAGCTCGGATCTTGCCAATGCGTGCGCGCCCTTCTCTTCATCGAGCTCGGTGGTCAGAGCTCGTATCCTTTCATCGGATGCTCCGACCTTCTCTTGGAGCACCCGTTGTTCGGCCTCAGAGGCCTGGTACTTCTCTTCGGAGGCTTGGTACTTCGCCTCGGCGGCCATGTACCTTCTCTGGGCCTCCTCATAGCCACGCTGGCACCTCTGGGCTTTCTCCCGGTATTCTTGAACCAGGTGCATCAGCATCTCCGTCTCGTGCAAATACTGTAAAGAAGACGAAAAGGAAAACATAAGGCGCCGCTAGTAGAAAAACAATACAGATTACTCAGGCGAAAAATTTTGCTTACCCGAACGGAGTTGCAGCGCGTAGCGTCCATAAAAGCGTTGTAGCTCATGGACTGCATTATGGCCCGGTCGGCCGGGAGCAGCGCGAGCCGAAAAACTTCGCGCGCCACTCGCGGGTTTTCGAGGGCCGAATCGCCCTCGAACACCGACCAGGTGGGTGCGAAGGGCACCCGTTCTTCCGAGCTCAAAGGGCCCGGGAGGCCAGCGCCATCTGGCCTAGGTGGAGCCGACCCCGAGGCTCCTTGACCGCTCCCCGGCTGGGAGCTAAGGGGCTGGGGTCGGGCGAGCGGCTGGTCTAGCCGCCGCACAACTACAGCGGGGCGTGCAAGCACGGGACCCGCTGAACTCCTCCCCTGGTCGGCAACTGGAGCGTCCTGCCGACCAGGGACTTGCATCAAGGGCGCCGGGCATGGGGGCGCCATCGGTGTTCTGGAGCCCGAGCCCCCGGAGCCCGCGCCCTCTCTCCGATCAGCCTCAGGGCGCGCGGGCTGAGAAGGCCCCGCCTCGGAGATAGCGGGGCGAGAAGGCCCCGCCTCGGGATGCGTAGGGCGGGAAGAGCCCGCCTCGGCCACCACTGCCGCCGAGGGAGTCGAGGTTGCCGAGACCTTCTGCTTCTTCCTCGGCTCCGCAGGCTCCCCCGAGAGCTCAGCTGCCCTCTTCTGGAAGCGGGCGTAAAGGACTTCGCTCTTGGTCACCATTTTTGCGATGTCTGCAAAGATAAGCAAAATTAGAACATTAGAACAATAAGGAAATAAGAAGTTGCTGTAACTATCCTTACCCTGAGGACGTGCCGAGCTCAAGCCCACGTTCACCAGGGCGTCCTCGCTAATGAGGCCGTTCAGCAAAATCCCGTCCCCAAGGCTGCGGATGGTATCGAAGATCTCCTGCTCACGCGGAGAAAGCTGGGGGAGCCTGTTGATGGATTTAAGCTGGGCCGGCCTCCACCTGGGGTCAAACCCCCAGGACCGTTCAGAGCCCAGGAAGAAGAATTTCTCTTTCCAACCATGAATGGATGAGGGGGCACCATGAAAAAGTGGCCGACCCGCCCGAAGGGCGATGTAGAGCCACTCCCCGTCTCCCGGGTTCGACTTGAAAATAAAAAGTCGCCGGAAGACGTTGACAGAGGTAGGAATCCTCTGTAGTAAACACAGTGACAGGAAACCCATCACTGTCCTCCAAGCGTTTGGAGTGAGTTGCGCCGGAACCAACTGGCATACCGCCAGCAACTCATTCACAAAGCTGTGGAGAGGAAATCGGAGGCCGGCCCAGAGTGACTCCGAGTGCACTCCGATCCGGCCTACCGGAGGATCGGTTACCCGATCCCTTCGCCTGGCGGGTTCCAAACGGAACCCGTGAAGAGGGAAAAACCACTCTTCGGTCATCTCGACCTTCAGGACACTCATGGTGGATACTACTTCGCTAGGCAAAGAACCCATTACAAGAGAGGGAAATCAAAAAGAAGGGGGACCTGGGAAAGATGCCGGAGAAAAGGGACTTCGGCCTGAGGAAGGCTGGGAGAATAGGAAGCTGGAAGCAGAAAGCAATAGAGAGAGAACAGGGGACCGGGGGAGAGTTTATATAGACCTCCCCAACGGCCCGGATCAGCAAAGAAAGCGCTGCATCTTGGTTAGATGATAACACGTGTCGGCCTAAAAGACAGAACGACGCATTTAATTAGGGCTAGCGTTTCGAACGTCGAAGCGCCCCATCGGATCGTGCGGAAAGGTGTCCGCAATCGAAGATCGTGCGACCCCATCATGAGCCCACGACGCGAGGACGCTTCGCAAAAGGTGTCCCAATAATGAGGCTCTTCGGGAAAGAAGAGACGCCGCCTATTAAAGGCACCTTGAAGCGTTCGATAGCTCAAAACGCACAGTAAATCGAAATTTTCGGAATTCGTAATAACCCAATTAAAGCTACTTCCCGCGCTCCAGCTGATAGCCAACTGGAGCTCGGAAGTCGGGGGGTAGTGTTAGGGGAAAAATCCTAAGTCATACATCCACGGAGGCGCTCGGCCGAAGAGCGCCGACCGGAAAGCTGCTCGGCCAAGGAGTGCCGACCGGAAAGCTGCTCGGCCAAGGGGTGCCGACCGGAAAGCTGCTCGGCCAAAGGATGCCGACCAGGAAGGCGCTCGACTAGAGGGCATCAACCAGAGTGCGCGCCAAGAGGTGCCCCACCCAAAGTAAGCTGCTCGGTTAGAAAGTGCCGACCAAAGACAGCGCCAAGGCGCTCTGCTAGAAGGTGCTCGCCTAAAGGGCGCCGACCAGGAGTACTCAAAGCAGCCCCGCCACAGGGCGCCCCATTGGGCGACCAGCTCGGCTCGGCACCCTTGCCGAACCGATGCCTTTACCAAATGTTCAACCCCCGCCTAGAGTCCAAGGGACTTGACAACTCCTACGGCTTGCGACCTGCCACTATCTCCAAGCCATCAAGGCATAAGATCTCCGCAGGCGTTCGGCACAACCTGCCATTAATGCATGAGACTCCCTCAAGTCTCCGATACACTCAGGCATTTAATGAACACGGCCCAAGACGATCTCCGGATCACTGAACCATCAGAGCGTATGGCTCTATCTGGCCGCCGGTTCATTCGGTAATAAATGCACTTACCATCCATAGACCCCAGGCCCGCTACGGCCGGCGGTTCAACCACTCCAACAGGTCCGATCGACCGTGACAACTTTCTGGTTCCGGTCTGATTCGGCCCCGTTCTCTACTACGCCATAAATGGGCCAAATCGTGCCCAATTATCACAGACAGGGACAAATCCCCCGGTTACCTCCCAGGTAACGTAATCCCCCCTATAAAAGGAAACCTGGGAGAACCAAGTGAGGGGGGAGAAGAACAAAAACGGAGACAGATCCCCGGGACTGAACCCGCCGGGAAGCACAGACGCAATTGAGGACATCATCCTCTTCGTCTTCTTCATCTTATCCTAATATTCTTGCTGTCTTCTCCATATACTCTCTTCCCTGCTCTCTCCACATACTTGTCCCCACTGACTTAGGCATCGGAGGGCCGGCGCCGGGGAGCCCGGCCACCGGTTTTTCTTGCAGGACTTGCACACCCCCCGCGGCGGAGGATGCAGCCAGCCGGCGCTCCGCCGCCCGCCTCCTACAGCAGCGGAGCTCCTCCTTCCCCGGCTTCACGGCGGCCCCCGGGTCCAATTTCCAGCAACAGGCTTAAAATAATTCAAGCTTACATGTTTTGGGTCCAGTTTGGTTCAGGGATAGCCTAGTTTTTCTTGAGGCAGATCCTTGTTCTGCTCACAGAGTAGTCTGGACCGTTCGTTTGGGCCACATATTGCACAAAAAGAAATTATATGATGTGTTCATGGCATGCTGTGCATCATGTCTTGCATTAGATGTTTAGATCTTCCAACAAGAGTTGGACCCAGCCTGCTTCCATGGGTGTTTCTGTTGGTCACTACAAGCATATATGCATGGTTATGATATTGTAGTTAGTTTGACCTATTACTATTAACATGAGAACCGTGCCCCTCCATACACAATGTTAAGGAGACTTCATTTGAAAGGCCATGAAACTGGTCCACTGCCAAAGTAGATAGCAGATACTTCAACTATTCTGATAGACCATGCAATGTACTCTTCACCACTAGAACTTAATTGGAACCCACAATTATCAGTGAATGAGAATGCAATACCAATCAGCCTTGACGTTTAAATGCTCGATCAGTAGCAATGCAGAGTAGGTAACTTACAATGATCTCTAGTGGCATCATCAAGGATGTTGTGAACTGCACAAGTGGGATAACAAATATTTTAATTCACAAGAATACGGGTCATTTAAACCCTTTATTAATTATTAATGGTAGTACTCCATTGGGACCTAAAGCTAAAGTTTGTAGGACTAATAATTGCAAGTAACCTAGAATGCAGTCAATTATTCAACTTATTTTTCAGCCATTCAGAGATAAAGCAGGTGTACACTCGAGGTACAAGAGAGAAATATCAGAGAATGAGGTACTAAAGGTTATTTTTTCTTTTCATTACAATCAAATTAGGTACGTCTGTTTTGGTCACTAAAACTTATGAGTCATGAGACATAAATTGAATATATGATCAACTGGAAGCAAATTAATAGAGCTCTTTCTTATCATCTATATTTTTTTTTAAAAGAAAAATTATCATATGCTTAAATCCCAATGAAAGGAGTTTTAATTTGTTGTACTAGGATGGGGGACTGATGAGTTTGTTAAGTATATTTTTTCCATTCCCTTCATGTAAACCAAATTCCAATATGAACCGCCTAATTTTGTTTATCTTTTTTATAAGAACTGCAGTTCAATCAGTATTTTAATAGAATGGACAAATTAAAGTTGGATAAATAAGTTGAGATCCAGTGCCGAATATTTAGATGGAGTTCAGAATTTCATTAAGTTTGCTTTTGAGAAATCTACTATGAACAGGAAGATTTATTGTCCATATCAAAAATGTGTAAACAGTTCTGCTCTTTATCCAAAAATTGTTGAAGTACATTTGGTGTGGAATGGTTTTCTAAAGGGTTATACTGAATGGATTCTTCATGGAGAGTTTACACCTTCATGTAACCAACCCTCCTATCTAAAAGACACTTTCAATTTTGGAACCAGTGACACAGAACAAAATTCTGTAGAAGAAAATGATATAAGGGGCTTACTTAGAGATGCTCTTGGACATAGTATTAGAACTGTAGGAAAAGATGAGCGTGCAGTTATTGATCAGTCCATGCATGTTGAGAAATCTATACATTCTGATGACACAGCTCATTATGATAACTTAGTGAAAGATTGTGATCAAGAACTGTATCCAAGTTATAAGAATTTTACGAAGATTTCTTTTCTTCTGCATTTATTATATTTAAAATATTTGAATGGGTGGTCCAGCAAGTCTTTTACTATGCTTCTTCAATTATTAAAGGATGCATTTCCGGAAGGTGTTACTTTGCCATCATCTTCATATGAAGCCAAAAAACTAATAAAAGAGTTGGACCTTGGATACGAGAAGTTACATAGTTGTCCGAATGACTGCATTTTATATCGTGGTGAAAATAACAACCAAGAGTCATGCCAAATATGTAGAAATTCACGATGGGTAAAACCTAAAGAAGATGAGAATGATTCGTTGACTGAAATGGATGCTGCACCGACTAAGAAAAAACTGGCTAAAATTTTGAGGTATTTTCCTCTTATACCAAGATTAAAAAGGATGTTTTCATCATCGAGGACGGCTTCCTCGATGAGATGGCATGACTAAGGCTGTACAAAGGATGGAATGTTACGACACCCAGCGGATAGTCTCGCATGGAAAGCATTTGATGATAGGCATCCCGAATTTGCTTCTGATATTCGCAGTGTAAGGCTAGGTTTAGCTATTGATGGATTTAATCCATTCCGAACGATGAACTCAACATACAGCACTTGGCCGGTTGTTTTAATTCCATATAATTTGCCACAATGGATGTGTATGAAATAGTCTTCAGTAATTATGTCAATGGTTATTCCAGGTGACAAGGGCCCATGTAATGATATTGATGTTTTTCTACAGCCTCTAATAGAGGAATTGAAACAAATATGGGAGGGTATTGATGCATTTGATGCTTTCGCTGGCCAAAATTTCAAATTGCGTGCAGCTCTTATGTGGACTATCAATGATTTTCCTGCATATGCTAATTTATCTGGTTGGAGCACTAAGGGGCGTATTGCATGTCCTTCTTGTGGAGATTCAACCCATTCGTATTGGTTAAAACATAGAGGAAAGTTCTGTTATATGGGCCATCGTCGGTGGTTAGAAGCAAACCATCCATTTCGATTTCAAAAAGACTTATTTGATGGTACCATAGAGTTGCGATCTACCCCTATTCCACCAACTAGAACTGAAGTCTTTAGACAAATGCATGGCACCAATTATATACCGGATAAGGTTTCCAAATGTTCAAAGAAGAAGGGAAGGGAGCATGTTGGCAGCACAATGAATGAAGGATTAATAGCAGATGTTGATGAGGATGCTGACAACTTTTTTGAGAATAAAAACAACGTATATGGTCAGAAAAATGATGATCTCTCAATGGCAGCATCTACACAGAAACAACTATAGAAAAAAAAGAGCATTTTCTTTGATTTACCTTATTGGGAGTATAATCTTCTTCGACATAACCTTGATGTGATGCATATAGAGAAGAACATTTGTGATAACCTGATTGGAACATTGTTAAATCTTAATGGAAAGACCAAAGATAACTTGAAAGCGCGTCTTGATTTGAAAAATATGGGCATAAGATAAGAGCTTCATCCGACAGAGCTTGCTAATGATAAATTTTATACACCTCCTGCATGTTTTACAATGTCTACTCAAGAGAAAGATCTTTTTCTAACAATTCTGAAAAATATGAAGGTTCCTGATGGGTACTCATCGAATATTTCACGATGCGTAAATCTCAAAGAACATAAACTTTCAAATCTTAAAAGTCACGATTGTCACATTTTAATGCAAGATATCTTTCCATTGGCTTTAAGATCGTCAACACCGAAACAAGTTTTCACAATTGTTTCTCAATTGTCATCATTCTTTAAAGCATTATGTTCCAAAGATCTTGATCCTAAGGAACTTGATCAATTGGAGTCTAATGTTACACTTACACTATGCCATATGGAAAAGATCTTTCCTCCTGGGTTTTTTACTATTATGGTTCATCTACTCATTCACTTAGCGACGGAAGCTAAACTTGGTGGACCGGTTCACTACCGATGGATGTATTCTATTGAGAGGTGATTTTAATAAACTCTAATGGCCATATTTAATAATCAGTTTGATTTTGATATTTATTTTAAAAATTTATTGTTGCAGGTCTCTTGTGCGCTTAAAAGATTATGTACGCAATCGAGCCTATCCCGAGGGATCGATTGCTGAAGGATATATTGCTGAGGAGTATTTGACATTTTGTTCGAGATATCTTGAAGGTGTTGAAACGGTTTTCAATCGACCTCAAAGGAATTGTGATTTCATAGAGAATGCAGATGTTTACAAGTTCTTATTTGGTGGAAGAGTTTTGGAAAATTGAAAGTATTGTTCTTGACCAGAAATCATTGGTACAGGCACATCGCTATGTCTTACTTTATAGTGATATAATATTCGAGTTTCGAAGGTTAGTACGGTTAATAAAAATCTAAATTTACTATCATGTCAGAAAAATGTAATATTGGTACTTAATTAAAAATTTTCTGATCGTGCAGAGAATTTTTAATAGCTCAGCGAAGTCTCAACCATAACATTCGTCCTACACTAAGGATTGAGCAATGATGATTGGTTGAGTTATTTCCAATATGGCTTTTCAAACAGGTTAGATGTCTAATATATTAAGTTTTTTTTTAAATTTTTATAGAGAGAAATTAATCATTACTTCTATAATTCTTTTTATGTACCAATGATGATGGAGAGGAATTGTTCTGAGGAGTTAATAGTCATTGCTCGAGGTTCGAATAATATTGTCAACAGATATGGTGGGTTCATTATAAATGGTTTTAAATTTCATACTAAAGAGTGTGAGAAATTTAAAAAAATCCAAAATAGTGGGATTATGGTTGAGGCGGATGGAAAAAATTATTACGGTGCTCTAACAGATATTTATGAGCTGGATTATTATGGAAAGTTTAAGGTAGTATTATTTCAATGTGATTGGGTGGATATAAACTCACCTAGAGATTTGAGGCAAGACATAAATGGATTCACACTTGTAAAAATTTTTCAAGGTTGATACATACTGGTGTGTTATTGAAAGATGATCCATTTGTTTTTTCATCTCAAGCTCGACAAGTATTTTTTGTGCAAGACTCAAAAGATAAAAATTGGTCTCTTGTTATTAAGACGAAATCTAAAGACTTGTATGATATGGAAAAAAGGTTGGAAGAGGAGGACGATGATACTTATACTCAGTGTATGCCTTAAAATGTTGTGCCAACTGATGAAGTAAATGCGCCAACGAGTTTGATTAGGATGGATGTTGAATGAGAATGTAGTTTCATAATGGTAAGTAAAATTTATGAAGCATACGTTGAATGAGTTATTATATTCTCTTTTATTAGCCCTTTATTTAGTATAAATTTATCATTTAACCAAATATTGATTCTTTTTTGTGCATATCAGGTAACAATATGCCCCGAGGGAGACGATTTAAAGATGTGGAGTTCCAGCATTCTCAGGTGGGATCTACTTCTGAGCAGTCCCTGCAGTTCCAGCAGCCATGTGAGCACCAGCAGCACGATTCAGGATCTCAGCGCGAGCCTCCTGCTGATTGTCCGGATGATGAGCTCCGGATCCAGGGTAATTCGATTTAAAGTTCATATTTTATGTTCATATTTATCTTCAACTTTTTAAGACATTTTATTTAATTTGAATAGATGGACAAGGGACAGTGAGGACGAGACGGGGACCCACTCAAGCAAAGGATGTGTGGAAGCTTCCTCCGGGATGCAACGAATTGGGGCAACCCATCAATAGAGCTGGAAGTCTTCTATCAAGCTTTTTAGGATCGGTTGCACGCAAGGGTCAGCTGTGTCTGCTCAACTATACGAAGTGGAATGACATGCTTCCTTCGTATAAGGTTGAGCTTCTTAGATTCATACCGGTAATGAATTGAATTTATTCTTTTTAATTTTACTTTTGAGGTTTAATATTATTATAACATTCTGTATCTTGTTGTAGGGTAAGTTTGTACTCCTTCCAGAGAGCCATGATTGGGTGCTAAAGTTCCTCAACCGCAAATGGAAAGAATATAAAGCAAAATTGAAGACGGACTTCAAGCACGAGGGTATGACAGAGGAGGAGGTTGCTCGTGTGACTCCTCCTGATGTATACCCTCAGCAGTGGAGGGAGCTTGTTCACTACTGGTTTTCTGAAAAAGAACAGGTCACGTATATTGTTTCAATATCTTATATTATCTTTATTATTAATATAGATTGCAAATATATACATTGAATCATATTATACTATGTGTTTTTATTTTGGCAGACATATTCTAATATTGGTAGAGCTGCACGAGCATCTCAAGCAGTTCCTCATACTTCAGGCTCAAAGAGTTATGCGAGACGTAGAAATGAATTCGTAAGTTCTTTTGAAACTATTTGAAACTGTACTAACATATAGCACGTATCATGATATATAGTTTGCCAATATACTTCCTGTATGTGTAGATAGTAGAGCATGGAAGGGAGCCCGGTGAGGTAGAGTTTTATAAGATGACCCACATTCACCGAGATGGCAGCTTTGTCCGGAACGAGTCGAGAGATATAGTCGTATGTATTCATTTTTTATTTGATCATAATTTTTTTATTAATTTTAATTCTTTTAAAATATTAATGTGGCTGTTTTTTTTGAGAGAGAGATATAGTAAAGAGCAACAAATCTTATTTTAGAGCGTGTCGGGGAGTCATCATCATCCTACACGGCCAGTCGCGTCGAGGCTTAGGTCTATGCCGAATTGATGGGCCCAAAATGTTATGGTCGCGTGAGGGATTATGGTGTCGGAGTTACCCCCACTCAGCTATCTGCAGTGAGCCGATATACCCAAGATGCCAGACAAGGTACAACACTGTAGAGGTTTGTAGTTTGAAGACAGAGATGGCACAGATAAAGCAGTCATATGAGACAAGGATACAAGAGATGAGGCAGAGTCATATGACTGATATGGCGGAGTTGAAGCAAAGCCAAGAGTTGAAGATACAATCTTTGCACGATCAGCTTGACCATATTTCATCCTTTTTGCAGAGATTTGCTCCTCCGGTACATAACTAAATCTATTTGAATATTTTATGTAATTATAATGTATTCTTGTATGAGCGTGATAACTTTCGTATTTTTAGTTTCTAAAATATTTTTTTTTCTTGTAGGTTGATGATACTTCATCTACTCGTAGAGATGATGATGCCGTCGACCCTTGATACATATCGTAGATTGTGTACTTAGGAATTTGAGATGTATGTTTTTAGAATATTTTTGAAGTACAATGTAATCAAATATGATAATATGAATGTAATCAAAGTTCTTATTTGTGACGTGTATTTTGTTATATATGTGATTTAGTGTATTTATTTTATTAGAATTTAATGTATACAGAGTATTAAAAATTACTTTTATGGAAAAAAAATTAAAAAAAATGTTATTGCTGACGCTTTTAAGCATCGGAAAAAGCAAGTGGCATGAAAACTGGCACGCCTTTAACGACGCTTTATAGCATCGGCCTAGTCCAACAGTAACCAACGTCGGTCCAAGTTCGCCGACGTTTTTAAGCGTCGGTTACGTCGATGATGAATGATGCTTAAAAGCATCGGCACAGATCGACAGTAACCAACATCGGTCCAAGTTAATTAGCCGACGCTTTTAAGCGTTGGTTACGTCGATGATGAACGACGCTTATAAGCGTCGGCATAGATCGACGACGCTTTTTTGATGCGTCGGCCTAAACCGAGCCCACGCCCACCTGCCCGACGACTTACCCATGCTTTGGGGGGCGTGGGTAGGAAATCTGCCGATGCTTAAAAGCGTCGGTAAAGACCAAACGAAGCGCCGGAAGATATCCTTTCTTTTGTGGTGAGAGCTCAAAGGTGATCTAAGGAGGAAGAAATGGGGGTTTTTATCACCCCAACGTAACGGTTCTCCACCGCGGGTATCGCGGCGATCGAGCAAAATCAGCGGCCGCGGATTGACCGTGGATTGGCTGGAGGGGGGTGCCGTGGGATGCCCGCAACACCTTCGCCCCGATTGCCCCCCGGAGGAGCCGGAGAGGATCGCAATCGCGATCCTCTATTCCAGTTCCTCCTAAAATAGGAATGAGGCTGAAGTCGGCTGGGGCTGCCGACTTCAACCCTATATCTCACATCTCTCCCCCTTAGAAAAATTTCGTCCTCGAAATTTAACATACCTTAGCTTGCAAAAAGGTCTGGATTTTTTTTCTTCTTCTTTTCAAACAGTACTGGCGCTCCCCAAGGTGACACACTGGGTCTGATGAAACCCTTATCAAGGAGATCTTGCAACTGCTCCTTTAGTTCTTTCATTTCTACTGGAGCCATTCTATAGAGGGTTTTGGAGATTGGTGTGGTGCCTGGAATCAAATCAATTGCAAATTCAATTTCTCTATCTAGTGGCAAGGCAGGGTGGTCTTCCGGAAAGACATCAGAGATTCATTCACTACTCGGATATCTTCCAATCTTTGATCTGATTGTCTGGTGTCAACTACTATGGCAATATATGCTACACTCTTTTTCCTGAGTAGCCGTTTAATTTACATAGCAGAGATAACCCGAGGGAAAGTATAAGCACCACTACCTACAAAGCTAAATTCAGTGTCTCTAGGAATCTGAAATTTTACCCACTTTTTATGGTAGTTAATGGTAGCAAAGTATGACACTAACCAGATCGTACCGAGAATTATGTCAAAGCCATGCATATCTATAACTATCAAATCAGCAGGCAAGTTTCTACCTACCATCTGAGCTGGACAAGTCTTGCAGACCTAATTACCAATCATCCCATTCCTAGTAGGGGTGCTAATATGCAAATTATACTCTAACGGCACATAAGGTAGGTCATATTTTTGCACAAATGTAGATGACACAAAGGACTGTGTAGCACCAGAATCAAACAATATATGAGCATAAACAGAAGCAACCGGTAGTGTACCTGACACCACAATGTTGGATGCCTGAGCATCCTGCTGAGTCAGTACATAAATACAACCCTGTTTGCGCGGTCTCCCCCATGTCTGCTGCTTAGGAGAAGAAGGCTGAGCCGACTGAACTGGAGCAGAAGAAGCTTGTACTTGTTGGGTCCCTGTAGCTTGGGGCCTCTGAACTGATTGTGATATTTGCTGATTGCGAGGGCATTCTGCTATCTTATGACCCTGTTGGCCACATCTGAAACATTCGCCAGATAATCGTTTACAGAGTTCTGTCTTATGGGCACCTCCACATGCTTCACATTTAGATTGGTCTGGTTGAATAGTCTCTCCATAAGATCCCTGCTTTTCTGATTACCAAGATTTATTACGAGATTTCACTATCCTGCTAGAATTCTGTCCACTATGAGTATCATCATCTCTGCTCCTCCTCTTTTGTATTCTATCTTTTGTATCTTGTGTTTCCTTCCTGACAATTTCCATATTCTTGGCCCTATCTACCAGGTCATCATAATTTGTTGAGTGCACTGCGGCCAAACCCCGATGTAAGTGAGGCTTCAATCCTTCTTCAAATCTCCTCATCTGGGACTCTGCATCCATGACGAAGGTGGGAGCAAACCGAGATAGCCTGTCAAATTCTGCCTCATACTCATCCACAGTTATAGCTTCTTGATTCAGATTGAAAAATTTCCTCTCTAGCTCCCTCAGGCGACTAGAGGGGAAATACTTGGAGTAGAAGACTGTATGAAATCTCTGCCCGGTAACTACCTCATACTCGTGTGCTAATGTGCGCTCCACTGACTTCCACCAATGATGAGCTCGGTCCAAAAGTATATAGACAGCAAACCTAACTTTCTCTTCATCAGTGCACTCGATTGCTCTGAAGGCTTTCTCCATTTCGTCTATCCAAGCTTCGGCCTCTTGAGGACTGGTGGTGCCTTTAAAAGCCGAAGGAGCCATTTTCTTGAATTCTGCTATACTCCTTCTTTGCTCAGGAGGACTAACATCCTGCTGGACTGGTTGTTGAGGTTGTTGCCACTGTTGGCGTACTAACCCAACGACCTCCTCAATCAGTTCGAGCATCCGGGTTTGATTTCCGGCGACAGTTTCCGAAGTCATTGTTGATTGACCCTGGGGCCCTGAGCTTTGCGATGCCTTGCCTGCTTGGTTAGTAGGGACTCTTCCTCGAGAGCCCCCAACCATCTGATTCAGGCTACGGACACGGCGAGGCAGCATTCTGATTCAGTGAAAATATATAAATGTCATAAAATCATCCAAACAGAATAATACGAGATAGTTAACAAAAACAAATGAATATTATCCCCTTATCTAGTTTCTACCCATCTCTCAACTGTTCGGACGAATCCTAAGAATCCTAAAACTTATGTTTCACTTATGGTTCCTGGTGATCTTCAACCTGAGCTCTGATATCACCAAATATGTCATGCCCCGAGCCCGGAGCGCGGCAGACGCCGCCTACAGGCGTGCAAGGCAGCTGATCATATCGAAGCGAATACAAATACTTAAAATTGACATAAATATTTAAATTATTCAGAAGCAATCTTACAAAATTTCAAAATAGCATATGCCAACATAATTCAAATATCTAAGGTAATCTAACTAAAATGCCAATAACTAAAGAAATCATCGAAAAATCTAACGCACTCCCCCATTCCGTACGATCAAGCCTCTGGATCTACAAAAATAGAGAAAACAGGATAATGAGCTACACTAGCCCAGTAAGCAATAAAATACCCTAGAGTGGGGGTCAAAATATATCATATCAAAATACAAAATAATGACTAGAAATAAATCACAAATAATAATGTTTTTCTTTTTTCAAAACTTATTATCGTTTTTACAAAAACTATGATACCATAATCTCAACATAATAGGCTACGGCCACGTAATTCAGTGGTATGGATTGCACAAAGTGCCAAATCCACTATTTTTATCGACCGATGGTAGCCGGTGTTGCACAAAGTGCCAAATCCACTATATTTACCCACCGATGGTAGCCGATGTCCAAATCTACTATTCTAATCACCGGTGGCGCGATATCGAAACCAGTGTCTCATAGATTACAAGTCAACAGGTCCAACGTGTAATCCCCATTGGCGAGGCCAGAACAGAACAGAACAAATCATAGCCATGCTAAGAATGCATATATATAAAAACAGATTTCATAAATTGCCCTGTCATAGTTTACGGATTTCAGAACATATAACATAATTTTCAAATAAAATTTAACATGCCTGACCCATTTTACTAAATACAAAATATATTTCAAAATTTAGTCCACTAATAATTATTTTGCAAAACACTTTAGAAAATACACTTTGAAGTATTAAGTTACTTACCTCTTCTCGCTTAACTCCTACTTCAGGTAGGCAGATCAGGTTCACCTGTTTAAATTTAATTAATTTCTTTATTAATTTCAGAGCTAAGCAAAAACTAAAAAATAATACTATTGGACATGGCCCAACGGGGCCCACAGTTGGCCCATAATAGGCACGGCCCAGTAAGGCCCACATCTGACACGACCCAATGGGCCCGCATAGACCCAGCCCAATAGGACCTCCAAGGTTGGCCTCTAATTGGTTCATTTATGCAATAAAAATTTATTGCAGGGACCAATATCTAATTACATAGTACTGTTCCATAATAAAACTTGAGTAAAGGGACTAAACAAATATATTTAAAAACCTTTATGTAATAAATCTTTCTTATAGGGATCAAATATAAATTACAGAAGCCTCTTTTGTGAAATAATATACTGTCAAGGGCATAACTGCAAAATTTCATTTATTGGCCAAATGGGTTCGGATTTCAGGTTTCAGGTTTTTGGTTCCGGATTCCGGATTTCCGATTTCGGGTTCGAGTTTCGCGTTCAGATTTTGGGTTCGAATTTCAGATTTTGGGTTCGGGTTTCAACTGGGCCCAAGTTGGGCCACAGTGAACCGGGCCCAAGTTGAGTTCGGCCCACATGGGCCTTCTTCCTCACCGAACTCCCCATGGACAGGGGAGATTAGAGCGGAAGAGGGAGGGGGCGGCCTGGTGGCGAAGGCCGTCGTTCGGTCGAAGGGAAACCGAGTGATCTCGGTTTGGGGCCAAAACAAAGGGAGGAAAGCATGCTATTTGGCATAGAATAAAGGGCAAAAGAGAGCTTACCAGCGGTCGACGGAGGTGGCGGGAGGGAGATCTCAGCTGCGGTTGCTCGATCTGGCAGTCAAGCGGCGACGGCGGTGCTCGAAACCGAGGGGAGGTGAATCTACAAAACAGGGGAAGGCGCAGGGGTGATGGCGGTTGATCGGGCGGCACGCCGACCACTCGGGAGGCAAGAGCAGAGGAAGGAGAGGGAGAAGAGGGAGGAGGGGGGAGGAGAGGAAGAGAGCTCGGAGGTGATCTAAGGAGGAAGAAATGGGGGTTTTTATCACCCCAACGTAACAGCTCTCCGCCGCAGGAATTGCGGCGGTCGAGCGAAATTCGCAGCCGCGGATTGGCTGTGGATTGGTTGGAGGGGGGTGCCATAGGGTTGCGGCACCTTTGCCCCAATTGCCCCTCAGAGGAGCCGGAGAGGATCGCAATCGCAATCCTCTGTTTCGGTTCCTCCCAAAATAGGAATAGGGCTGAAGTCGGCAGAGCTGAAGTAAGCTGGGGCTGCCGACTTCAGCCCCATATCTCACACATGGTTATCATGGCCTTATCCAATCGGTGGAGGCGCAAGATAGAGGATCGCGATCACATCCTCTATTCCAATGCTACGCCCCCATCTTTTTTTTTTTTTTTTTTTTTGAATTTTAGGCAGAAGCTGGCTGGGCCCGCCAACTTTAGTCCAAAATAGGCCGCCAGTTCTTACAATAGCAATTCATATCCAAGAGAGAGCATGATTTCTCCATTAAGATACCATTGAAGACATGAAGAACTAATAACATTCGCTTTCTCTTTTCAGTTGGTTTAATCAATAAAGAGATGTAAATGAATTCAACATCAAACAGCCATATATTCTCTTTGATTATTTTTTTTTTCTTTCATTCAAGCATCATTTTTGGATAGCTACATGCAAGGTCACATATCTACGAGTCCGACTACCGTTGCTTTCCTCCTATGGACGACAACCAAATTGTGCTCCAAATCTGCTACCTTGAACTTACTTGACGGGTTTTAGGGCTTACACAAGCTGAGGTGGAATTAGAATGGATCTATTACCCATCATGATCAAGTTGGACCTATCACCAGCAATCTTTGGAAAGACAAGAAGCAAGAAATGCTCTCTCTCTCTCTATATATATATAGTCCTCTCCATAACTCCGCCTTCTTAGCGTTATAGCATAACCCTCTTAGAGCCTCTTGTCACTCTAGAAGCATAGGAATGGAGGAATTGAAGAGTGACTGATCACACTACCTTTTATGTATTGCGTTCTAGAAGGTAGGAGAGAGGGATTATTTATAGAGGCTCCTAGAGATGATATGCTTATAAGCTTATTTATCATTCAAATTCAAAATTTAGGAGGGCTCCTATGCCAAAGAGTTTTACTTCGTTACTTTGATCTTGTATGGGATAAGAAAATTTGTAGGGCTTCTTATCTGCATCAGCATCATGATCATGAAAAATATTAAAAACATATCCACTTCTTGTAAAAAGTACTTAGCCAACCTTTTTTTTGGAGGCTTGCAGTCTTGTTCCAAGTTCAAGTTCATAAAATCACTAGGCAAATAGTCATAGTTTGGTGGGAGAATGTTAGCTTGATGTCTACCTTAGCCTCATAAAAACAAGTAAAAAACAAATGTTCATCTCATACCACATGCATTTAAGCTTGAGATGGCAAATGTTGGTTTTGGCAGCCTAACTTAGCTTCCTACAGCACAATATCTCAAGCTATCTTGGCTTGGTCCAGACTGATTAACATATCAATAACATTATTCTCTCATTTTACAGTCTTATAAGATTATTGTTACCGTTCGCGATCACATAAATAATGGTCGTTAGTTGATTATTTATCTATCTGAGCCTAATAGTTGGAACTAGAGATGATAACAAGAAATAATGGGCAACAGTTATTAAATAACAACCTTATTGGAACATTTGCTTGGGTAAATAGCTCTGTATGTTCACATAGAATGGTAATTCAAAAACAATGCTCTGCATAATCAATGAAGAGATTCCTATTATATAACAGCTTTTGTAAGTTTCTCTTCTCGGAGTTTAAAACATTATAGCCCTAAAGGAATTGGTGACAAGAAATGCCTAATGCCAACGAAATTTGAGGAGCAACAATAAATTGTATCCCTGAGGCCCTAACTTCAAAAGTTTTATCACCAACTTCAGCAAAATTACAGCGGTTTGAAAAATAACAGCCACAGAAAAGCCCTTGTCTTCATATTAGGTGGTCAGGCCTCCTATACAAGACCATGTTTAATTCAACTCAAAGTCCAATCCAAGCTTCCACCACTAATTTAATTTTATGAGAGGAGTACTTCTACGATCAATCCCTCTCTCTCTCTCTCTCTCTGTTTTTTTTTTTTAAAAAAAAAAAATAGAAAGGAAGGGAAACCCAATAGCACAATAATTCTCTAGGTCCAGAAGTGTTGAAGATGCACCATCAAAAACTCGAAGGCAGAACATTTGTTTGCCAAGCAAAGAGGCGTGACCATGGCACAAGCCCCATTTCATTATAGATGAACATTTTGGTTATCACTTGTGCTGTGTGGCAGTCTGGGATTGGCGGGTTACACTGGAGTTAGATTACTTGGATTCAAGTTTTGCATTGGGCCGTTACTTATCAGGCTCACAAAAGGTTGGCCCAAGTTTGGCCCGTATTGGTAATGTTGGGAGAAGTCCAAATCCATGAGATCTCCAAGTCAGTGTTTAAATAACAGAAAGAAAGTCTACAATGACTGTTCTAATATGGTGCTCATGCAATCATTGGAGGTTGGTTTTGAATGGGAAGATAACTGCATCATGTATTTGGGGGTTAGGGTTTGTGACGAAATTTTATACTCTCTAATTTTCAGTTGAAATATTTGTATTGTCTCTATCCATGGACGTAACTCAATAGATCGCACCATGTAAATATTGTATTGTTATGAATCCACTTTATTTAGGTGGATGATCACTTAGCTTTCCACCTCTTGGGTTTCCCCACTTCTTGGTTTTCCGCCTTTTTTAACTCCTAGATATGTCTCTTATCCCTTGGGGATGTCTACATTCATTCACTTTTTTATCTTCTCTTGTCCATTAGGTGTCTTGTTATTATGACTATCTATCTCCTCATTATGACCCTAGGCCTATAAAAGAGTACCTTGAGGAAAATGAAATATACACAAGTGAAAAGAAATATATTTTGTGTCATTCTCCAATCTTTGTAAGCTTCTTTCTCAAATTAGTATTCTCAATATCTAATTTGTGTTTTTCATGATTGACATAGAATGGTCATATTGTTCACTTGCAATTTGTATCATGCTTTTATTCTTGGCAAAACTTTAAAACAATATTATTGTTTATATGAATATTACATCATACAAATTCTTATTCTTGTGATTCTTATTTGTAGAGAATGTTAAATCTTACCAAACTTGAATTCGTTGCTCTTGATATTTCTGACAAGAATTATTTATCTTGGATCCTTGATGTCGAGATCCATCTTAATGCAATGAACCTTGAAAATACTATAAAGGAAGGAAATCAAGTGTTCCTGCAGAACTGTGCTAAAGCAATGATTTTCCTTTGGCACCATCTTCATGAGAAATTGAAAACTGAGTATGTAACAGTAAAAGATCCCCTCATTTTGTGGAATAGTTTAAAGGAGAGATTTGGGCATCAGAAGTGCATAATCCTCCCAAAAGCTCGATATGTTTGGATGAACCTAAGGTTGCAAGATTTCAAGAGCGTTAGTGAATACAATTCTGCACTTTTTAAAATCAGCTCACATTTGAAAGTCATGGATGAGGATATGTAAGAGAAGACATTTACTACTTTTCATGCCTTGAATGTGTTCCTGCAGCAGCAATATCGAGAGCGGAAGTTTCTTGAGCTTATATCTTGTCTTCTAGTGGCTGAGCAAAATGATGAGCTTTTATTGAAAAATCATTAGTCTCATCCCACTAGTTCCACACCATTTTCTGAAGCAAATGGCATATCATTCCCTAAAGCGAATGATACATCATTTCATAAGAATCGTGGACGTGGGAGAGAACATAGTAGAAAGAATTATCATTGGTGGCACCAGAAGTAAAACCACCAAAAGGGAAAATAATAAGCGGGATGCACCGTACCACAAGAAGTGGAATAACTCAGATAAGAACAAAGGCTTTTAGAATTTTTTTTAAAAAAAATCTGAAGATGCATTTCATAGATGTGGTATGAATGGACATTGGTTGCATACCTATCGTATGCCTAAGCATTTGGCAGACCTCTACCAAGCCTCTTTGAAAGAAAAAGAAAAAAGAATTGAAACAAATTTTGCTGAACCATTAACTCATTTCGAAAACTTTGATGGGCTTGATATTACTCATCTTGATGTTTCTGCTTTCTTTGAGGATTCTAGTGGTAGAATTGATCATTTGATTGGTGATGGAAGTATTCATTTTAAATTTGTGCATTTTTTTTGTAAGAAGTAATGAAGTTTTACATATATTTTGCATGTTTGTAGAGGCATGGATCTTATTAATGAATTGAATGATAATGATGTTTATTTGGTAGACAGTGCTACAACCCATAGAATTCTTAAAAATAAAAGTATTTTCGATGTTTGAAATTAAATAATGCCAATGTCAATACTATATCGGGTCCATCGAATTTAATTGAAGGCTCTGGAAGAGCATATATCATGTTGCCAAAGGGCACAATATTTTGTATTGATGATGCTTTATTTTCTTCAATGTCTAGAATAAATTTATTGAGTTTTAAATATATACATTGTAATAGTTATCATATTGAAACCACCGATGAAGGCAACAAAGAGCATCTTATTATTATACAAATGAATTCGGGACAGAAGTTTGTTTTAGAAAAGTTGTCTGCTTTCCCATCTAAGCTGTCATATACACCAATAAGAATGATTGGATCAAATATTGTGATGCATCATAAGTGCACTGATCCAAAGGTCTTTATGATTTGGCATGATCACCTTAGACATCCGAGTTCGATAATGATGAGGAGAATTATTGAGAATTCATTTGGACATCCATTAAAGAACCAGAAGATTCTTTTGCCAAGTGATTATTCATGCTCTACCCGTTCTGAAAGTAAACTGATTGTTAAGCCGTCCCCCTCAAAAGTTGTTGTTAAATCTCGTTCATTTTTATAAAAAATTCATGGAGATATTTGTGGGCCTATACATCCATCATGTGGACCATTTAGATATTTCATAGTTTTAATTGATGCATCATGGTCATATGTTTGTCTTCTTTCTACTAAAAATGTTGCATTTGCTAGACTTCTTGCCCAAATAATCAAATTGAGAGCACAATTCTCTGATTATCCAATTAAGACAATCCGGTTGGATAATGCGGGTAAATTTACATCTCAAGCTTTTGATAGCTATTGCATGTCAATTGGAATTAATATTGAACATCATGTTGCTCATACACATACTCAAAATGGTTTAGCTGAATCATTTATCAAAAGACTTCAGTTGATTGCTAGACCTTTGCTTATGAAATCAAAATTACTTGTTTCTGCTTAGGGACATGCTATATTATATGCAACATCATTAGTTCGGGTTAGACCATATGTTTGTCATAAATATTCTTTCTCACAACTTGCATTTGGTCAACCACCAAATATTGCTCATCTTCGCACTTTTGGTTGTGCTATATATGTTCCAATTACACCCCCATAATGCACTAAGATGGGTCCTCAATGCAGACTCGGTATATATGTTGGTTTTGATTTTCCATCTATTATTAGATACCTTGAGCCTCTTACAGGGGATTTGTTTAAGCCATATTTTGAGGTTGTCATTTTAAGCAGCGAATGAGTCTAAGGCACGCCTAAAGCGTGGAAGACTTAATTGGATCGAAAGATAAAAATCTCTAAAAGAGAAAAGTACAAAAAAAAGAAATTGGTACTCCTGAAGAGGCCATACCCACTAAACAAGCCATAAAATTTGGTGCTCCTAGAGAGACTATAACTTCCATTCTAAAATCTCCTGGAACACAAACTCTTGAAAAGCATCCTCCTGAAGAGAAATCTTCTGAAGAGTTATTCCCTGAAGAGGAACAAGTTCCTGAAAATAATGAGATTTCAATACATTATATAAGTACAAGAGAAATATGGAATAGAAATAAAATCGTTGTCGACAACGTATTTTCATTTAAAGTGGCTCTTGACATTACCAGAAGTAATGTTGGCATTACCAAAAGTAATGTGGAAAGTGAGTCAAAGACTATCGAAGAATGTCGACATAGAGATGATTGGCCAAACAGAAAAGAAGCTATTGATGCTAAATTAAGCTCATTAGCAAAACAGAGAGTTTTTGGACCTGTAGTTCAAACACTTAAGGGTGCCTATTGGATATAAGTGGGTGTTTGTGCGGAAGCGCAATGAACATAATGAAATTGTGCGATATAAAGCATAGCTCGTTGCGCAAGGTAATGAAATTTTTTTCTGCAGAAGCCTAGGGTTGATTATGAAGAAACTTATTCCTCCATTATGAATGCAATTACATTCAAAGTCTTGATTAGCTTGGTAGTTACAGAAAAATTAGATATGCGGTTGATGGATATGGTCCTTGCATATTTATATAGATCATTGGATCATGATATATACATGAAAATTCCTAAAGGATATAAAATGTCTGAAGCGTGTACCCTATCAAGTTTCAAAGATTTTTATATGGGTTGAAGCAATCTGTATGCATGTGGTATAATCACCTCAGCAAACTTTATTGAAAGAGGGATTTAAGAATAATCCTATATGCCTATATGTTTTCATTAAGAAGTCAGAATTTGGATTTGTTATTGTTGCAATTTATGTTGATGATCTTAATCTTGTTGGAACTCCTGAAGAGCTCACAAGAACCACTACTTATTTGAAAAATGAGTTTGAATAAAAGATATTGGGAAAACAAAATTTTGTTTTGGCCTGCAGCTCGAGCATTTTCTAAATATAATTTTTATTCATCAGTCAACATATACAGAAAAAGTTTTGAAGCACTTTTATATGGATAAAGCTCATCCTTTGAGTACCCCAATGGTTGTTCGATCACTTGATGTGAAGAAAGACTCATTTCGTCCTCCAAAAGAGGATGAAGAAATTCTTGATCCAAAAATACTATATTTGAGTGCTATTGGTGCACTAATTTATCTTGCAAATTGCACTCGACCTGATATAGCCTTTGCAGTTAACTTATTGGCAAGATTCGGTTTTAATCTAACCCGAAGACATTGGAATGGGGTCAATCATATACTTCGTTACCTGCATAGAACAATTGATATGGGATTGTTTTATCCTAACAGATCAAATTCATAATTGACTGGATATGCAGATGCTGGCTATCTATTTGATCTACACAGGGGTCAATCACAAATAGGATATCTGTTTACTTATGGAGGAACTGCTATATCATGAAAATTTGTGAAGCAAACATTATCCACTACTTCTTCAAATCACTCGGAGATTATTATTATCCATGAGGCAAGTTGAAAATGTGTTTGGCTGAAATCAGTAATTCAACATATTTGAAAAAAGTATGGTCTGTCCATAATCAATAATAGCCCAACAATTTTGTATGAAAATAATGCTGCTTGCATCACCCAGATCAGATGAGGCAATATTAAAGGTGACAGAACAAAGCATATTTCACCTAAATTCTTTTATACTCATCAACTCGAGGAGAAAAGTGATATTAATGTCAAACAGATACGGTCAAGTGAAAATTTGACAGATTTATTCATCAAGGCATTGCCAACTGCAACATTTAAGAAGATTGTGCATAACATTGAAATGTGACAACTTAAAAATTTTTGATCATGCATTTTTTAGAGGGAGTGAAGGACTTAAAGTTTTGTGCTGATTGTACTCTTTTTCCTTCATTAAGATTTTGTCCCATTGGGTTTACCTTTGCAAGGTTTTAATGAAGCAATTCTAAAGCACTTGGTGGTACACAAGAATATTGTACTCTTTTTTCTTCGCCATTGTTTTTTCCCACTGGATTTTTTCTTGGCAAGGTTTTAAAGAGGCATGTTTTTTGTGTGTGGTCATCCAAGGAAGAGTGTTATGAATCCACCATATTTGGGTGGATGACCACTTAGCTTTCCACCTCTTGGATTTCCCCACCTTTTGAGTTTCTCACCTTTTGTAACTCCTAAATGTGTCCCTTATCCTATGGGAATGTTTACATTCATTCACCTTTTCACAATCTCTTGTCCTTTGGGTGTCTTGTCATTATGACTATCTATTTCTTCATTATGACCCTAAGCCTATAAAAGGGTACTTTGAGAAAGATAAAATCTACACAAGTAAAAAGAGAAAGAAAAGCATAATTACTTTTTATTTTACAACATATATGCTTTTGTTTTTTTTTTTTTAATTTAGTTATTCTCCTTACCTATCGCAGCACATCTAAATCTAATCAATATATTAAAGTCCGTGCTGGATTCTTTGTAACACAACTTAACAGGTGACTATAGCAAACAGTACACCGGTGAAGCTACATCTGATTGGTGGCTTTTCTTGAGCAAGATTTTTAGTTGTATCAAAAGAAAATTGCTATAAGGTTCAGCCCGGCTACTAAATACTTTTGTTTGCTGGCATTTCTCATATTCTATACATCACGAGACTTGAGCCTAAGGCTGTAAATAGATCGGATTGACCCGTGACCCAATTCAACCCGACCCAACCTATTTTGGAGAACTCGTATGCCTAGGTTAGGTCCTAAAATTAGGCTCGTTCCATTTTCTGGGTTGGGTTTAGATTTACTGAATTCAGGCCCGGCCTGACCTGACCCGATCCGACCTATTTAAAATTTGGTTAATTTTGGGTTTTCAATCTTACGACCTGCTCCAACCCGATTTGAATCTGTAAAATTATTTGGACCCGCGGGCCGCAGCCTGCGGAGGTCCAAACAAGTTTTGAAGCCACGAATGTTATGACCCAAATCAGACCTGAACCAGACCAAAATTTTTTTGATTGGTTCCGAATTATACATGAACCCGACCCGACCCAAATGACCCCGTTGAATCAAAAATTGTAGCGGTAGATTTGATCCGACCCGATCCAATCTTCTATTGGGTTGGATCTAGGTCAAAAAATCCGAATCCAAATAAAAAAAATCAAGTTAGGTCAGAAATGATCTGATTTGATCCAATCTATTTGCAATCCTATTTGATCCATTAAATGACCCACGTGAACCGAACACAGTCCGATAGAACGGACAGCCAGGATTCTGGAATAGCTCCGAATCTCAAACTCGGAAGGTGAACGGCAGCGGAAGCAACCTCGGTCCCCGGAGCCCAAGATTCCAAGCAAAGTCGCACATAGAAAGCAACACCGCGCAGACACATGCGTCTGAACCCAACTTCACGGAAGTCGGCGCGCGCGACCGGGTCCTCCACGACAGCGACCACAAAAAACGTGTTTTTTTCCATGATTGTTTTTCCTACCAATCGACCTGCTGATGAGCGCGATGAGAGACAAATATATGACGAATTGATGATGCTCTACTTGATGGCCACGAGCCTCTTTGTGGCGAACTTACCGCATAAAAAAAATCTATACATGGTTTCCGTCCATGGCGCACGTTTAGTCGATCCTAGAAGGGGCGAATGCGCCGCATACGAAACTTCTATGCGGGTTCGGAGACTCGTTTTCTCAACCTTCTGGAGGAGTCCAGATACCGGGAAACACCGCCGCCTCACTCCACGTGGTGCGCGCCGCGTAGACTCCCCACGCTCGGCGGCCCCCACCACCTCGATGGACTCGAACTCTCTCCGCACCAACGCCTCACCCCCAATTTCTTCGCCGTTTCCTCCCTCGCTCGCTCCCGTCTATAAATACTCTCCTCTTCTCTCTTCTTCTGAATTCAAACGAGAGAGCCGCAAAGAGAGCGGAGGAGGAGAAGAGAAGCGTTTCTGGTTGCTCTCCCTCTTTCTTCGTTCCTTCCTTCCTTCTTCTACTATATTAGCGGCATCGACACCGTCGAATCGAGATCAGATGGCTCGCGCTCTCTGCAGCACTGCTGCTCTCGCCGCCACTCTCTCCGACGGGATCACGGTCTTGATCAACAGGTAAGAGGAGCATCTAATTAGCTGATGCGGATTGTTGGATCTGTGGTCCTGCAGTGGATCTGACGGTTGTAATTGATCTCTGTTTTGATTCACAGGAGGGGTTACGCCGGAGCGGCGGCGGTGACGGGAACGGCCGCCAACAGAGGGAGGTCGGCGGAGGAGAAGGGGACTGTGGTCGGTTCGAGTTCGTCTTCCAGCTCTTCGGATTCGTGGGTTCCGGATCCGGTCACGGGGTACTACCGGCCAGGGAACCGGCGGGCGGAGGTGGACGCCGCCGAGCTCAGAGAGACGTTCCTCTCCCACAGATCTCGACACTAAATTGGAACAGCAAAATTTATGGATGCTTGCTACTTCCACGAAGGTTCCAATAATTTAGAAAGCAGAAAGAAAAAAAAAGAAAAGAAAGGAAAGCCCATCATTTTACAGCTACTTTGTATTGACTCACCATATTTATAAGCATCAATAAAAGGTGGAATTTATATAATTTTTAATATGTTATAAGAACAGATGGAATTTTATTTTATTTGGTGATGCTTAATTTGAGTGGGCCTTGATTAAGCTTAAGGAATCCAGAAAAAAAAGAGGGGAAACAGAGTAGCTAGTTGATTATGTTAGATATTTTGTTTGTTGATGCCCAAGAATATATGTGTTCTCATTTGGTTTAATTTATCTAATTTATTAAAAAAATAAGAGTAAATTATAATTTTTTTTTAAGATTGCTGTCTATCACATTTACACCTAATAATTTGTAAAATCTATACTTACACCCAATTGGATTAATAATGTTAGTAAAATCGTCTGCCTTATATAAAAAGTCAAAATTATCCTTAAATAAAAAGAAGGATACACACTTTTTTTTATATATATTCTTGGACAGATGTTATATAGGTTTTTCAAACTATTGAATGTAAGTGTGATTCACTCGTAATCTCATAGGAGGGTTTTGAAACATGGATAGGAAAGTAGCAGCTAAATGGTTGATGCGCACGATGATAATTTTTCCCTACAGTAATATCTCACAATAAAATTAAATCAAAAAATCTTTATGGGCTCGTTTGGTTCGTGGAAAAAAAGGGAAAAAAATGTGGTCAACGAAAAAGTAATGAGATGCCTCTTATTTGGTTGAAGTTTTCAAAGGAGAGAGACGGAAAAGTTGTATTCCTATGAGAATATGATTCCCATGTTTCATGAAAAAGTCTTTTCCATGAGAAACATGTAAAAGTTATTTTTCCGTGAGCCGAAAATCACTCTATTTTTTATTTTTTTTCAAAAAAAGCACTTCAGCATTAAAAATGCATTAAAGACCTAATTTTTATTAAAGATATAATAGGAATTGCACATAATTTTTTTAGGAAAGTGGATGATCAACCAAACATAAGCACTATGTAAATCTGTTAGTTTTCCATTGTCAACCAAACATGTCAAAAGTACTTTTCCAAGCATCTTCTTTCCAGTAATCTAATTTCTAGAAATCATATTCCTAGGAGGAAAAATATTTTCCGCGAACCAAATGAGCCCTATGAGATATAGAGTTTTGGACTCTGAATAATTCTTGAGAGCAATACTCCCGTTATCTAAGTTGGTGATGGATGATGTGGTGAGATGCTTGGGTTTGTCTCCTTCGCAATCCAATCTTTCAGAGCATCGAAACGCCACTTTTAGCAAACATTGGTTCTTCTTCATGGAACAATCGGAAAGGTTCGTCCCTCCGAGCCAAGCAACTAATACAATAATTGCTTAACAACTTGCAAACATTAAAAAAAAAGGGTACAAGTATTGACTTCTTTTTTTATTTCCTTTGTCCTTTTTTGGGGGGAAGGAACTCCATCAGTGACTCGTAAACTCTCATTGACTCCTTCCTATTTATCTACTGCGAGGAAAAGGGCAACTCGCCAGACACTGAAATTGACTCAAGGTGTACATGCGAAAGCCAGAGGGACCAGAGGACTGTTGCCCAACATTAAACAGCATCAAAGTAAATTAAGCTGAGCTTGAGTCCAACTCTACAATACAAGCCAGGCTAGACATTACAAGTGCATTAAGATCATTGTAACAGCATTATAAAACAGTCATCACAACCATTAACTAACCTAATCGCCGTTGCAAAATATGATATGTCTGTCTATAATCTTACATCTAAACTGCCATGGTCTTACATCTATAGGTCATTGTATTCTGTAATAACAGCTAAAACTGGCATGTGAAATTTGTTCATATTGCAAAAATGTTTTTTGCAAATCAATTAGCCGTATATATTAAAAGGAGTGAGTTGGGGTCTTTGGGTCTGTCAAATTTGTTTTAACATGAAAAACAATAGAATTTGCAAGAAAGATTTAATATACAACAACTGCAAGTATGAACATTTTCAGAAAGAAAATTTCACACAAATTTTAAAGTTACTTCATCGAATTGAAAACAACCTATACTTATCTTTAAATAATTCTTTACAACTCTTTCTTGCTTGAAATTATTTATAATTTTTAAACTTTTTGTTCCTCAACATGCATAACGTGCCTGTTTACTAGTTTTCCACTAGACTGCTTCTCAACCCAGTTTTCCTCCAACATCACCGAGCTCCTCTTCTTCCACCCAGAAACCAATCTCCCCTATCATCAGGTTTATATATATATATATATATATATATATATATATATATATATATATATATATATATATATATATATATATATATATATATTGAGGATCTGAAAAAAATTTGGACCTTTAATTGTTTCGGATCCAACTCCTTAGAAGGGTGAAGGATTGGAACATCAAATCAAACTCATGCCGTTCAAAGAAGGGCTTGGGATCTTTTTGGTTCAATGAAAGGCTGAACTACAACGACAAAACAAATCAGCAAGAAAGGTCATATCGTAATGGTAAAAAATTCTGATGCATGGTCGCTGTTATTAGGCATACGTTTTTCACCAAATCTTTTTTCCCAAGCATCAGCCATCATGTCTAAAGATGAGGAGCTAAGATGAAGAATCCAATTTCAGCAATCTGATAGCTTTATATCAGAAGCATAAACAAAGGAAGCAGTGCAGCATAATATATGAAATTTGAGTCTAAACAATATTGAAACACAAAACACTTCCTAATGCTTCTGTGAGCCTGACAACCTATGACTGTATCCCAACCATCAGATAATTCCATCATCACAAGCACTGATATATCTACATCAGAGATAGCCTCAAAAATCTTGGATGGTAATTTACAGATGTGCAATAATTTTATGCAAAAAAAAAATTAAAGCATTTAGGATATGTCTAGATAATCAATCAATATATCAATTCCATATCCTCTAATTACAAAGTCATCCAGAACTCACAATGATGACCATCTTTCTTACCTCCTTGCCCCCTATAATCCTTAATCACAAAAGCATATTGAAGAAAAAAAAAAGTTTTTTCAATAAATTTTTAGGAAGCAAGTTAATATATTTGTATAATAATATTTCCGTTACAAATTAGGAAAGTATCAAATTAGCGGTCCGAACAAAAACATATCACAAATCCTATTATCATAGTCGTGATGCTTAATTTATAAGAACAAGGCAGAATTTATCCCAAGTCCACCTATTACAAATCTGCTTTGCTATAATCATAACTACCATGTGTCATGCCAGTTACCGTAAGTTACCATAACCAATAATCATCACCATTTTTCCTATAAAGGAAGACAACTTTTGCCATTGATGCTTTTGTTTATCTTTGATCAAAACTCTCATCAAGGCTTTCTTAGGCCAACCCTGACCTTTCAAAGAAAAGGAAAGGGGAAAGAAAAAAAGGCCCTCCTTCCCAAGGACTATAGGAGTCCTTATTGCACCCATTAAAGACAATACAGAATACACCATCACTTGTACCAACTACCCACCATAATGCAGTTCTAAATTGAACCTTTTCTTTTCAACATTTTAAAAGGATTACCATTCATTTGTATAAACCTTCTGACCCAATATGTACAAAGGATCACTATAAGAAATATGAAACACAATCTCCAAGATTAACATAGAACTTGTAGCAGGTTCATCTTGACCCCTTAAACTTCCTCCCTAAGTCAGCCCGCAAACAAGGGCATTGTCCCCTTGTCCCCGTTCACTCACCAACCATCAGCTTACCAAGCCTTGAAAGCCTCTTCCGAGATAATTCTATGATTGAGCACCGAAATTAGTTGGTCTTCGTACCACAGCCTAGTTTTTTTTAAAAAAAAATTTGATGGGGAAAGCCCAGCGACCATTTCGCGACTAAATTTTTGATTCTCTCCCCCGATGCAACTATTCCTTTCATTCCATATATGCCAAATTAGTGGGCAAATAAAAAAATAGCAACCCAAAAGATAATCCTATCCCTTCAATCAACTTGTCTCTCAAATTATTAGTACAAAGACTTCTCATAACAAAGGAAGACATTTAGAATCCAACAGCTACAGAAACAGGAAAAAGAGAAGCTGGCTTACTCCAGCTTATTTCAGTAGAGAACGTACATAGAAGCCAGCTGCTTAACCCAAGATTTGACTAAATCTCATGTTGTCCACCTCATATGCACTTCCTTCAGGAAGGAGAAGTGCTTTGAGGCACAGTCAATTTTGCACAAATTAAGTGACTCCAGCGACAATCCTCCCTCCTGTATCTGATTAAGTTCCAGAAGATTTAAAGGAGTATCACCAAGAAGTATCAAGGATCCAATATGTCTTGTTCGGCCATCTCCAACCAGGGGATCTCTGTGACTTACTAGTTCCCATATTTCCTCCTTTGCTCTAGCAGAGAGAGGTGGCAAGTTCTATTGTACCCTGAGAATTAGTATAATTTAGCATCTTCTTCATCAAGTTGCCATTGAATTGCATCCCAAAGTTTGAATAATTGGCTCAACCATGAGCCAAGAAGCACTTCAAAGTGGGGTATCTGCCCCAACCTAGAAGGAAATTCTGACATCTCTGCATGCCTTCCAATAATATGCTTCCAAATAGTCGAGTTCAAAGGCTTTGCTTTGAGTGACAAGTTGTTCTAACTGTCACGTAATATTCTCTAATTGCCATTGCTCAACCTCCAAAATCTTGATACTTGAAATATCGCTCGCCACACTCCTTGAAAGCCGAAGAGTGCTCAAATTGTTGATTTCCTTGGCTCTTTTGATCTTCTAAATCTACTATGGCACATCTGCTTTAGACAATCTTGACTGTTGAGCCGATAGACAATTGAAACTAACAATGTCCGTCCATCTACTCCCTAGCCCGTCAAAAAAAGCTTTGCAAATGGGCCAGGTCAACCAATAAAACCCGTTAGTCCCACCCTGCTTAGACCCAGGCTGACCTTATTTTTTAAACTGTGGCTTAGCTTTAGGCCAGAAAGATGACCAAATCTGATCCAAACCGGCTGGTCAATGGATTGGGTCCAGGTCTAAAATCATAACCCAAAAATAAGTTAGGTATAGGTTGTGCTTGCCCCGATCTTGACTTGGATCAATTGGTAGACCTACAAAAAATAGAAATTAGTACAAAAATATATTGGAAACTCATAATAGACCTCTCTAAGACTAAGAAAAGCAAAATAGCCTGAAGGATCTAAAATAGAGCTACCTAACCTTATCTCTCTAACGATAGATTGCATCAAATAACCAATTGTTTTAAAACTGGACCAGACTGGCCCGTTTGATCGATTGAACTAGGACCCGATTGCCTGTATTATACGGTTTGACCTTTTTTTAACTAAAAAATCTTTAAGAAATTGGTCAAACCGACCTCCTCCACGCCCTCAACTTACCATCCTTTTCCCATCTTCTTGCAAGTAGCTGGAGGAGATCATGTCCCCTCGAACCCTCACTTGCCTCCACTGCCTTCTCCCCAACTTCCCCCACCACTCTCCCCAAGGCCCAATCGCCGTCCAATGGTGCTGCAACCTCGACACTGCTAATTGGGCCGGCCTCCTCGACCCCTTCAATGAGAAACTCCACTGTGAGCTCATCCGCTATGAAGACCTTATCCAAGCTACCTACCATGCCTTCCACTTCCACCCTGCCATGTCTTGCTCCATCGCCCTTTGCGACCACTCCTAACGCGTCACATGTTCCCTCTTCGGCACCACCTCCATCAAGATCCCCCTTCAGGTCGACCGCCTCGTCACCCTTTGGATAACCCAGTGCTTCAACTAGATTAGCTACACCACCGTCTGCAACCATGATCGCAAATCCACCGCATGGATCGTCCCAACATCGTCATCACCCTCCACGACACCACCATCTGCTTCGACTGGACCGAGAATTTCCATGATGGCCTCATTCCGATTGATGACGCCGAAGGGGATTGGAAAGGATAGCAGGGAGTGGAGGAGTGGGGGGAGGTGATCGGAGAGGGCTAGGAGAGCAGCCAAATATGGTAAAAGTAGGATCACTTTTTCACCCTCTAGATTGCTTTCGAGATTAGTGGTGAGCGAAAAATTGGAGAAGAGGAAGAAAGGCGGACTGGCCAATCAGACTGATTTGACCGGTCAACCCAGGAACCAGACAACTTGCCGATTCATTATACGGCTCAGTTTTAAAAACATTGCAAAGAACCTACATGATAGTTGATAATAATTTAATTTTATATAACTTAATCATATTTTATCCTTCACATTGTTAATCAAGTTGAGGAGAAACAAAATATTTACAAGTTTAGACTAAGACCAATTGAAGGAATGTGCCATTTCAATGCATATGGCCCAAGAACAAAAATACAAAGTAATCATGATTTTTTATAATTATCTATGTGAAAAGATGACATGTAGAAGACACTAAAGCACATTGTAAGGCATTGACATAAGAAGTGTAATAGCATGAGCACAAGATGATCCAAGAAAAAATTGAATAAAAAGAATGGCTATTCATCCTACAACCTTTTTAGATTATTACAAGCCCCATATGAACAAAACAAATGAGTGGTTTTCCATGAATACAATAAAATGGTTAACATATTTTTCCGTGCATACACCAGGTATTTAGCATGAACAAAACTAGCACTATAAGGCAGCAGTTTGAAAGGTATTATAATTGAAGTTAATAAATGACAAAAAATAGACAGCAAACACACTCCAAATCACATCATTTAACATGAAAAGGGAAAGAGATGCTCTCTTACTATATTGAAGCAGCTGCTTCAGCTCACATCCTTGAGCCTCTTTATCAGAGCATCAATTGATTTCTTCTTCGGGTTCTGTTTCAAACCCCTTGTACCAAATGTGGAGAACAGCCGATCTGACGAATCTCTGAACTTCTCAGATATTGCGACAACCTTCTTGTAATCCAGCTTATTGTAACTCTTTTCCCGGATCACTGGGTTCAGGAAATTCTCTGGGTGGTTGCTCATGAGCAAATTAACCAATTGCTTTGCTTCCAACAAAGCCATTTTCAGTTCATTGACACCTGATTCCTCAGAATCACCAAACAAATGGGATTGGCTATCTGCAAATGATTCAAACAGCCTCAAGTCGGCATCTATTCCTGTCACAGCATTTGCATTAAACCTCTTAACCGAATCACTAAGGAAAAGCCCCACGATCTTTTCAGATACATGGGTGAGGACTCCATGAAGCACCCGTCGAAGGACTTGGATGGGCAGAATCTGCTGTGCAGCGGAGACCAGCGTCTCAAGGTATATGATTACCTCATTTGCATACTCATTCCCATTTGGAGGCGAGTCATCGGCCATCCAGCTCACAGTGTCGGTCAAGATCAAAAAATCATCAATCTTGGCCTGAAGCAATCCCAGCAAGAGCTCCTCGGCTGCATCCCGGGACTTTTTCAATGGGAATTCCCTCTTGCCCCTCTCAGCAATGCGAAAGGGGATGCCAGAGAGATGTGCAGCATGGCGGAAGAAGAAGTCACAGGCCCGCTCCATCACAACCATGTTGGCAGCTACCTGCATGGCTTGGGACACGCCAAGGCCCCCAGACTCAACAAGGAGCAGGATGGCGCCATCGAGGACCACCCCAAGGAGGCGGTCGAGATACTTCTTGACAATGGGGTAGAAATCAAACTGGCCGCCGTGCGACATGAAACTGACCGAGTCCTCAATGAACGACCGGACAATTCGACATAGGTCAGGGACAGTAGAGGAGAATGGAGCGACATAAGGGAATGCAGGGATGATGTCGGAGGTCTGGATCTGGAATGACAGCACATTCATCGAGTACTCATACTCCTTCTTCATGAGCATTTGCTCGAACTTGTCGGCGGCGAGGGCCTCAGACACCTGGAGGCGGCAGTCGGATAACAGGAGGTCATGGTACTTGTCCCGGTGCTTCGACAGGACATCGAGGAGCGGATCGACGGTGTAGCCGTATCGCTGGAGAGTAACACCAAGAAGACTCACATAATCTTTGATCAAGAGCAAGTGGTTGGCGGTCTGCATCCGAGAGAACTGGTCCTCGAGGACGGAGACCATCTTGGCAATGGCGGTCTCCCAAAGCGCGTCGACGTCGGACCGGGAGATCAGTCCGCCGCCGGTGCGGAGGATCCGGTCCTCGACGATGAAGAATCCGGCGATCTGGGCGAAGAAGGTCTGGTGAGACTCGAGAAATGGGGTCATGGAGGAGACCTGGAAGTCGGAGGTGAGCTGGAGCTTCCGGTTCTCGAAATAGTATTTCTTGAATCGATCCTGGAGGCCGAGGGTCTGGTGGATGTGGTAGGCGCGGTAGAGTGGTGTGAGGTCGAAGCGAAGAATGCCGTCGACGGCGGAGCCGGTGCTACCTCCGCCGCCTGCAGCGGCAAGGGCGGCTGCGAGGTCGTCGTCGTCGTCGTCGTCGTCGTCTTCGAGGGAGTAGATGGAGGAGGAATTGGCTTCGCGGAGCGAGAGGCGGGACTGCTCCTCGGCTTGGCGCTGTTTGATCCGGAGCTCCTCTTCGCGCTGGCGGGCGGCGGAGGCGCGGCCGATGGCGATCTGGCCGAGGTGGCGGCTGGCGACGCGGATCTGGACCATCCAGTCAGAGAATTCCTTCGCGATCTTGCGCTCGGCGTGGGAGCGGACGGCGGGGATGAGGCGGAGGAGCATTCGGCGGATGGTGGGGTGGGGAGCGGCGTCCAGGAAGTCCCGCTCCACGGCGTCGATGGCGCGGAGGGAGAGGTAGAGGTCGTCAGCGGCTAGGTGGGCGTTGGCGCGGGCGAGGAGGTCGAGGAGGCGCGCGCAGAGGCGGGAGGCAGCAAGGGCGGCTGAGAGGTTGCGGGCGACGGCGCGGTCTTCTAAGTAGGCATCGAGGGAAGAAAGAAGGGGGCCGGCGGCCGACTGGAGGGCGGCGTTGGAGTCGGAGAGGGCGGATTTGAGGGAATCGACGTCGGACAGGAGGGACCGGAGGTCGTCGACGGCGCGGATGAAGTCCTGGTAGTGGGCCTTGCAGACTTCTTCGATCTCGGATTCTTTGGAGCGGGCGAAGTGGCGGAGAGAGTGGAGGAGGGATTCGGGGCGGCCGGAGGCGAAGGCCTTGCGGACGAAGGGGCCCAGGTCCTCGCCATTGCAGATCGCCGAGGAGAGCTGGAGGAGGTCCTGCCGCCCCGCCTCTCCGCCGGCGACATCCGAGGAATCCGGGGCCACCTTCCGCCGCATCTCTCTCGATCGCTTGCTCGCCGAGGAATCCGACGTCTACAAAACGGCGGTTTCGACGGAGGAGACTTAATTAGGCTCTCGTCGAAGAAAGGCAACTTGCTTTGAAGATACGGAGACTTTTGGAAAGAATATGACCAAATTGCCCCTGGTCGGCTGTCGCCAGTTCGGCAGTGGGCACGCACGTGGCGGACGGATCCGACTCCGAGCGAGTGGGTCTAACCAACCCAGACCGGTGGCCCCGGAGCGGAGTGGATAGGTAGGTGAGCGGCGAACCTAATTTGAACCGGTGGGACCGCAGGGATATCAGAGTGGAAGCAAGGATCGCTTGTGATTTGCGTCTGATTAATTTTTTTTATTGTTCAGGTAACTTGTTAGGTATGGCACATTCTTCCTGCAAATTTGTTACATCAATCATTCTAAATTGCAGTACATGATGCAGTTGTCCATGTCTCTTATAGTCTAATTACAAAAAAGACTTAAGAAGCTATGTGATGAAACTTTGCTTAAAGTAATTAGATACAATTGCAGCATGCGTGATGTACTTGATTAATGCAATGATGACTATGAACTCTCAATTTTATCCATTGCTTTAGTTAAAATAGGTGACTTTGTAGAATACATCATAGTTAGAGATATGAGTGAACAAAACATGACTGGGCCTCAATGCACAAGATGAAGTCTTGAATTATTGCAGTAGTAGGAACAATTTCATGGTAAGAACTTGTGATAATATCTAAAGCATTAGCTCAAAACATGCCGCATTGACATGGTAGCAGCCACAGCTGAACTAAGTGCTGCACAAACCACCTGTGTTTATAGCCTGGTTACTAGAAGAAGACACTGGCCACTTTAAAACTTCCCATTTAGTTAAGAAGAGTAAGTTCAGATTCCCCAAAGGGAAGAGTCGTGCAGAAAACATCAGTATGAGCATTTTGAAGATTTTATCAGTCGTTTACCAATAAAATTAGTGCAAAGTAGTGCTAACCTAGCTCAATTAAATCAATGGAAAGACATCATCAAGTCCTCAGTTTCCCTGTTAAGTCCCATTTGTTTTCTTTATTTTCTTCCTCTTGCTACTGAAATGAATGCTGCAAAAGGTTTTCATGTCGGACTTGAACAGGTTTTGCACATAGAACAGAAGCCCCAGATTAGTGCAGGCCTTGGCACGAAGATTCGAGATAAATGATAAGAAGAATTAATGAAATAACATAATTGTTACTTCAAACATGCCAGGCAAAAAAAAAAAAAAAGAACAGAAATAAAAAAAATAGCACAAAACATGAAATATAGAGGCAACACAAATGTGTCCCATTTAAATGAGGTGAGAAAGGGTGCAAAAATTCGAACATCACAAAACCATAAGATTGTCTACTTGGTAGCCTGTGCAATCATATTGCTTGTCGAACCAGTCTGTTCTTTTGCTGTTTCCACCAGTGCATCCTGCAAGGCAAAATAAGATTGCTCAAGAACAGTTATTTCTCTGCGAGTAATATCAATTGGTTCCCAAACAACATCCACATGTAACTACTTCATCCTTTGGGTGCTTCTTTACATCAATGCTCCATATAACTGGCAGTTACATGTGGATTGTGGAATCACATGTTTCCAGTCCAATTATTTTTCTTTTATTACCTATTAAACATTTTAGAGGTAGTATTCAAGGTTTTCATCTTGGCCGAGATCTCAGTTTATATCAGTATTGAGCAGCTCCCGATATGATATTGTAAAGTATTTCGGCTGATAAGAACTGATAAACTCCGAGATACCGGTCGATACTTTTCAATTACTTTTTTACTTCCTTAAATAAATTTTAATTAATAAATCTTGAAATCAATGCTTAAATATAGTTCTTAATCTGGGATTTTCAATATCGTCCAAGATAAGCCAACATGGTTCATCTCATTCCCAGCCACTCACTAAGAAAACTGGTATATCAAGATTTTTGAAAAACTTGGTAGTATTCTTATTCATCTTCTTCAGAGATACCGAGAAAAGGCAGCACGACAAGGAATAACATACTTCAGTGATTGATAAAGAGAAGAGTACTATTTTTCCCAAAAGAAATTCAAGAGAGTTAATACTCCACCCCATTTGTTTCTTTGTAATTTCCACTATGAGAAGAATTTTCCATCACTTTTCAGAGGTCAAACAAAATATGGGTGGGATTATCACTATATACAGGTTGCAACAATAATTGACATCAGGAGATTAGCTGCAGACAGCTCCAAGTTTTACTACCTGTGCAGCTACAAGCCGTGCAACATTTTTCTTGCTTGACTCTTGAAGTTCACCGGCAATCAGAATCTCATCCAGTATATAATATGCCTGTAAATTTTGCGGCCAACAAAAAGATGTCGAAATCAGACAAGAGTAACATGCTCATTGCAATGAGACACACAAAAGTACCTTGTGGAAATTGAATATCAAATCCAGCTCACAAACCTGAAAATCTCGAAATAGAGATTGAAAGAATAAGCCTAAATATGATTCACGAGTAGTCAATGAATGTATGATTAGAAACCTTTACTCACACTGCCAAAATAACGGTCCAATATCTCAACATAATGATGAATGATCTCGAGGATCTCCAGTTCGTTGTCATCTGGATCAATGCACGCACAGAAGTAAAGGCTGGCATATCTGTAAGTAATAGTACAATAAAAGAAATTATCGCCAGCTCGGAAGGAATATAAATCTGCCTTCTGTACAGATGGAACAAATGTCACCAGCAGTCAGAACAGTGCGCTGAAATTACTACCTCACCATATTACCTTCTGTATACAACTTTGTACCCTCTCCATTCAACAAAATTGCAGAGCTTTGGTGCCCTTGTGAGAATGATTCTGCCAAGCTCTCGGATGACCTTTTCGAGATAAAGAATATATATAAGATGTACATTATAAACAAAATTTTAAACAATCACCCGTCATAAGAAAATCTTAAAATTTCTCTTCCTCTTTTAAATCAGTTATTTTGGGAAATGAGGAAAATATTCTGCAACAATATCGAAGAAGAACCAAGAATTGATATACACTCTTCTCAACATGGAAAGTGTCTCCTTGGCAATTGGAACAACCAGAAAAGCTACACTTAGAGCTACCTATATATACATGCGTGTGTGTGTGTGTGTATTAAGGTTAGAACAGATCTTCGATTGGGAGGCAAGGACGCCCATCAGTCACCATAAATGTAAAAGCCTTATCCCATCTGTTCGACGTCCGCTACAACAATCCTGTTTCAGTAATGGTTCCAAAATATATACCAGAAGCATCCATCAGGCATAAGCATCTCATAGTAGTGCAAAATAATTTTGTTACTCCTCATTGGGATTTTTTTTTTAAATTCCAAAGGGTGCAGAAGATAAATGTTTATTCAACTAAACACAAAATAAAATAAAACAAAAGCTGAGGCAATGTAGTAAGAAATGTTATATCAAGAAAGATTTCTAGTTGCCCCAAATCCATCCTGGGCAAGGAAAAGCACTTAAGATTTTCCTAAGCAAATAAATTCAGTTAGCCCTGAGAAACAATATCTTTCTAGTCATAAGAGACCATAAGCACTGTATGGTTTACAGGTGAACAGACTTTCCATATCAAGAGAGCAAGAGACAAGATAAGTTGATATATACAGCACAAGAATAAGGATAGACCAATATGTGAAAAACAAAATCACTAGTGTTTCATAGAATTATGCACCTTGGATCTTTCCTTCTGTGAATATGGAGAATACCACTTTGTCAGCCTCACTTTTCCTTGTCGGCTAATTAGAAGGACGAAGTGGATCTGGAAAAGGCAAAAGAAGAGGGAACTATTAGCAAGTAATAAAACGAAGAAAATCCCTGTTTCTGCACAAAGATTAAATCATCAGGAGAAAAGGGCACATCAGAATATGTTATATGCAAAAGAAATATGCAACATATTCAACTCTACCCAATAGCCAAAATTTCTGTAAAGATTGAGCCTTCAAACCACATTTACCCACAGCTTAAGTCAAGGGTGGTGAGCTACAACCCACAATGATCCATTACTGTAAGTGCGATGAGGATATTCATATCTTACTTGCCAAAAACCCCGAATAGGGAGATAAAGTGAAAACAAAGAAGCTTCTGTGCCACTCAAGTGATGCCTGTAGGGGCAATGATGGGGCATTCACATGAGATTTTCAATGCAGGGCCATCCAAGATTAAGCTTTGTCATGAGTCTGACATGGTGAATTAGAACAATGATGCCACAAAGGGTGGAGGTGCCATTGAAAGAGAAAGAGCCACTCTGCGCCCGTGCAAACTTGCCAAACACAATGGCAAGACAAATTTTGACCATAGTTGGGAGGGAAAGGAGACTTGGATCCTTGTGACATTGAAATAGAATTGATATTTAGTAAATCAGTATGTAATTAGAATGCCTCACAAATGACAAGTCATATGAGCCTTCATCTGAAATGTGGTTTATTTAGGCAGTGATGAAGATTATATCATGCGATTTTTCACATCGTCATAAGATTACTCAGCAGAGTATTGCTGGTTACATTCCATGTTAAGACTATGCAAAGGGGCCCTGTTAATAATAGCACATTTTTATTAGTTGAGGCCTGATAAGTAAATAGGAACTAATAGGCAGGAACTTGCAGGAAAGAGCCGCATCACATGGTTCTATTGAGCAGAATGTTTTGGAGTCAAACAAGCATTTACTTGTTAAAATCAGTTCAATCTTACTAGGTTCACCCTAATATTGGTCTGTATGGAAGAAAGACCAAAAGGCTTTATTTACTACTTGTTGTGGCGCCAATTTGTGGTAAAGTATTTAGTTCTCCAAATGGACTCTTATTCATGAGAACTAGGCATGACACCAGTTTATTGTTTACTTCTCCTTGTTTCCTCCTAGGAGGACCGGTCTCTGTAAAAGAAGAAAGCTCAAAGGAAGTGAAAGAGAACACAAAGAAACAGAAAGGTGGCCTGTTCTCTATATAATTAGCAAAGAGTTTTCACCATATCAAATTATTTCACACTATTCTTCAGTACTCTCTAGTTCCTCATTCAGGCTTAGGGCTCTTCAGTCCATGTACTGATGTTTTTGAGATCCAGATGACTTGCTTTGGTGGCAATGGATTGATCAGTCTACAGAAGGGATTCATGCATGGTAGATTAAGTTCTTTCAAAGATCTGAGTCTCTGTTTTATCACTTAAACTGTAAATTGTTTTTTCCTTTTTCTATATAACCAACATTAATGTGATATGATGCAGTTTCTGTGTTATCAAATGGATTCATCTTTACAATCATATTCTTGTGTCTTTTGGTTCCAGACTGGTGTTTTTTCACTATTTCTTATCATTTTAGACAGCCACTGACTGCATTAATATGAGGGAACTACTTTCCACAATATGAAATGTTAGTCGATGCTTGATATGTAAGAGATATGCCCCACTAGTTAAAGATCCTTTTGCAAGATTTGATCAAAGAGCCTGGTTTTTGTCGGATTTGAACAAAAAAACTAGCTTAAGTTTGGGATGTTAGGTATTACAACAGCAAATTTTCACGACTACTGCTATGATGGAATTGCTTTCTTCTTTCCATGATAATACCTAAGTAGATGTTAGCTACTTCAACAATGAGCCAGTGAAAACAAAACTATACAAAAATGAATAATAATAATAATAATAATAACAACAACTTATCTAAACATCTACATCACTAGATGCATTATAGATGCAAAACCATCCACGCTTGTGGAAGAGCTGATCCAATACAAAATTTAGAACAATAACTTTAGAAAGATACATCTACATTTCCAGAGACCGAGATGTTTCTTCTGAATTCATGAAACGATCGAAAATTTACAGCAGAAAAGCACATAAATTCTCAGATCAGATAATCTAGAGATCAAAACACGGGAAACCGAGTCTCTGGATATTACAAGGGCATAGATCTACCTAGATTATCGCAAGAATTCAGGTGTCATCATGAGAAATTAGGAGTTTTTTTGTTGGGAAATCCTAAAAGGGGTTATAGCTTACCATTTTCCCGACGCAGGGAACTTCGTAAACGGTGGAACGAGAGTGGACTGAGATAAGACGCAACCGTTCGATTCAAGTTCGCAACGTAAATAAATGGCGGATCTAGAAAATAATTAACTGTCCCGGTTGGGGCTTCGAAATAATTTTGCCTTGATGTTTCCATCTACCGACGGACCGGAACTTTTTTCCCTTGGGAAACACGCGAAAGAGATCTTCGGATTCCTTGAAGTAACTCTTTATAATATGGCTTGCTTGGCTACATTCAGGATATATATGGCTTGCTTGGCTACATCCAGGGTATATTCGAGCAGAGTGAGTTGGGTTCTGAAATGAAAATAGAAAGAAAGCTATTTAGTTAGAAGGGCTGGAGCTGTATCTGTCATGCAAAAGAAGGATTTATCTTCCTTCATATAAATCCATCCTTAGAACATGTAACAGTCGCTTTGGGATCTATGTAGATGAATGAACGAAGGGTTTGATAGGCTTGGAGATTTGTGCGGAGTGTGATCTAATAGTCTACATTGTGAAAGAAGATTATTCATCCTTTTGCACCAAAGATACAACCTAAACCTTGGTTGGGGAAGTCTCATTCCCATTTTGATTCGAGAGGCCTCAGTCCTCCAAAATACAATCTTTACTTTTTTTTCTAATATTTAATATGATTATGGGCTGGGCTTGAGCATAGAAAATATCAAATTTTACATACGCCCGGCCTGAAGCTCAATTAAAATTGAATAGAGTTTAGGCTCGAGACCGGGCTTATAATCAGCTCTACCTAATATTTAAATACCATTCCGATTTCGATTTCGGTCACAAACCAAATACGTTGGAGGATATAGGTATTCCAATTCCCATTTGATTCAAGGGGAAATAGGAATGCTCCAATCCCCTAAAATTCAATTCCTACATTCTTCTAGTATTAAAGTTGATCATGGGCCAAGTTGGGCATAGAAAATGTCAAAGTTTATATAGGCCCAACCCGAAGTCCGATTAAGAATGAAAAGAGTTTTGACCCGAGGTCTGGCTCATGATCGGCTTTATCTAGTATTCAAATTCCATTATGATTATGATTTTAGTTCTAAACCAAATACGTCGGAGGATATAGCTATTCCGATTCTTATTTTAATCCATTCCGATTTCGATTCTAATTCTGACTTCAGTCAAGAACCAAATGCATCCTCAAGTGGAACTCCACTTAAATCTAATCAAATCTACAATAGACAATAGAATTCACACATCGATGATCCAAGATATTGGATGTGACGTACTATTCCTTAATTGCTTTCGTACCAAAATCCACCCAAATGTAGCCGAATCTGGCTCCTTATAGAAAAGCGTATGATAAGAATTTACTTATTTCGATTACTTTAAGTATAAATGCATATATTGAAGGAAATTAGAGAATCTTTAATCAAATAAGTTATAGGGCGTGCCTGGCACAAATCTAAGGTTGTCCATTATAATTTGCCTTTTCTTACGCAGGATAAAACTATGAACATTCAACCCTTCCTAAATTCTGATGATAGTTTTGTGCGCTAGATTTTTTATTTTTATTTTTTGCTATCAAATCGGATAGGTGGTAGGTGGTCTATTTTAGGGATGGAAAGGGGATTCCAACCAAGAAAGAAGTCGGAAACTAAACACGAGCATGGAATAGGACTACTATTTAAACTTGTTTCCTTTTATTTCTTTCCTTTTCTTGATAATCCTTGTTTTGATGGCTTTCTAAATGAAACAAAAAGTAGGACTTTCAAGAGATTGAGCCACAAAAATCAGGCGATTTAAGAGTGTTTTTTTTTGCTAGAAATATATATGTGGTATATTTGAAGTATAAGCATATTTTGGAAAAAAAAAAGTGTCAAATTTTATAGAGGTGTTTTAGGAAGAAAATGGTCATAGGGGTATTTTGAGAGAGATGTATTTTGGGAATGCCACGGTTTCTGCATAAAAAGTTGGTGCATATATATATATATATATGGTACAGTAGATCATTCACATAGTTTTAGTACAAATATATCAAAAAGATCAAAGAGCACTTATCCAAATCGGCACATATATTTTTTAAGGACTAACATATTCTATAAGAAAATCGTCATGGAAGCTGTGAGGCCGGGCTTGAGCAGGACTAGTTTTATTGGGCCTAACAAATGTTGCAACTCTGTTGATGTGAATTGGGTAAGCAACATCATGAGCTTACCTCCTTCCCTTCTCTTGCCCATACGCCATGCCACATTTGCCCCGTCAACTTGGGAACCTGTCAATTAACCATGATAATTCCACCATTTGGTAACAAATAGGATTTTTTTGCAATTTACACTCGTGAAACCTATCATATTACAAATACACAAACCCTGAGAATCATGTTGAGCCCAAAATGCTGCATATTTGCAGGCAAAATCTACCATCAATTGCGATTATGTAATTCTTCGACCAATAATAGAACTAGGAGTTAATCATCAGAAGATTAGGGTAGTGTTCTTCATCATGCCTCCTTCTCTATTGGTTATAGAAAATCGGCTATAAACATATTGGAGATGTTATAGAAAATTATAATCGCCGGTGTGTTTGTTTTAAGAGGAGCAAGTGTTGGATGGACAACAATAATCCCATCCATATAATTAGCATGTGTGATACAAGATATTAGTTCGACAAGCGCCAATTGGTAGAATAATTCCATTCTCTCAAAGCCAAGGGAATATTAGTATATTACCAGCATAATGCATATGATTTCTTCAAGAAGAGGGATTAATTTGCAGACAAGTATGATTTCGTTGGAAATCAGGGAGATATTGATACTGGAGACATGCTATAAAATTTGGCTGATTTAAGAGAAACAGCATATGAAAGGCATTTTTCATTCCATTGTCTAATGAGGAGTACTATTCTATGACAGCTTTGATTCCAAAAGGAATATTTCATGAATGGTTGCTATCTCATTATCTTGGACTAGGACTTTATACTTGTCTTATTCTCTAAAATGTAAGATGGAGATGTCTCTATATATTATCTTGTTTCTCAATATATATATATATATATATATATATATATATATATATATATATATATATATATATATATGCATGCTTTCTTTGCAATTTATCATTCATTAGATGTTGTCAGTTGTTAGCAAGTTGTTATGTCATGGTTTCAAAGTGCTATATGAACAGCGATGGCCAATGATGATTATTATAACAGAAACAATATTTATATTTATTTAATTATATTTGGCTTCATTCACTTGATTACGACATCTATAATCCATGATTTTTTTTTAAAAAAAATAACACAACCATCCATACACTGTAGGAAAAATAGGAGAGCGTCGTATAAATATTTTTTCATGGTTGTACTGCCTACGCTTCTGTGATGCTTTAGAAAGCATCGAGGATCTGTTAGACAGCACGTGTTCACATCGGCAAATGCATTAAAAACGTGTCGGCAATGCTAGTTTTTTCTGTAGTGATAGAAAGTTCGTAATAAATTAAGTAAGAATTTTTTTTGATACGACAAAATAACGTGATGGATGAAGTTGGAACCATGATTACCACTTCTCTGGTTTGCATGCTTTTCCCGGAGCTTTTTGTGGCTACCCCAAAATAAAAAAGAAAGCCAGCTTCCTTACTCTTCTTACAATCATGATATCTCACAATCATAAAGCAATCAATCAACCAGTCCATTTGTTGATTTGTTCATAGTGCTAAAAATTCCACACTCGTCAACATTTCTAAACTGTCACCATTCAATATTGTTAGGCAGGAAAATGTGGCATGAGAAAAACTGAATGAGCTAAAAATGAGAAGGGAATATTGGAGAAGACTAGAACATCACTTTACCATGAATTTGGAACTCTTATCAAATGGTTGGGTGGTAGTCTGGTACACGTTACAACACCGTTGTAGCCGTACGATCAATGTCCAGCAGCAGCATGAGACTAGATATATAAGATTGTAGGAAGTCATCAATGGAGGCTGGTCAACCACTCAACCTTCACCTTTGCTACTTTCAGAAGCCTTCATAGGTTGGTATGTTGTTCAAGACTTCATCAATCTCCATATATAATTAACTAGTCATCGTTTGTATCATATAAAAGTTGCCAAGCCCGTTGATATAAGTGGATTTATACGTATGTACGTGTGAGATAACAAGGAAAACCGTTATTGCAAATTAGCCATGCTGCTTAGTCACCCATAAGATAGGAAAAGTCCATGCATGTTCCACGTAACACTCCAAAAGCCTGTACTCTAAAAACATTAGGCAGCTTGCAAAGAGTTCTCCAAAGCTTCCAACTCTCCTGCTGCCATGGAGGTCCCCAAAGGCAAGGAGACTACTCCAATGGAGGATCGGACCGACGGCACCGGAAAACCAGCCGGCTCTCCAAGAGGAGTCTTCCCTGAGCTGTGTTCTCCATCTCCAGTCCGGCTGACCGTGTGGTGCAAGTCACTGCTCTTCAATGGCCATGGCTACACAGTATTCGATGATTCCGTTGGTCGAATGGTCTTCCGGGTTGATAACTATGCCCATAATTGGAGGCAGGAGACGGTGCTCATGGACCAGGTTGGGAATGTCCTCCTCACCATCCGGCAGTGTCGAAAGGTGAAGAGAAAAATTATCTTCATCTTATGGAAACTCCTTATAATTTTCCATATGCTTCATGTTCCTTGGATGTTCTCTGTAATTAAATCCTAGTGTCAAAGTAGAAAGTAGAATGAGTTAGATGATTGAAACCTAAGTTCTGGTTTTCATTAGCAAAAGAAATTCTCGAGAAATTTGAACTAAGTTCTGTTTTTCTTCCAGTTATAAAATTTTTGGATATAAAATCAAGCTAGACAAATAAGGCGAAAAAAATCCAGTATCAAAATGAAAATAACAGAAGTGCTGCATCCATATGATGAGATTGTCAATTTGTTCTCATTTTTTTCCCCTTTCGCTAAGGTATTTTCAATTTGATTTAACTAATGTCATGCATGATGAGTCATATATAATGTAATATCTCGATATTTGTCTATAGTACTAAAGCTACATATATGGAGAAGAAATAAAATAGCTCATCACTTTGAATTTGTTTAAAAGATGTTTTGCAAAATTCATAAAATTTTAAGGGAATTATATATAGGATGCTAGATAAAGAGATCGATGGATCGATCGATCAGTTTATCATGGAGATAAATTTGTTCCATTAGGCCTGCCAATCGAGAGCCGGCACATGAAATAATATATGTCAGATTCTAAATGAATTATTATGAATGGTGAGGTGCATAATACAAGTCCAGCATATACCTATTGATGTTACCAATAAAACCTAACCAAATTTCGGAGAATTAGGGTGAGTAATGCTTGATGGACTTTCAAGTCATATGACTCTTTCTATTTGCTATTTCTTGAAGGGGGTGTCTCTACCAAGTAGGCCAGGCTCTGTGGTAAATGCACTGCACCAACCAAATTTTTCCACCATCATTCTCCATCAAGCATTGTTTAGGTTGGCTTCCAATTCGCATCCACCACCTTTCTCCTTGACTGCTGTTAGAAAAGGGACAAATTCTTTGGTAGATGGAAACTCTAGAGTCTAACAAGCGGTTTTTGATTTCTCTCATGTGATGTATCATTTCAAAGAAGGTTGTATGTATACTAATTCTACGGTCGAAGATCGTTCTACATTTTATCTTGAAACATACTTGCTAAGTGATCTACAGCTATTAGTTGGTCCATGTCAATTGGTCCACAAGAAGAGGCCAATCCAAGCACGAAATGGAAAACTCTTTCCCAATCATCTATTCCATTATGCAACTTGGAAGAGCATAATAATGACTGCAGTCATCCACTTCTGCCTCTGATCCCTGTTTGCTCTTTCAATTTGTAAAGGCTAGCTATATCTCTGCAGATTTTTCTTGAGGTCTGTTTTTGTATCTCTTACTTCATTTACTAATTGTCTGCAAATTGAGAGGTTGTCTGGTTGTTTTCCCTAATTTTTATATATATATATATATATAATCTTAAAAGGGACCATGTTAGGTATGATCTTAACAACAACATCAATACTAATAACAAGTTGGGTTTGTGATACTTCTGTTTCGAGGCAATTCCGATGCACGAGACATCCTGACTTACACTTTTTGCTCTTACATCAATTGAATATATGTTATTATTTTGCATGCGATTGATTAATACCTTCGAGTAAATGTGTCGCACATCCAATCAGGATAGAAGCATAAGAAATCATGCAGAACTTTGTCATTGAGGACAAGTTTTACTAACTCCGGGGAAGCTTGATGTTTTCACAGATTTTAAACCTAATGGACAGTTGGGAGGTCTACAAGGGTGATAAAGATGTTGTAGGTATGGTTGGGCAACAGAAGCCTCTATTTAAGGCTACAAAGGACTTGGGCAATCCTCGTTGCACCGTATCAATGGTGTCCATGACTGGAATGGAGCCATTAGGTTACCGAATGAGCTGGTCACGACAAAATGAATGGTCCAAGATTTATCAATCGGCGGCCAATGCACCACTTGTCGCTGAGGTAACAACAAAAATATACCAACACAACTTCCTTTGTCACAGTTTTCCAAAAAATGAGTAAAATTACTCATACCAAACCATATTGTATGTTTCATGGGACAAGTTAGATGGGTTGGTTTGGTCTACTATCAACAAGATGTATAAATAGATGATTATGTTTCGTATTTGTGAATAAATTAAGGTCATAATTTTAATTTTCTCTCAAAAGACTATCAATCTTTTTGGCAGGTTAGTAGAAAATATGGTGCTTCCCCGAAGATATTACTCAATAAAGATGTTCTGACCCTGAGGGTGCAGCCTTGGATGGATCAAGCTATAGCAATGGCTATGGTCATGATCACCAACTCAATGAGATGATTGAGCAGTCCAAATGTATAAGGTGGTTTCCCTTGTTCAAGATTGCCATTAGACAAGAGGCAATAACATGAGCACTTTGAGATATTGATGCACTAACATATAGTTGAAACTTAAGTAATACACTAGGCTAAGTTTGACAAGGAGCAGAAACACCCCAAGACTCTGGTTTCTCCAGTGGATGCACAAGTGGTCAACTCTCTCTCTCTCTGGTCACCATAGTTGCAGCTGGTTATAACTCATGTTACCTGCCATCCTATCGTCATCAAGACTATTAATGAAAGAAAGGAAAACAAGATTGCTAATGAAAGAAATGCAATGCAACCTCATTTTTAAAAAATTTGAATGAATTGGGTTATTTCGGTCTTTTGTGATGTTAGGTTCAAAAGGCTGGATGAAACTGACGAGTGCAAGTTGAAAGCAGGGTAAAACATAAGAGTGTTGCACTTCCACCTAAATTATAGTGGTAGGGCGAAGGCCAACTTAGCAGAAGTCGCATGAAAATCTTTGAATGTCGTGTACAAAAGAACATAGCCTCTCTCAACTGCTTTCATTCAGTATGTGGGTGTGTAGGGCCACCGGCCACCGGGTGTGATGCAGTGGGGAGACACATCTCTACCATCATCAACACATGACATCTAATGGTTCAAGACAAGATTCGTCGTCTCGGTACTGGATCCCGTACCGATGCCACACTAGCACAATGTCGGTATGATATGGTACGAAATTTTTTCTGGCGTATTGAATATCGATACGCCATCCGTACCGGATACTGGTACCGAACCGGTATGGTACGCCGCGTACCGTTTGGTTTGGACCGATACAGCATACCATAGTTGAAGAAACCTATGGTGTAGTAATGAGGGGGCACTGAGAAGCTAATTTTAGCTCCTTTCATGCAGCTATGAGGCATGAGGAAGCTAATTGTGGATACTTATTCCTATGATGGTGACAGAGAAAGTGCCATAAGGCCTGAAGCATTATGAAGTCACAAGGGACTTCAGGTGTGGCTGAAAAGTGCCATAAGGCCTGAAGCATTATGAGGTCACAGAGGTTGAGGACAACTTTTTCTTCTTTCCCTTCTTCCTCTCAACTACATTTCCTTGTTTCTTCTGGTCTTTTCTGAGAAAGGGAGGAAGACCTGCCTGATGGAATTAGCCACGTTTGTATACTTGGTCATATTTATTCCTATGATGGTGACAGAGAAACTTTTAAGAACACAAGGATTTCTGGTGCGGCTGAAATGTCCCATAAGGCCTGAAGCATTATGAAGTCACAGAGGTTGAGGACAGCTTTTTCTTCTTTCCCTTCTTTCTCTCAACTAAATTTCCTCGTTTCTTCTGCTCTTTTCTGAGAAAGGGAGGAAGACCTGCCTGATGGAATTAACCACGTTTGTATACTTGGTAAACACTGCATGGTCTCAGACCCAGAATAACCTCTTCCATTTGGAGGAGCACTAGTTCTCCAACAAGTCTTCCCTGCAGCATAACATGCCATGTGGCACATGGATATTGGTGCAGTGCAATTGATGGGATTGGTCCAGTGACATCACATGTGCCATGTAGGAAAATACTTGACAATAGGCAGGTCCTCTAGCTTTTTTTTTTCTTCCTATTTTTCTTTTTATTATTTTTGGTCATCTTGATGGAGGAGGCCTCATTGTATAAATGTGCAAAGATCAAACTTCATTTAAAGTCCTAACTTGTGCATTGAAACAACTTTTCAGACACAATCCCTAGGAGACAGATATATACACACACACACACACACACACACACACACACACACACACACACACACACACAGTTCTGATGTAACTCCCAACCTCACTAGATAAGCCATCTCATTTCCCTCTTGGTGAACATACTGAATCATAGCCATATTGCACTAGCTCTAATAAATCCTGGACCTGTTTTTTATGACCGTACACGAGGACTAGCTCGAGCCCCATTTCACCTTTTCAGCTGACTAAGTACATGTTGGATAAGCTGGACTTCGACAAAGTTCATGTTGGATAAGATGGACAGGTGAACACGAGGTGTTGACAAAGGTTGAAAAATGGAATGATTGTTGAGAAACCAATTCATTCATTCTATTCATTTGCAGGTAAGCTTCTATATATTCTTGGGTTGGCACAAAAGAAAAAGTTAAAAAGGAACTACATACACACATACTATTCAGGCATGCTCCTACATATTTTTGGGTTAGCACAAAAATGAAGGAAAAAGTAAAAAGGAACTGCATACATGCATGCATGTGTGTGTGCAGGCAGGTGTATTTGTATATGTTCCATATGGTTCAACTAATAATATCAGCAAAAGGTATTACATAGTGAGAGTATATTTAGATATTAGGAAGCTTTCGGACCTGCTAGAAGTAAGCTTGAACCAGAAAGGAACATCATCTCTTGAGAATTGGTGATGTTCCTCCAACACCTTTTGTGCTGCAATGTAATGAAAATAAGACCATATTGGTCATATTTATTGACTGTCCCTTAAGGGTGTGTTAATCGCCGCACTTCAATCAAAGACCATCTCTATTGATTACGAATACAAGATTGTTGAGGAATAAAGGTGGTAACAAGAAAGTCAGGGAATATTACTATTTCATGGAATATTGCTATTGTTGATGGATCCATAACACCTATTAACAAAACAGAGTGTTAGAGGAACTCACCAAGCTTAGATATGACGATTTATGCTCGGGCTGAACCCATTTGTCTGGTTAATGGTGGATCTTGATTTGTGAGTCCCAGTTCTAGATCTTAATCAATTCAAGCTGAACTTGGATTCATAACATCCACTCCAGAAATAAGTGTCCACTAAAAATAATCGGACAGAGATCACTCTCCATGACTGTCCACTGAAAATTTTAAGCAATGTCAGCAGGAGCAGCAGAATTCTGTAGAAATAAGCAGTCTGAAACCTATGAAGGTGGGAGCAGCAAGATGCAATAAACTATACAGCATAACATGTATCACTGAATCTTTATAATGAAACTACTAAATAAATGAGATTTTCAGTATACAAAACAAACTGGGTACATTCTTATCTTGTAATCAGTTATCAAATGGGGTAAAATATATGGCAACCCATTGGTTAAAACAATAAAAAAAAATTGGAGGAGAATTGCCCTTCCCCAAGGAATTATACTCTTGCCAATATAGTAATAGATCATGTCAATTAAATATACAAGAGACATGATCTGTTGTACAGCCACATCAGAGGGTAAATTATGGATGTTTCTAAAATCTCTTCATTCACCTGGGCTCTGAGTCCTATGAATCAAACCAAATAAGAGTCTTCACAACTTTATTCAACCAAACTGAATAAATTCCCAATTCCTGCCAAAAAAAAAACAGTGTCATGCTAAAATAATCATATCACACCAAGCTACAAATCTCACCCTTAGTTAATTTCCATGTTCCTGCTAGTCTTTGCATAAATAGAATGCAATCTCTTCATATGAGAAACAGTCCTTATTCCTTCACACATTACCAATAATCACCACAAGAACATGACCCATCCCTGAAATGATGGAAACGATTGGTATCCCTTATGATAATCTCCTTTGAGACAATTTTGCTGATGAACTTGAATGCTGTGTGGCAATACTCACACACATGAAGATTTTCCTTCACTCTGATGGGGGCTCCAGCTGGTGTACTAATCAACCCAAATGCAACAGCAAGCTTCTCATTACGGTGAGAAAGAAGCGCCTGTTTTTGACCCTGCTCCATGTCATGGAGGTCGATATCTACAGTAGGAACATACCCAGCTTTGTTCATCAATTCACCCAGTTCTTCTAACTCAGCATATATTTTTGGTGTCCTCTCATGGCTTCTATCACCCACAATGAAAGTGTGCGCTCTGCCCTTCATCTCCATCCAACTCATGCCAGGCTCCTCCTTCACCCTGCTAGCTTTCATCAACCTTCTCACCTTGGCAACATCATCCCACATACCAGCCAAAGCATATATATGAGTGAGAAGCGCATGGGTTCCTGACTTATCTGGCTCCAGAGCAAAGAGCATCTCATCTGCTTTCCTACCCAATTCTATATTCCTATGGACTTTGGATGACCTTAGGAGTGCTACCCATACTGAAGCATTGGCTTCAAAAGGGATGCTATCTACAAGCTCCATTGCCTCGTTTGGTCTTCCAGCACGGCCAAGAAGGCCAACCATGCAGGCATAATGCTCGTGATTCCGTTCAATGCCAAACAGCTCTACCATTGATTCAAAATATCGTTATGCCTCATGAATGAGACCAGCATGTTACAAGCACAAAGAACACAAGTCAAGGTTATATGGTTCAGAGCAACACCCTCTTCAAGCATCCTTTGGAACAAATCTAATGCCTCCTTCCCGTGCCCATGTTGTCCAAGCCCTCCAATCATCGTAGACCAAGAGACAATCCCCCTCTCAGGTATCTCAGAAAAAGCTAAGGATGCATTCTCGATGCTCCCACACTTGACATACCGCATACATGCTGACAAGTGCATTCTCAGAAAAAACATCAGACATGAACCCCATCTTCAGCACATGAACATGTATTTGTTTCTCTTGCTCATAAGCAGATAAACCAGCACAAGCATTGAGCAGGCTACTTAAGGCAAATGAACCTGGCTTAAGCTCCTGGTTTAGCATCTCACAGAAAAGTTTCATAGCTTCCTCCCATTGCCCACTCAGAGAGTAAGCTGTGATAATGGATGTGAAGGCCACCACATCTCCAAATGGGCATTCCCGGAAAACTCCTGCTGCCTCCTCTATGCAATTACACTTCCCATATGCATCACCATTTACAACATGCGGATCTGATAAAAATTCTGCATTGAGAGCAAGTGGCATGAACTTATTTACTCCAATTAGGAGCCTGAAAGCTTGCAATAGATTTAAGAACTGCTGGTCAGATTAATGCTCAAACCCTCCATCCTCATCTTAGAGAAGAAAATCAAAGCCTCCTAAACATCCCGAGATCAAAGCATTCCGCGAAATCAAATCCTGCACAGGGATCAAGTTAAAAGGCTTTCCTCACATGTCCTAGACGATCACATTAGGCATACATATCAACAATCGCAACACCCACGAACATGTCTGAATCAGAGCCAGCCTTGATCAGAGTACTATGTATCTGCCGTCCCAGATATAACATTCCCCATCCCAGCACAAGCCTTAGACAAATTGAACACATTTGGAAGCATTCCACAGTGCTTCAAATCCAAAAACAACCTCAAAGCCCAGTTATCATGTCCACAAAGAACACACCCAGCAATGAAAGCATTCCATGAAACAATATCAGGCCGAGATATCCCTTTAAAAACTGTAGCTGCGGCCTCGATATCTTCTAACTTTGCAAACATATCCACCAGTGCATTGACGGTAAATGGGCCTGAGTCATAGCCAAGCCTAGTGACGTAACCATGAACTTCTCTCCCGTGGCGCAAATCCTGCGAGCCCGTGCAAGCATTCAAAACACACGAGATTCCACTCATCACCATCTCACTAAACAACCCAACTGCCTCCTCACACTGATCATTCTTAACATACCCCGCAAGCATTGCATTCCATGAAGCCACATTCTCGCCTGCAATGCCGTCGAACAGCTTTCGGGAGTCCGAGAGGAGGCCGAAGCCAGCGTACATTACAATGAGGGTGTTGGCGACATAAACGTCGAGTCGAACGCAGCGACGATCGCGACAGCATGGGTTTGGGTGCCAGCAGTGAAGTCCGAGCAGGCCTTGAGGAGGGTCCGGAGGGCGAACTCGTTGCTCAGGATGCCTAAAGATCGCATCTTTTTGAAGGCCAGGAGGGCCTCGCGGGTGAGGCCGCTGCGGACGTAGTTGGATATGAGGGGCAGACCATGAGACAAGGTCCGAGTGGGGGATTACGTCGAAGACCTTGCGGGCGCTGTTGGGGGAGCTGGATTGGACCAAAGCGGTAGGATGGGACGGCAGAGGGGAGGCACGACTTGGTGAGTTGGGCGCCGGAGATGGGAGGAGAATGGGAGGCGGCGGGGAAAGGTGGGCGGGGGCGGAGGAATGAGGGGGGGACGGCGGCGGTCGCAGCGTTTTGCTCTTCCAGGAGAGATTTGGCGGCGGTTTGGAGGCAGCGAGAGATGCCGGTGGAGAGAGCTTTGGAAAGGGATGGAGGAGCAAAATTCCTGTAGCTGTGTTTCTGGGTCAACCCAGACCCGGTTCAAGTTTATTAAATCGATAGGCATGAAAGTGCTATGCTGTCTCAGGGAGTTGGTAGTCCCTCGCACCCGTGTCCCTCAGCTTACTCTCGGAAATACCAACAGTTGCAATTTTTTTTATTTTTTCCTTTTGGTGAACCGGATGAATCATGATAACCCAAAAAGGAGTCAGACAGTAAAATATCCCTAAGTTGGCCTGGAGCAATAGATTTGCCCTCGCAAAGTACTCCTTTGTATCCCTAAGATGACCACGATCTTTCCAAGGCCGGGCCAACCGAAAGTTTTGGATGTTGAAGTTCAGGCATGCATTTGGAAGTTCATTAAAGGGTGGATAAAATTACTATTCAATCAAACATCACTCAAAAAATAGTGAATTAATTTATTTGGTTAATAAGTGGAAAAGGTATTTAGCTAGATTAAGGATATTTCAGGAGAAGGGTGAATAATTTTAACCATCCAAAGCTCTCTCTCCAACTCTATTTTTGCCCTTTTTCGGTAGCTATATCTCACTAACTATGAGAACATCAACTAAATAGTGAATAAAATTATTCATTGGTTAGGAGGTAAATACCAATAATTAAAATTATTCAAGGGATGGTTAGTTACTCGGCATCTAAACATAAACAATAGTACAACCCGGATGGCTTGGCGGAGAGGATTCTGCAAGGATTCGAGGGGCCAACAAGGACTTTTCTTTCGACCGCTTTTGTTTATGATATGCAGAAGGGCAGTGATTAGAAGTCAGACCTCTCCAATTCATAGTTGTCATGACAATGGTAATTCAATGGGCTCTATGTAAAATTATGAGCATTCCTGCGAACGTATATTTAGTTTCATATCGATTATTCGCTAAATAAATCTTAAGTACTTGTATAAAATCAAGTAGCTAAAAAATTATATTCCAGCTAATTTTTTTGGATAAGATCCTAAATTATTATAAAATACAAGGATACAAACAATAACCATATGAAATTGGATCGCATATCACTGCACCAATCATGGACACAGCTATATTTGGAGCTCAACTTGCTCATTAATTTTATTTGGGAACAGCCTGTTTAGAAGAGCTAATAAGAATTTAAGATCATATGAAACTTTCATTTATATGCTTCAAAATAATAATCATAATTATATTTTAATCTTCTAATGATAATAATAATTAAAATAATGTGTATATTATAAATTATTTATATATCGATATTCCAAGCTGACTGGAGTCCAGATTGAACAAGGCTTGGTTTGTTTCGTAATCAAACAAGCTAGACTCGGGCTAGCCTGCGAACAGCTTGCACCTTCACCGCATTAAGAATCAAATAAAATAGTGCATAATTCAAAACCCCAACTCAATATAGATAGTTCTCTCTAAAATTAGAGGGGAAAAAAAAAACAAACAAGACACATACATAGTAACATAGCTCTCCAAGCAAACATAATTACATAGGACAACTACAGTCCGACTTGTCACTTGCTCTTTGCTCGGTCCAATTTCCAGAACACATCCCTCCCCCCTCTCTCTCTATATATATCATATATGTCCCATGATGAGCTACAGTGTCTTCCCCTCATGAGAGTGGGCGTAGGTCCAGAGCTCCCATGGAGAGCTCACATCTCAAACGGAGGAAAAGAACTCTCCTCTTCCACCCCCACCGTCTCTCCTCCTCTTCTCTCGTATTTCCTCCTAAAGCGGTTCCACTCCTTCCCTCTTCCACCACCTGATCACCATCGCATGGTCAGATAAAAGAGATCACATAAATTTAAAACAAAAAAGCAAATGACCAAATTGCCCTAAATGCGATCAAAAGAACGACAAAGCAAGCTCTTCTAGATCTTTCGAAAAGAAGAAACGCGTTTCCAGATAATCCGGCCACAAACGCGAGCGAGCAGAAGCAAAAAAGGAAGTCGTTTCCCATTGCGTTTCACAAATGCTCAAGTGACCAAAATACCCTCGAGATCCCCAGATGCTTTTATGGTATACTACCAAGGACTAGGAGCAGGGACTACGTTATTCTGCTACTTAAAAAACCCAAAGCACTTACCGGCGAAGGGGGAGACCGGAGGAGTAAATCCGGCCGGGGACGATGGCGGAGTCCCCCTCGCCGGAGACGGGCGCCCTGTCGGCCTCTTTATCATGATGGCCCTCGAAACCCTCGGCTCCTCCTCCTCGCCGTACGATCTCCCTCCGCCGCCCCCGCCGCCGGCCGCCGCCTCTTCTGTCACCATCACAACCACGAATCAGATCTCAGCATCTCGATCCCCGATCTATCTCAAAACAACGTCAGAAAAAAGAAAGAGAAAAGGAAAGAAAAGAACTGTAAAAGTTCGCCGGACCTCGGGCGGAGGGCGGGCGGATAGATAGGGAGAAGGGCTTCCGAAGGCGCCCGAGACCGGCGTCGGGTTGGGGGCCGGCGAGGGTGTCGTCCCAAAGCTTGTCGAGAAGGCTCATGGAGTTGGGTACGGAAAAAGCCAACGAGAAGGGTTTCAGAGATCCTTAGTGAGTCGAAAGAGGAGGAGAAAGTCGGTGCCTGGAAAAGGATTTATAAAGAGGGATGGGGGCCTTAAAGGCCGAGCAGGTCTGCGTCGGATCGGAGAAGCCTGGCCGTTGGATGGGATCGGGAATAAGTGACGTGAAAGGTACACGGAGCACAAGGTAAGATTGGAAGGGGCAGCTTGATCATAAAGTAAGATGGCGCCACGTGTTTGTTATTCCGACGGATGTGGATTGCGTCACATGGAAGGGCCCTGTCGCTTTTTATACCGCCAGCGGTAAAATTTGGAGTCTTCTGAATCTTACCGGGTGGTCCGGGTTCAAGGTTCGTGCCTTCCACTCTACTTCAATTTTTTTTTAACCCTTTCTTTTTTACTTTTATTTATTGTTATAAGAAGCCGTACATATATGTCTTTAATCAGATATCAGTTATTCATCTATGGATCCAAATACTTATATAATATTAAAAAATTAAATAATATTTTTTGGCTGGCTATTTTTGGTGGGACTCTGAATTGTTATAAATAATATCAGAGAAGATCTGGTTCATAATTCTATGAATTAAGAAACACTACAGCACAAATACATTAAAGTTGACCATGAACTGATCGTAGTGATAAAAATTTTGATAATACATCAACTATCTCCGGACATGTATGTTTGACACAATTTTGTTAAGCATGCAAAAACACATGCATGCAAATTCACACCCATCACTCAAATAAAAAAAAAGAAAAAAATCTAAGCCTCATCAAATTGATTATTTTGGATTGTGAAGAATATCGTTGAAAAATTTATATAAGTTTTTAAATTCTGCATTCTGTGTTGAATTTAAGATAAGATAATGATAGCTTGTAAAAATGCTTTGCATTAGTAGTACATCGTTCTCATGCTTACATGTGGCACAGTATAGCAACTGGTTTTTAGCATAGCATTTTTTTAAGTTTATGTAACACGATATGGCAACTCGTCAAGCTTATGTTGCACAATTAACAACTCATGATATGATTAATTTTGATTTATTGATCGAGCTTCTGCAAAATTGAACCAATGCTATCACGTCAGAGGATGGGTGGAATTTTTTGTAATACTAGAAAGGTACACTTAGTAGAATAATGCTATTGAAACTCAAGAAAAGGATATATTGAGAGACAGCTAACATTGTTTACACTTTTTCAATAGAATGACATCGACGATGCATCGAATTGATGCTATGTCAATGAGAAATTTGATTACACATTAGCTATTTCTAAATTTGTCTTGAATTTGAGTTCATCAAGCATTTTCCTCATACAATAAATTCCAATATTGGCTATTACACATGATTATCCTCCATAATGTTGTTTCCAACACATCTTGATTATTGGCTTCATATTAGTATAGTCGACATCAATCATGACAAGTTGGATTATGCAAGAACTTTTGGATTTCTAGAAAAGATGATAACTTTTAATATTCTCTTTGTTTGGAACGCTCCTACTTTCATCCAAAACATCTGACATGTGCATGCTATGCAAGCGTATGCAGACATAAATGACCAGAAGAGTAGAAAGAAGAGTTTTATGCACCCATCTAGATGCAGCTCATCATAAGACGATTATAATTAAGCCGAAATGTTATTAACCCAAATGATTTTTACAAACAACCGAAAAAGAAGCATTAGATCTTTAAAAAGTGTGTTTGAAAGGCCTTATGCCTGAGTGAGCTGCAGTAAATTATGGGCAGAGATTTCAAGCACCTAGACCTTGTTTCAGGGAGGGTGCTGTGAGGGTTATTGTAGTTAAGCATTGATGTTATATTTAAACTTCCCTTGTAGTAGAGGCTTGTTTTGGGTCTCTTTTGCTGGTGAGTCTTGCTTCAAAGATCTTTAACAACAAATAATTTAGACTAGTTGGTGCCCTAACTTTTGTTATGGCCTGAAAAATAATACTAGGTTAGGTCTGCTCAAAAAACTAATGCTAGGTTAGGTTTTTTGTTTAGTCAGAGTGGAAATTGTAGCAATGGGATTCTTCAATGGTGAATTGGTTATTGACCGACATGCCCATATATGTAGACTCTAACCCACTGTAAGCATTACAGTGATTATAGTTAGTGGATAGAATGGATTTGGTAAATTACCAATGGAAAAGAAAGTGGTGGTCACTGTTCTTACCTATGCATGCAACTACTGATTCATGAGAGCCATTGTCACTTGGCCTTGTCCTCAAAGCGGGGGACTTAAGCGTAGTCCCAAAGTAGACAATAGCAAATCTCTACATAGTCATGATAGGGGGCTCTGATATTTCATGCACATGACAAGCTCACTTGCTATGTTGTAATAGGGGATTAGTCTAAATCATAGGAATTAGTGCGTAAGATGTAATTGTTGAATACTAAGTTGCCAAATGAGTATAAGTGGATCCAGGAGGCATCTGAGAACATAGAAATGGGAGCCTCATAGTGCATGAAATGGGAGCCTCATAGTAGCATTTTCCTTGGTTGATTAACATAGTGCACATGCATTGCTCGATAGGTTAAGGGAGTTCGCTGAAAAATTTCTCAAGGAGGAGGCATCTGAGAACATCAGACATCCCTTTCAATCTCTACTAGTGGGGGTTTTCAGTGGAGACCAGATCATAAAGCAACAAGGGTGTCAATATGGCCATAATTGCTGGCAATATTTCAACCTAATTTGTGATGCTGTTTTGGGGATGATGGCAAGTTATGAGCATAAAGTGAGTGAATATGACTCAACTAAGAATGCAACTACCAGATGAGAATGGAAAACGGAAACGAAAAGAAATCTATATAGAGTTGCAGATGCTGGTTTAGAGAGAAAAAAAGAAAGTTGTGGTTAAGAATAACGGTATGAATTGAACCCAAATTATTTGGATTCAGATGAGATGTGATTCCCTCTTGTAGGAGGAGACTAACCAATCTCAAAATGTCAACCTTATGCATTGGACTTGCCCCTGATTGTAAAGTAAAAAAGATTGGCAGCATGATCATGTTTGGCTGCAAATGAGGGGGTGTCATGTACACATTCTGAGATTAAATAGTCTCTTTCCTGCTAATCCTTTGAGCTTGCTGGTAAAGGCCCTTCTATTGCTAACTTTTTTCGGATAATGGCCGCACTTTTACAAATAATATCGACAAAATTTGCAACGAGAAGAATTGTATATGGACTTTGGGATCAACTAGTTCAGGTTCAAAAGGTAAAATATGGATTCAAAAAGAAAACAAAAGGGAAACAAGCGATCTATATAGTACGTCTTCCAGCATAAGACATCTAATGTTGATATTTAAAGTTCTATCATTAATAAGAATCGCGACGGAGCAACAGAGTTATAATATAGTTTTAGATTCTTAAGCAATATGCTAATCAATTTAGGATGCCTTAGCAGCATGACAATGATCAATTCAATAACAGGATTTTTTAGGGTACAAGACCAATTTAATAATTGATGGCATATGAATGAAACTATCTCGAACCCCCTGTTCTAACATTTTTCTCACAAATTACATAAGGAAGCAATGATTGGAACCTTTTCTATTTATAATTGTAGTACAAAAGGAATCTTCATCTAGGATATTAATAAATAAAACCTTCATAAAGAAGTTATGAAAGAATTCAGAAGCATTGTATGTGCTAAATCAGAAAAGTTAATGCGACAATCTATCTAATCTATAAATACATTACAACCAACAAAAAAAAATCTAGTACACGCATGAACAATATTTTCTAATCTGAAGGTAAATTATTAAATAGAGAGATTCCAAAAAAAAAAACCATGCATTATTTTGTCTGAGCATATCAAAGCATTAAAGTCCACATCACTCTCCTAGAAACAAACGTTTAAGAATCCACACTGATCAGCTTCTCAGCACCTACATATATTCCACTAACAAACAAACTGACTTCAATTCCAGATAGAAATTTAGGTAATGGGGCTCAGATTGGGGAAGAGGAATCTGCGAACAGGTCCCCGGAGCTTCTTGTAGAGCCTGTACTCATTTTTATAAGCCCTACCCCCTCTTTGTAATCAACCTCAATCCATCCTTCCATCCCCTATGTAATTTGCTCTGTATTTTTCAACTCTATTTTTCTAATAAATAATGGGGGGGAGTTTCTCGCTTCCTCCATATTTCATCAAATAAAAAAAAAAAACAAATAAGCCCAACTGGCTGCCATCATCCATATTTTTCTATGATCTGATAGCTGGTTTGGTTAGGTTCACATCAAGAATAAATTCATTATTATGAAGTACCAAATATACCGTATGTACTTTTAGGAGTGAAAGAGAAAGTAGATAGATAATATCCATTTAGATTCATTTTAATATTCGAAATATATAGATATAAATTTGAGGATCCGACTAATATTCATATCTCATATCCATATCCATCACAGAAACAGATACAAATATGGATAGACAATTATCAAATTCATATCCAAATATCTAATTGTGGTTGTAATCCTATCTAATAATATATATAGCACCCATAAAGGAGTCTAGCGACTGCATTCGCCGAAAAACATTTACACATGTTGCAAAATGCCTCGTCTTCTTTCTAAGCCTTAAAAAAAAAAGGAACTCCAAAGCAGCTTCACACAAGCATCATACAAGGAATCAATCACACCATGGTACTCCTGCTTTCTCTTCATGAAGCTACTTTGGTGTGATTGATTCATTCATCAAGTACTCATCTCAATGATTGGCCCACAAGAACAAGTGTCTGAGATTGGCGTGGTGCAGCGCCACATGGTGCATATGGTGTAGGATATAATTCACTATAAAAAAACTTATTTTTTCCGACACTTTTTAAAGCCTATATCGACGCTTATAAATGTCGATATTTTTTCCATCAGCGCTTTCTAAAGCATTGGATAGGTGAGGGTGGAAAAAAAATTTGCCGACACTTTTGAAAAGCATCACTAGAGGGCGGTTTTTAGCAACACTTAAAAGCATCGCTAAAAGCCGACGCTTTTACGTGTCGAGCAGTTAGCGACGCTTGAAAGCGTCTACTTTTAACTGCTTATTTTTTTAAAGCGTCATTATAATTATTTTTTTAAAAAAATATTTGAAAAGAATTTTTTTTTTTTAAAGGTCAGAGGTCATTCTCCTGGTCTCCATATAAATTTTTGATAACTACTATAATCTTCCATTCTTGCTTTTTTAGTCCTCTGCAACAAGAATATTAGTCCTGTTCAAACCTTCCTCCATGAACAACAGCAAGCATTTGGTGATTCTACTTTCCATCTGGGTCATCAGTGCTTCTACTTTCCATCTAAATGATATAAGCCTCAGAAGTATAAAAAGTGGTTCATTGCCAAATAAATGTCATATCTCAGAAAATAGAAAGAAAAATTTAAAAGCTATCATCAAAAGTATTTGATATACCCACCAACCACCATGAGAAGAAAAGCTATCATAGATTTGCCAGGTGATTGATCATCAAAAAGAACCCCTTGACCTAAGAGAGAGAGAGAGAGAGAGAGAGAGAGAGAGAGAGAGAGATGATAGATCGAACAATGATCAGCTTCCTAAACATAATCAACGGAAAAATCTCCAAAATTCAGAAAGAAGAGCATAACAAATTTAAAACAGTGAAATGAGCAATAAAACCCTAATCCATCAACAGATTGCCACTATAGCATGCCAAAACGTTTAAAATCGAAGATGAATAACTTAAATCTCATCCACAATAACAGATCCGAGCAGACAAAAAGAAACGAAGAGCAGATCTTGAACGAGATGGGAGCTTGGAGAGATCAATACCTGAGCCCGCACGGCAAATAGAGGCCGAGCAGAGAAAAAAACAAAGAGCAGATCTCGAACGAGAAGGGAGCTCGGAGAGATCAATACCTGAGCCCGTACGGCAAATAGAGGCTGAGCAAAGAAAAAGAAACGAAGAGTAGATCTCGAATGAGAAGGGAGCTCGGAGAGATTAATACCTGAGCCCTTGCGGCAAATAGAGGTCAAGCAGAGGTGGCGATCGCCTTCCCCGAGATCAAAGTCATAGATCGATTGAAAGAAAAAGAGAAGGCGAGAGAGAGAGAGAGAGAGAGAGAGAAGCGACTGAGAGAGAAGGGGAGGGGGTTAGGGTTTTGTAGGGAGGGAGCGGTTGGAGGAGTTGGGGAGATGGGGAGAATGGTGTGGATTTTTTTTTTTTTTTAGGAATGCCTCCGACAAACGCTTTAGAAAGCGTCGTCGTTGGGAATCGGCCTCGGACGATGCTTTCTAAAATATCGTATTTATTTTGGTATCTTCTGACGCTATTGGCACGCATCAGCAAATTTTGGTGCACCAGCCAAATTACCGACACTTCTTCCTAGCGTCGGTAGTTGGGTGTCAGGAATTTACCTATTTTTCCTGTAGTGATTGTTCCCAACAATCACAGACATGCAATAAAGCTTCAAAGGCTCGATAGGAACAGCCCGTATATCTTCTCGAGGTTGCAAGCTTGAGCAGTTTAGGATCCTTTGTGATACAATGGCTATTGAAGAAAGGATTTTATCGCCCACAGGTGGACACAGAGGGCACAAACTTCGACCCATAAACATCATAACCGAAGGGCTGTGACCGCAAGATCGAATGGCAAGCAAGCTAGGCATTTTAGGGCACCATTCTGATGTGATGAACAGCCATAAGGCAACAGGCCACCACAACTTCATCCAACGGCCTTGATTTTATTGAATGTCGCCTTTAAAGCAGTATAAAGTTAGTTTTAGAATTATGAAGAGACCAGGTAGTCATGTTGATGTAGCATGAATAGTATGCACTGCAGTTGCTGTGGGTATCAGTAATCTTGACAAGGGTCAATCAATGGGATTTCAAGGAGAACTTATTCCATAATTGTAAGAGTCCGAAAGGACTCAAATCTTTGCTCGGAAAACATAATAGGATTTTAACTTTGTTCTCTCCTGTCTTTGAGTATTCCCTCTTCTTTCACCACTCATTCTGTTCTCTCTGCTGCTTATTATGTTGACTATTAGCTGCTAGATACCTGATTAGCATCAGATGTCCATTCTTCTGTTCCATTAATACTTGCTTGCTAACTGGAATCTGCTGCTTTTGATTTCTTAAAGTCTCCATTCATATTTATACATTACTTCTCTATTTTTGGATTTCTAAATTAAGACCTAAAGGCTCTAGATTTTTACCCAGCTCATCCTTCTCCTCTAACAGCCATTGGCCTTACTTTTAAGCTCTGTTATTGGCTGTCCTGCTATCAGATTCTTGACAGCAAGTAATAGAAGTGCTTATAACTCTCAATCCAACCTTATTTTCAGACATGCTCGCGTGTGGGAAACCAACCCTAGATTGTCCTACATCGCTCTTCCTGTCGGTCTGAGGGTGGCAAGGTGCAACCATCACACCCTTGGTCCGAAGTCTTCCATTGGCAGGACTAGGTGAGCTCAGAAAGCTGCGCCTCTGCAAATGGGAGATTTGTCATATTTTCTGTGTTTGAGCTCGGAATTGTGAAGATCGCTAGGTAAAGCTTTAAAAATAAGTAAAGATAATTTATTTATAAGTCGAAGCTCGACTACTTAGTTTTTGGGACAAATGGTAATTTTAATATGGTATCAGAGCAGAGATTCTGAGTTCGAACTCCGATTATCTTAACATAATGAATATTTTGAACAAAAGTTCTTTGGTTGAGTGCACCGGAAGAGATCGCCTAGAGTTTCTTTTATCTTTCACCACGTACCGATCTGCACAGGTCTTGAAGTTGAAATTAAAGAGACCGAGAGGAATGGAAGCCCTACCAACGGAGTTCCTTCCCTCTACGTTATGCCTCGAAAAAAGGGGGGAAAATATGTGAAAGGATCTCAGTCTCTTTCTTTTCAAGTCCATTTGTAGCTTCTGTCTTCTTTGATCTTCCACTCTCTCCATCATGACCTTCACCATCCGTCCGTCTGCAGCAGCCACCGTATCCTCCTCAGAGTCTCTTCTGTCGTATCCCCTTTTTTTTCCCCCCCTCCGAATCTTGCCAATTGCTAGGGACGATGATGAGTCTCTTTCTCATTTTTGCATGCCTTTGCAAATATGGAACTTGGAGTTCGGGGATGCATCATTTATGTAAAGCCAATATACCCTTAACAATTTTTTGATATATACCATAAGCTTCTTTGATATAGATGCGATAATGATCTAATATATATCTCTAGTAGCATCAAACTCTTGATATATAGTTTTTCATAATATCCTTTAATATATAGCACATGACCCAATGCATATCTCCAACAATATTAATAAATAGTTTTCAGAATATGATGTTCGTTAGTATTCAAATTGTGGCCAGTTGATCGCTTGGGGATGGGAACTATGGAAGGACAAGAAAGAAGAGAGATAGATGGGGAGCTATGGACAGACGGCATCCCTCGAAATCATGTAGATAGAAGGGCCTTCATTAACAGAAAAGAATAAAGGATTAGTTTAGTTCGCGGGAAAAGAAGGAGAAAAATATGGTCAATTGCTTCTTGTTTCATTGAAGTTTTCAAAAAAAAGAGATAAGAAAATAGCATTCCTATGAAAATAAGATTTCTATTAAAAAAAATTAATAAGAAACATAGAAAAGCTACTTTCTTACTGATTGGAAATTGTAATACTTTTTTTTTCAAAACTACTTTTAAGCCAAAATCTCTTTCTTTATTAAGAGTATAATAGATATTTTACATAACTTTTTCAGAAAAAAAAGATGTTCAACCAAATATAATCTACTCTGAAATAGTCATATCTGGTCAACTAAATATGCCAAAATTATATATATAATATATATATATATATATATATATATATATATATATTATATATATATATATATATATATATATATATATATATATATATATATATATATATATATATATATATATATATATATATATATATATATATATATATATATATATATATATATATATATATATATATATATATATATATATATATATATAGATGAGTCCACAAGGTTTTCGGACATACTGGGGGATCTTTATTCACGCATAATAAGACAATGTCATAGGTGATAAACGAGCGGAGTAACCTTGGCGGCATTTCCTCCTTTCTGCAAAACACAACTTATGGCGGACGGAACCCAAAACTGTTGTAACGACCGTTAAATCGCCGAAAACAACCATTCGGATCCAAGTCCACAAGTTCCACAAAGAGAGTCCGGGAGATCATAGCCACAGAGAGGCGGAGAAAATGGCTCGGCTCGAGAACCTCATCCGCCCGCCGATGCGATGCGGCGCGGTGGCGAAGCGCTCCATCTTCCCCTCTCTGCCGGCCGCCGGCTTCGCTCGGGGAAGGAAGTGGGGGAAGGCCGGCCGAATGACCCTTGCTATCGCTGCCAGGCTTGGCCGCGAGGACCCCGATTTGCTCCTCCGAGCAGCTCTCAGGGCCGCGTCCCTTCGATTCCAAGAGACCCTTCGACCAGGTGTAGATCGCTCTGAGTTTCTGTGCTTTCTTGTTTCTGGTGTTTTATGTTATTCGAACAATGAGGTCCAGAAGCACCGAACCTATTTGAAGGAATGCTTCCCTTAAACGATCTTTCTAGCAAATATAGAAGGTAAAACTACCCAATTCCTTGCAAATATAGAGCAAATATAGAAGGTAAAACGATCATTTTGTGGTGAAAATCCCTCTAGGAGGAGCAGAAAATAAGCATGCTCTTCTCAACTATCGGGTGAGATTAGGGGACAAAACCTTTTTTTAGCCTTAATTTTTTCCTTAATTCCTTGCCTACTTGTGTGTTTTCGCCATAATCTTGACAGAATACTTGGAAGAGAAAGGCCCAATCTCGAATTAATGGAGAAGAATTTATATTGGATGGGGGGAAATTTGCTTAATTTTATGTATGGTCTATCTTAGCAAGCTTTAAAAGCGGGAGTCTTTTGCTTTAGTTTTCTCCTGAAAGATGCTGAGAATTAAAAAGTTGTGGTACCCCATGAGAAAATCAAGTTCACTTTGTTGAGTAATTTGGAAAAGAGATTATTGTTTTATTCTATATTTTTGTGCATGTATGGATTCTTGATTGTGGTATTGTGGTATTCTCATACTTGCTTTTTTTTTAATTGATGTGACTGTTGAAGTTGGATAAAAGAAAGCTTTTTTTTTTTTTTTTAAATTATGCACTTGCGTGTGTTTTCCATTTCATATTGATGTGAATCTCGAAGTTTTTTTATTGCACTCATGCGTACATGTTAATATTTTTATTGTTGTGAGTTTTGAGTCAGAAATAATGTAAGCTTGATATGATTGTACTAATGAATGCGGATTGACAACGATGTTTTGTTTTTTTTTTAATCCTTGGAAGTATCATTCACCCACAATTTGTAGAACTGAACATAGTAAGTGAGAGGCATAAATTATCCTATTTTGAGCAAAAACAGCTAATGATTTTGTAAATTTTTAGGCTACATATTCATATTTCATGTAGATTTCTTCTCTTTCTTTCAGTTTCCATTTTATCAGTAGGATTCTAGTTATTTTCAAACAATTCTCATAGTTTGCCATTAATAGTTGGGAATGGTTACTCTAGAAAAATTGGTTGATATGATTGGTCAATTCATTCATATATTGGTATTGGTTTGATATTCTGAACAACAGATCCTCTTTTCGTTGATCCATATGCCTGCTGCCTTCTTTCCCCTATCAGTGGTCATTGGGATGTGGAGGAACAACCTCCAGTTTTAACAACTACACTATCTCCATGTCACTATAGGTTAGCAACAAAATTCCTTGATGACAAATTGCTTAGTTTGGCGAGCAGTATGGACAAAGTGAGGCAGGTATTTGATAATTTAAAATTTGTAAGCATTCCTTGTTATCACTGTTGGATTAAGGTTCTCTTATACTACATAGATTGTTTTGTTGACAGATGGTATGGACACCCGCCCATATAGGCTGAGTTGGCCTCAGCCATCCATTATATATGATGTCTCTCCAAAAAGTGTCTTCAAGGTAGCATCTCAAAGGCTTAAAGGTAAGTGAGCTCTCTCAAATAAAATTTTCATAATTGTGAAATTTCTCTGCTACTCACCCTGGAAGGAGTCTCATACTTTTCTTTTGCTTGCTTTGTTATTTAACTTCATGATTTCGTTGAATACTAGAACTATAGAAACCATCTTTTGTCATACTAGGGGAAAATTCTATTTTAATTTCTAGAGATTGCGAGCCATCGTGAGAGTGGTGAGTGCTCTTTACCCATGAATTGAAAGTTTGACTTTCTAGATAATTATGACAAACTGAGGGAGTTAAATTGACATTTTGGAATTGCTTCCCCCGTCCTATTTTCTTTTTTCTAGTTTATTGTAGGTTTCCTTGGTTAAGCAAATAGCAAATGAAGTCCTAACTTGACATATGGATATTCCTAATCCCAAAAGCTCAATTTCACGTTCTTGATTTAAGAACCTTAAGTACAAAGTTTGACTGCGTAACTAAAATTATTTTTGCGCTGCTAACCTCAAAAAATGAAAAGAAGCTGAGCTAGCACATAAAACCAAGCTTTAATATTATTGTGTACTTACTAAATGAATCTTGGAATTGGTTTGCATTATGCCTTTATAACATGATGTACATTGTAAGAAATGTCTTCTATTTTTAGTTCAAAGAGGGATCCTTGAGAAAAAAAGAGAAAATGTTGAGGAGTATGAAAAATTATCTTTAATAAACTTGTGAACATCTAAAAGATGCGAAAATAACTCGATGAAATTTCTCTTTATCTATGCATAACTTGCATAATCACCCAATCAAGTTGGTGTTGGATATTTTGGTGATCACGAGGGAAAAGATTGATAATGGTAAAGTCTAGCTTTTAAAGCTTTGATGGCAAATCATCTAAATAAGGAACAATATTGAAATGAGCAAAGATATCATTGATTTATCTCGGACAAAATGAAATGGATTTGAACCCTTGGCCTGATGAGGACGTCAGAGCTTAAACGGGGGGAGTATGTAAGGATCCGTGCGGGCGTGTGTTTAGCCCCACATCGGAAATTCACCAAGAAAATCTTGGGTACTTATATAGAACTAAGGAACCCAAATAATACTTTCTAGCTAGCCATTTTTGGGTGAGGTCCTGGGTTGTTACAATAGATTTCGAGAAATATTCAAAATTTACTTTAACAAGGATACATATAGAAAGATCTTTGAGAAATTAGTTATAATAGCAAAAATTGGACAACTATCCATTTTAAATGTTGATATCAATATTCGATGATTAAATTCTCCATCTGCTCCTTCCCCTAATCACCCTCATCCTTGCACATTGAAATGCCATAGCAAGCCTTCAACATGTACCCTCCCCCCATTTAATCTTCATGTTCCCTCCCCTTCAAAACCCCCCTCCTGGACTATGGTGGATCCATTGTTTTCTATAATGGCTATAAACACCATCCACCTCATCCATCTTTCCTCCATAATGGTTTTGCTTGTTTTGATTGTTAGATCTTATTCCGGTTGGAAGGCTGAAACCAAGGTCTACTGTACCGACCTGTATCACTCTGTAGTGATCGTATCATACCATACCAATAAAGTGCCAGCATGTTGTCGAGGTTTGTTCTGGTATATTAGCTGAATTGGTTTGTATTAATTCTAATAGAGAGGAACTGCCCATGCTGCCCGATATTGACCTATATCACACTGTTTCAGGCTGTACCTTTGTTAGGAGTGAGAAGTCTTAGTTCGGGGTACATATCGTACCCTACCATACCGATTGTACCATTCCGAACTAGTAACATATCGGTGTGCTTCTTGGTACTAGTTTTGCAGACCTTGACTAAAACCCTTCTTGGCCAAGCTAAGATCCTATCCTATAGCTCTCATGGCCAGCTATTGAGCATGGGAAAATGAAGACTGCCCACCTCCCATCTGACCAAAGTGCTAGAGTTGACTGGAACTTATTGGAGCATGATGCTCAACATCTATGTCATTAAGAAAGCTGCTACCATTCTTCACCACTTCCTATCTACTTGAACCCTCTTTTCTCCAGCAACTGTTAGACATAAATTTCCCTCATCTCTCGAATGCCAAGCAAATCTCAGTTAATGTATTTATCTTGTACCCATTTTTTTTTGGATATTTCATTTTTTAATGGCCAAGAAAATTTATCCCAAGCAAATCTCAGTTAATGACAAACTGCTGTGTCTCAACAACTGAAAACAATGTCCCTATCTTGTTATTATCTTTTCACTACTTAAGATTGTTATCACCTGATTAGCCACTTGCACATGCAGATTGTATCCCCTGGTCTTGTTGGTTCAGCTAATGGAGTACTGTTCAAATAGGGGATGGGAGGAGATCTAGTTGGCTAACATAGGGGATCTAGTTGGCTAACATAGGTGGCTCATTGGGTGACAGTAGAATGAGGATCACTTGCAAGAATACACAAAAAAAGAAGGACGAGACATTGGTGAGAGCCCTATCAACATTTTATAGGGAATGCTAAACCTAGAGGCTCATGTGACTGATCCAATATAAGAAAAGATTAGCTTGGGTTTTTCATGAGGGGGGGACCGTACAATTACCAAATTGTGTAAATCCTTTGTGTGGAAGGTCTTGTAATTCAGACAAAGATGACCACCTCCTTATTATCTCATTTGCCCATGTCAAAGGCAATGGCTTGATTTTGCTATTGCTTCTATTGCTGTATCCTTGATGCGTAAGCCCCCTATTTCATGATCATACTATGTGAACATACATGCAGTGTACGAGGGGGGTGGGGGTAGGTTAAGATTGGGCTGTCTTTTCCTTTAGGAATCTTTACCTATGTATCCAGCAACAATGTTATGAAAATCTTCATGCAATCTGTACCTATGAGAGTGGTGATAATTATATGTCACTGAAGATACTAGGTGTTTTGGTTTGCTTAGCTTACAGTATTAACAAGTTAAACATGAAATGGAGGTGGAAGGGGCCTTTTGGAGGTTACTTAATAAACATCTATGGGAAACTAACCTCTATGTCACAATTGTCCTATATCTAAATCTCCATAGATTATGTGATGTTAAACATATCTGATTGATCATATATATATGTGTAAGCTAATAATTTTGCTAATAGTTTTTTTAGAGGATTATAGAACAATCTTTCCATATATTGAGCTGCTTCAGTTTTGATCTTATCCTAGTACAATTTTTCAGTCTTTATCAATAAGCTGGTTACTGTATCTCTCAAAAAATCATATTGAAAGAATTTAGGAAAACATAAATGGTGGAAAATAGATTAAGATGGTTTAATTTGGATCAAGAAGTTTGAATACATTTATAATTGGAAGTGGTGAAGCCTTGACAAAGTGGCAATAGAGATCACACAAGTTGTTTTTTTAATGAAGGAATCCATGATCTTGATAGAGAAGAAGGAGGAAAGCCTTAAAAGGAGTGGGAGACAGCTTTAAAAGAGGTTGCAGCAGGGACTTGGTAAACCCTGTTATGAAGAGCATGACATTTGATAGGAATGTATGGTCAATCTATCTCAAATCAGTGCATTAGGGATCATGCTATTTTTTTGCCCGCTTTTCCCTTTTTTTCATAAGAGCTAATTGGTCATGGTTATGATTGAACTGATGCAATGCCAACTCAGAATATTCTCTTCGCCATTACCTTGTGTTCTTTCTCATATAAATTCTAGCTCATATGCATGCATGATGTCATAAATTTTGGACTTATGACGTGCCTCATGCCCTTTTTTCCTTGGATATAGTAGGTGCTGGAGCTAAAATTTCAAGAAACTGCATGCTAGTCCATGTTCCTCTGGAGTCTTCTGATTTACAGGCAATTTTTTGTGAGAAAGGCTTTAAAGGTGACAAACCAAGTTTATGGGTGCTTCAGGTGAAACATGGAATTTACAATACAACTATTTCTTAACAAGATCATTACAGCCATGTAAATTGTTTAACTTGACACTTTATCACCACCTTGCATGTTTATTCCAGTTTCCTAGTTCTTGTTTTAGAGCAATCAACAAGAAGTACATTTCTTGTCCCAGTTGAAATAATGATTGATGGTTGATTGAGTTCCTTAAGCTACCAATTTGCAGCTTCTTCTGGTGTCAAAGAGGTCCCCGATATAGTCTAGATAGCCCTGACCTGCTTTAACAATTACTATGCTAAGATGCTTACGAGGGTAAATACCAGCATTTATGTTCCTTGCAGGGGCTACCGCTGTTGACTTCAACAGGCTTGAATGACATTTTGTTTGCCATCAGCAATTTAGCCATGAAAGGAAGCTTTTTAATTGGAGAATTGCCTCTCTGTTTTCTGGGGACTGAAATTGGAGACATGGTTGATTCATTATTCTACTGTCAATCTCTATCTCTTTTCTTCTACCATTCAGTTTCACTTGTGATAGTTGCTTGGCATTTTTCTTCTTTTCTTATGGCAGCCTGCAGCGCAGAAGTATATGGAAAAACTTTTTATAAGTCATGGTTTCAGAGCTGATGCATTTGACTATGGTGAAATTGCAAAAAACATGCTCTTGGAACCTCCATCAGGAGCTTACAAGAATGTCCTTTTCATTGCAGAACAGTTGCGGCTATCTGATTCTCAGGTGATCAAACTTGGATGAATCTAAGCTCTTATTGTTCTATTCCATTTCATTTTTTATTAGCTTAAATAATATTTTAACCCAGAACTATTAGAGGGAGTGCTGGCAAGTGTGCGGGATGATCCAGCAATTGGATAACAAGGATGCCCAGAAGGTTTTCCATTCATAGACTAATTAATCTACCTGAAGCTAGCAAATAAATGAAAGCTTACGTGTATGCTTATTCATCCTCATGTTTTCCTAAGATGGAGTCCTTAATGACTTTCTTGGTGATCGTAGTCTAGAACCTTAACAAGATCAAATTTTATCATAAAGCAATGATTGGTGATCTATGGTATCCCGATTTGATAGGGGTATCAGTCGGAGAGACTGTTTCTATCCCGTGTTGAGGCTTTTTCTCTTATCCTGTCTCCTCCTTTTAACTATGCCGGAAAGTCGCCCATTAACTTATGAGATATGATTGGATAGTTTCGACTCTTGGGTGGCAGAAATGAGGTTTCCAAACACCCTGTAAATGCAGGCTAGCACCAGCATTGCAGTGTATTTAGTGTGAATAATTCTTTTTCTTTTTTTTTTGAAAAAGAAGCTTTTTGAAAATACTGATCTTGTAACCCTATTAAACTGGTATTTGTAGGTTGCCTTTAAATTTGATTGCTTTATGTGCGTATCAATGTTTATAATCATGAGTTGATACCGAGGGTGCCTTCCTCTAGCAAAAGCTCGTTCGCTATGTTGATGTGGGATTTTAGCTCAAATGAATTTAGATATTCATTTGTTAAGTGCAAGCACTGAGCTGACGTGAATATTTCCTTGCATTTCTCTTTCCTGATATCATAGATGGAGAGCTGGTGGATGCACTTTGAAAGGATGGAGGAAGAAGGGGATGAAGAAGGATTTGAAGAACTTTAGCATGTTGAAGAAACCACTGTGTTTGAAAAGTGATACAGCGATTCTGTTAAATGCTAATAACACTTTTAGGCACATAGTTTTGATTAAGTATCAACATTTGGCTTTCTAAAATGAGAAGTTCCCACAAATTACTACTTTTTTGTGGGCTTTTGATATCTATGCAGCGCATATTTACCTTTTTCTTTTTTCTTTTATTGGAGAACCTATTTAGTATTAGAACAATGACATGGCCACAGACCCAGCGTACTTGGGTTTTCCTCGGTCTGTGAAATTACTATCGCAGCAACTCGTGCAGTTTTGCTTTGGTGTAATTCTGCCGGTGCAGATCTCCTGTTATGCATTCATTCAGCTTCTTTTACTAGAATCCTGCATATAGGGTTAAAAATAGATCCATCTGGAACTATTTTTGTATTTAAATCTATCAGAATATAGATAAAAATTTAAGCATCCAATTAATATCTGTATCCATATTCATATTCTTAAAAAAAAAATAGATATGAATATGAATCGGATTGAATAGTTGTCTATCCATATTCTATTTATAATCTTATTTAATTTTATATAACACTTATAAACTTTTAAATATCTATATATATATATATAACCATATTAATATTCTATTAATTTGATTTATAATTCGTATGGCAATATCTTTAATTCCACGATTATAAAGTTTAATTATCTAACTTTTAATTATCCGACTTATATCTAAATTTTTATCCATTCTTTCGATATCTGGTTGATATCAATATCTATTTAAAATAAATATAGATATAAATTTTTGCATTCAATTAATATTTGTAATTGTATTTACCAAATAAAATAAATATAGATATAGATATACTAGTATTCAATCCAATTTCAACCTTATCTGTATATGAAATTGATGCCGCACCAAGCACAGGGAAATCGGCTGCGGCGAGGGTCCAACTCGGGTGTCTGTTGTGGTGTTGCAATGGGAAACAGAAGAGGAGGAAAGGAGAATAGGAGGAGAAGAAGAGTGGGAGATCGGCAGAAAGAGGAGAGGAGGGAGAAGGAAAGAGAGGAGAGAGAAGAAGAAAATGTGGGGGGAAAAAGGATTTCTTAATTTTTCATTAACCCTAATCAACATAAAAGTTCCCTATAAATAGAGCCCAAATAAGAACAATTAAAATAAGACCTCCTCTACACAAAATAATTCCCAATGAACCCGAAATACACAAATAAACTCCAAAATGCGAACAAGCCCAAAAATAAAATGGTGGACCAAGCGGGGACATAATCAGCTCCGATGTCCCCATCAACTCCTTCCGGATGGGAAGAACTCGACCCCGTCGAGTGCAGGTCTGGCCGGCTGTCGTACTGCTCCAGAAGGTCAGGGTTAAGGCACTGCAACTCGACCCTCGAAATCCACGTCACATCCGATTCGAGTCGACCTTTCCACCGAACAAGGTAACGTTGGTAACTTCCTCTCCTGGTAGATATAACCTTGCTCATCTAATATATGTTCTATGTGTTCTCTGCATGCATGAAACTTTGGAGGTGGAGGCTCAATAGCAGATGATGGGTCAAGGTGATCAATAAAGGCGGGTGTATCAACAAAAGGGTCAGAAGGAATGAATGTTGACTTCTTGTATGGGACTAAATCTTCAATATTAAATATCGCACTAATCCCATAGTCTTCAGAAAGATCTACAACATAAGCATTCGAACTGATTTTCTTTATGACTTTGAACGGTCCCGCACTACGAGATTGCAACTTTTTGAACGTTTCCGAAGGAAGTCGTTCAGGTTTAATTCTTACCGTGACATAATCGCCTACATTCAATTCTTTATAACGTATGTGCAAATCAGCAAGGGATTTATATTTTAAATTATTAGAGTGAATACGTTTGCTGATTTTCTGATGCAATGAATGCAGGTATGAAGCAAATGATTATACAGACTCAAAGACTCTATGTTGATGAGACATGGGAATCAAGTCTATGGGTTGCCTAGGTTTATATCCATTCACCACTTCGAAAGGACTCATGCCTAAGATCCTATTGACCGAACTATTGTATGCAAACTCGGCGGTTGGTAAAACGAGATCCCAAGTCCTAGCATGCTTACCTACCAGATAAAAGATTCCCTAGACTTCGGTTGACAACTTCTGTCTGACCATCAGTTTCGGGATGATAGGCAGAGGAAAATTTTAATTTGGTGCCCATCATGTGCCAAAGGGTTTTCCAAAAGTAGCTCATGAATTTAACATCCCTATCGGACACAATAGATTTTGGGAGGCCATGGAGTCTAACGACTTCGTCAAAATAGAGTTTCGCAATCCTAGAAGCATCAGAAGTCTTAGAACAGGGGAGAAAATGAGCCATCTTAGAGAATCGGTCCACCACTACAAAAATGGAATCGTGTTTGGTGGAGATATGTGGAAGCCCTAACATGAAATCCATACTAATATCTTGCCAAGGACAATCAGGAACGGGTAGTTGAGTGTAAAGGCCAGTGTTCTGTTTACGTTGTTTGGCTAGTTGACATGTGCGACACTGACCGACAATTTTGGCCACGTTTCTCTTGAGACTCGGCCAGAAGAAACGTCTCTCCACCAACTCGATGGTTTTGTCTCTCCTGAAATGTTCAGACAGTCCTCCAGCGTGTATTTCCTATACTAGAAAATCTCTCAATGAGGTTCGGGGAATATAGAATCGGTCGGAGCGAAAGAGGTAATCGTCTTGTAAAAAGAAATCATCTTGTTCTCTCTCTACTCTATCTCGTAGGGTCAGGTATACATCACTAAAATCGGGACAGGTGGTATATTGTTCCATGATCCTTTCAAAACTAATTACTTCAGTACTCATCACGGATAGGAGGAAGATCCGTCGACTGAGCGCATTAGTAGCCTTATTTTCAACTCTGGCTTTATGTTTCATGACAAAAGTATAGGCTTGAAGAAACTCAATCCAACGGCCGTGCCGATGATTCAATTTCTTTTGGGAGTTGAGATACTTTAAAGCCTCATGGTCAGAGTACAATATAAATTCTTGCGATAGCAAATAGCGCCAATGTCGCAAAGTTTGAACTACCGCATAGAATTCCTTATCATAGGTGGAATAACGTAACCTACCGTCGCTTAATTTTTCGCTAAAGAACGCGACAGGGTGACCTTCTTGGCTTAACACGCCACCTATGCCAACGCCAGAGGCATCACATGCGACCTCGAATACTTTAGTGAAATCAGAGAGACGCAAGACAGGCATTTCGGTCATCCTTTTCTTAATTTCATTAAAAGCTTGGGATGCCGACTTAGTCTAAATAAAGTCTCCTTTCTTCATGCAATATATATTGGGAGACATTATCGAACTAAAATTTCTAATGAAGCGACGATAGAAAGTAGCCAAGCCATGAAAACTACGTACTTCCGCTAAGGTCTTGGGCTCAGGCCAATCGACTATCGCGCTTACTTTTTCCGGATCAGCGGAGACACCCTTAGAAGACACTATAAACCCTAAGAAGGTGACGTGATCGGTCAGAAAGGCTCACTTCTTGGGGTTTGCAAAGAAGCTTTCATTTCTAAGGACATCACAAACATGCCTTAAGTGTGAGAGATGGAGCTCTTGAGTTTGACTATAGATGAGGATGTCATCAAAATATTAACGACAAATTTATTCAAGAAAGGTCGAAAGATCTGTATCATCACCCTCATGAAAGTATTAGGAGCATTTGTTAACCCGAACAGCATCACTAACTATTCGTAGAGTCCATCTTTGGTCTTAAAGGCAGTTTTCCATTCATCCCCAGGACGAATCCGAATCTGGTGGTATCCACTCTTTAGGTCGATCTTGGAAAAAATTGTAGCACCAGACATATAGTCCAAAAAGTCGTCCAGCCTAGGAATGGGAAAACGATACTTAACCGTGATTTTATTAATAGCACGGCTATTGACGCACATCCTCCAAGAGCCATCTTTCTTGGGAGTGAGGAGTGCGGATACAGCATAGGGACTCAAACTCTCACGAATATACCCTCAAGTGATGAGTTCGTCAATTTGACGTTTCAGTTCAGTGTGCTCGTTTGGGTTGAGCCTATGATGGGGAAGATTTGGCAAGGATGCTCGAGGAATGAGGTCAATTACGTGCTGGATATCACGCATCGGAGGAAGTGTATCTAGAAGATCCTTAGGAAAACAGAGTGAAACTCCTCCAACTAGGACTCCACATTGATAACCCTAGCCATGAGGGCAAACACAGGTGATTGGCTTTCGATATCTTTCATTACCTCTTTCGAAGTAATGATGTGAAGTGACTCATCTTTCCGTAGTGTAGCACTCTTCTTTTCAGGGGCGGGCTCTCTAGGAGGCAATGAATTCAGTATATTTTTTCGACCCTGGAACATAAAGCTACACGAATCGACCGACCATGAAGTGTGACGTCCCTATCGTATAACCAATAAAATGACTTGACCTACAGCCATCGGAAGGCAGTCGCACCAGATCTCGTCTTTATAAGATAGGAATTGAATCGGGACAAGGCATCTTTTCCGACACCGAGATGGACGTCTTATCTACCCAGGCTACCTTATATGGGTTGGGATGAGGGGTAGATTTCAGGCCGAGGCGGAAAACAATTCCAGATGCTATAGCGTTGATGCAACTTTTGCTATCAAATAGGATTTTGCATGTTTTACCATTGATTTTAATAAGCGTGTAAAATAGGGAGGTTCTACGCCAATCTTGTTCGGTCTTGGTTTGAGCTAGAGTACACCTAACCACATGAAGCCTCGGGTTTTGTTCATTTCGATCAGTGGGCTCATTTTGGGGTTCAGTCTGGATAAACTCTAATCCGGTCTGTTCGTCTCCAAAGTTGTCTACAAAATCCTCGATGTTTGGTTCATAGACTTCTTCGATATATTCAATCTCCTGGGTCCCTACTTCAAGTTCAGTCATTAGATAGGTCTTGGCGTTATATTGGGACGCGATATGGCCAAATTTTTGGCACCTGAAATACTGGGTTTGGCTTCTTGAAGGTGGGTTGGAACCTAGTATGCCTTTTCCTTTATCAGTTGACAGACTTTGAACAGGCATCGGGGACGACCTAGTCGGTGCTTGGCTAGAGCCGGGCTGGTTAGGATGGTTGGAAAATGGTCTGGATTGCGAGAGATAGCTTTGATTAGATCAGGCTCCTGGGGGTATGGACCGAGAGTCGGTACGTCTCACTACAGGGATTCGTAAGAAACTATCCACATCTTGAGCCAACTAGTATGCTTGGCCAAGGGTAGTAATCTCTCGGAGAATTAATTCTTTCTGGATCTCCTCGCGGAGTCCTGTCCGAAACCTAGAAAGGGTAACAGTCTCCTCTTCGATTACACCGCATCTCATATGAAACTCCTCAAATCGTGCAATGTAATCGGCAACGGTTGATGTCCCTTGAGTTAATTTCTGCCACCTATCCATAAGGTGTTGTCGGTAAGAGAATGGCAGATATTTCTCATTCAACTTTTCTTTCATATCCTCCCAGGTGGTGATACGAGGAAGCCTTTGGGTTTCACGCATATGTTCAACATTATGCCAGTACCAGTGAGCTTGCCCAATAAGCTTCATTTTAGCGAACCGTACTTTTCTATCATCAGTCATTTCGTACCACTCAAAATAATTATCCCTGGCTGCTCTCCAATCAAGGTACACGCTCGGCTCTAATTGACCAGCAAATGTGGGGGCATCTACTCTTACAGTACGAAGTGGTCGCTCGTCAAGATCGCGTTGGTGATCAGGAGGAAGTTGGTTCCTAGGGGGATAGAAAAAAGCTACAGGTGGTGTGGCCAAACTAAGCTCGAAATAAGCTGCGATTGGGGTTGACGGTTCAGGAGTCCTAGGATGTTGCACTAGAGCACAGATCTCTCGTTTGAATTCGTTATGATCAGCTCGTAATGCAGCGATTTGTTCCACAAGATCTTGCAGAACTCTGGGGTCCATGGTGGTTAAAGGGTTCTGAGAGTCAGTGAGGAGGTACTCTCTACCACTACGGGTTGGCATGCAGGGATTACACTAGTTGATGATATGACATGCAATGCTACTAATGAACCCTAACTTACCAAATGTAATGCATGACAACCTACTAATGCAACCTACTATGAATTCAGAAATCAGCAAATTTTCACCAAATAACTTAAAAGTAAATATTACCAATTTGTACTTCGGATATTTCAGAATTAAAGTATGAAATTAGTCACTATAAGAAGTTAGGTTGCAAACTCGTATTACGGTCGTTCTAATCCTAAAGTAATATGTTCTATGGATGTTGAGAAATATCATGTCGCTAGGGTGTGCTAATTTAATATCTAGATTTAGAGGGTAAATAGGACGGGTGTGGTAATATATGTTCTAGGTTTCAAAATTTGACAGAAAAGTAAGTTTTTAAAATATGGCTATCATGCAAGAGAACTAGAACACAATTAGATAAACAAGCCCAAAAGAAAGAGGAATCTGTCACCTGTGGTGAATGCAGTCAACCAGAATCATGTACTCGTGCACTGGGGCAACGATCGGGGTGCGGTTGCAGCCGATGGACTCTCGAAACGGCTCCAATTGGGTCTGATCACAGCAACTTGGTGGGTCTACTGGGGTCTTAATTTGTAGAGGCCTGCAAGTTTGTAGGTTTGATGGATTGGCTCTCAGAAGAGAGGAGTGGCTCGGGTTATGGGCCTTGGGCCTGTTGGCCTTGGACCCGAAGCAGAGAAGGGTGTGAAGGCCTGGTAGCAACGGCTCGGCTGGGATGAAGGGTTCGGTGCCGAGAACCCTTTGAGGTCGCAGAGAGAGGAAGAAGGGGGGGGGGGGGGGGGGTCGGGTGAAGTGTTGGAGAGGTGAAGCGGGTTTGGGGACAGGGGAGCTCGGGTAAGTGGCCGGCGGTGAGAAAGATGGGACGGGAAAGAGGAGCTCGGGTGAGCGGTGCTTTAGTGTGAAAGGGATTGAGTGGGGGCGGCCGGCGGTAAGAACGATGGGTAGGGAAAGAGGGGCTCGGAGGCGACGGCGCGCGGTGACGAGGGGACACCGTGAGGAAGCAACGGCACCTCGGCGGTTCGGCGAAGACGGCGGCGGAGGAGCGGCGACGATGGCAGCAGCGGCAGGGCGACGACGGCAGCAGCGGCAGGGCGACGACGACGACAGCGACGGTGGGCGACGACAGCACGGTGTGGAGCGGTGGCGCTTGGATGAAGACGGCGTTCGGCGACGGGGCGACGACGAGCAATGGCGGGTGGACTCCGGCGGCGGGGAAGCACCGTGGATGAACGGCGGCTCGGCGTAGACGGTGTCGGTGGCAACAGTGGCGGAAACCCCCTAGGGTTTCCCTTCGGCAGGAACAGAGGTAAGCAGTTTTTTTTTCTTTTTTTTTTCGAAGGACACGTGCAGGTCACGTGCTTTCACCTGACCCGCTCACGTGCGATCAATACAGGTGGAAGTCACGTGCAGGTCACGTGATCCTACGGATTTTTTTTTTTTGAACCTTTACGGGTTCGGGTTATCGGGTTCGGATTTTTGGTGGAAACCCGCTCCGATAACCGTTAGATCGAGCACGTGCAGA